>NC_081541.1:49241555-49378226 GCF_901000735.1 Corylus avellana
CTTCTAGTTGCATGATCTCATCAACTAACACAACATTGTTGGAAAACACACAGACACCCACTGTGATCCCTCATCTTGAGAGCATGCCTAAGCCTAGCCAATTCATTGCGTAGATGTAAGCCAAACATACTCAAGCATCTTCATACTAGCTAACTCTCTGGCATGCATGTCCTTGATCACTTCAATATGTGTTGTACTGATAATCCCATTTTTCCCGGCACATATATATGATCTATAGGGAAAGTCTAAAGTTTTTGTTATTCCTGTAAATAATAGTGCTACAGAAACATATTACATATCTAATATGCCTTAAAAACCTTTATATAGCCCAAATATAGATATAACAAATATGACTTACAAACCTCCATGGATGTATATAAATGACATTAGCAAAGTGTCAATTTCCTTAAGGAAATGATAATCACAGTCTTTAGGGGTATTGTGAGTTTAAGGACAGTACTTGCCTTCATTAAATGAATGGGGCGATATTTGATTTGATACATTTGGTGCATCTCTATCCCATTTCCATTGCTCCTCTATTTTTGAAGACTTATATGAATGCTCTTCCTCAGTAGAAAAAGAATCTGGACGTCCTGGAAAATCTTTCATTGCAGCATTCAGCTGCATTCTTTGTGTGGACATGTGCTGCATTCTCTGTGTAGGCATGTGCTGCATCTGAGAAGCAACAAATGGATTTGCTTGGGAATTGGTGTAAGCTGGATTCACATGGGAATCAGGATAAGATGCCCGCCTTTGCATCCTCCCACTTGACTGGAAAAAAATGTTAACTCCAACCTAAAAGCACAATAGACTTGAATAACAATGATCCAATTGGAGAAAACTCACAAGTCATGCCAGAAGTTCTAAATTCTGTATGAAACAAACAAAAAGGAATACACAATTCAAACCGGAAGTATAAAGTATTCTATGCGAAAAGATCAAGGCAGGATAAGTAAATTTTTTTTCTAGAAAAATTTCAGTGCAGGCAAGGACACAACTGACATTGAGGCAATGATATGACCCCAACAATCTAAATGTCATGAAAACCAGACAAAAATAGAGACTAACAAAAAAGCCACAAGCAATTAGTATCAGTAACCTTTCTTGTTTAATCACCCAGCAACTTGACAGGCTCTTAGTCAGAGAATATCTACTTCCAACCCACCATTCAAATCCAAGCATTGTAAGTAAAGAGAGCTTCATAAAATTAAGTAGGCTAACAGAACCCAAAAATTGGAGGAAAACATGTCCACTACATGGAAATTGCTAATAGGGGAGGCAGCGAGATGAGAACGAAAAAGTTATCCATCCCCATGATTTTCCCAGAAAAAATTGAATCTTTTTACCTCTTTTTCACATTTTAACAAACCCTAAATTTAGCAATTAGAGAGACTCAAGAGTCCGAACAGGCAAGTATTAACAAACAGGGTTAAAAATATAAACTTTTTGTCAAAAGTATGAGGAAACCTTTTGCAGGCATTGATTACGTACGCAGAAACTCTGTGTTTGGTTGCCAAAGAAAATTCAGGAAAAGAAAGGGTATCAAAATTTTCAAGAATACACATTCATATCAAACAACCAACCAAAAAGCCACAATTTGAAAAAGATACAACTATTCATAAAGGTTATAGAATTTTCGAATACCCATTATCCTATATCTTCCAATACACACCCAAAATAATATAACTAAAAAAAAGAGCTTGAAATCATAGCACATACCCAGTGCTTGCCTGCCTGCTTTATTCTGTAATATTGTAAAAACCCGAATAAAAAAAGGAATGAGCAGCAGAAGATCGAGGACAATTTGGACGTTGAGGGTTTTGAATCTCTTGATTTCCTTTGGTGCGTATAATCTTAGAGTCAGGGGTGGGCAAATACCCGCCCAACCCGCAAAACCCGCCCCATACCGCCCATTTTTCCTAAGAAAATCGCGGATCCGGGTTGATTTTTCAGTTACCCGTACGGAGAGGGTCGGATTTCGGGTTGAGTTTTTTAACAATCCCGAATACCCGCCCCGACCGGACCTGCTTTAACATAAACCTTAATAACCCATCTTCCAAAGTATCTCCTCCCTCAGTTCTCTCTGGTCTCTCACGCGTCCCTCAGCTTCACTCTGCGCCGCTCCGGCTCAGCCGGGATTAGCGTCCACCGGAGCTCCGATCACAAGGTTTGTTTCTTTCATTCTCTCTCTTTCTGTCTCAGTTGGTTTCCAAGCCAAGAAGGTTGAGGGCTCAGTTAAGTTCGTCGACAGTGATTATACCATCGATGTTCTTGTCAAATACTCTCAGCCGTCGCCCAACCCGCCCCTTTGTGGCTTAAAGAAAAACAATATAAAGCTTTGTACTGCACATTTCATTTTTATCTACAATGGTTGATGAATACTTTTATATACACTTTTTTTTGAAGACATGAAAAGAACGTACCACCCATTTAGTTTCTTTATTCCCATTTCTTTTCTCATCTTCCAAAAAAGTCAAGGCATGAGAATGGCATGGAAGGCAATGTCACAAGCTCAATCTTTCTCTCTGTTACAAAATTATTTTATGATGTTTTGCACCGTAAAACAGAACAAAGCCCATTTTGGAGCTGACAAAGTTAACAAAATCAAAAACCCTTCTACTGTATAGGGTTTTCTCTGCACTTTATCTGTACACCGAGCTCATCAAAGTCTTCGTCGCAATGGTTCGGTCCTAAACCTCTCTCTCTCTCTATACGGTTCCAGGTATTGTGATTTTACTGATTGCTGTTGTCTTTTTTTTGGATTAGCCGCAAGGAGATTACATAGACCTTCACAGGAAGAGAAATGGCTATCGCCTTGACCACTTCGAGCGCAAGCGCAAGAAGGAGGCTCGTGAAGTCCACAAGCGCTCTGAATATGCCCAGAAGGTCATTTCCTTTCCTTGTTTGGACACTGTTAATCTCTAAATCTCCACAATTTCTTTTGTTGTTCATTTTTTTGGGAAAATTGAGAGCTAAATTTCTTATTTAGGGTTTAATTTTTAATGCAACAGGCGCTGGGTATTAAGGGCAAGATGTTTGCGAAGAAGCGCTATGCTGAAAAGGCCCAGATGAAGAAGACGTGAGTCTTTTCTTTTTTTCTTTTTAATTTAATTTATGGTTACGCTAATTTATACTCTATTTCAATGCTTTTTTTTCTGAATTTATTTATTCAATTTCATGTTTACTATGGATTTGTGAGCTGTTGTATATATAAGTGGAATAAAGGGTATTAGAAATGATGTTTTCTTGACAAGCTGTAGTTTTAATGCCTGATACTAATTCTCTATGTAAACCATATTTTATGTGATTTTTGTTTTTATTATTTTTTCTAGTGTTATAACTCTTGGGTGTTGAGATTTTTGTGCCTTAGATAAGATGTGCTATGGACTCTCTTGAGAGCAATGAACTTATCTTTGTTGTGATCACTAATAGCAATATTACAGTAGTGTTATTGACAACTTGGAAAAAAAAGGCGCATTTTACTTCAAATTGCTGCTGTCTTGAAAACGAAGGGAATGTTGCTAAATATTTGTAGGATTCTTTAAGATATCATGGTCAAAATTTGAAATCATTAGGAACATGATTTTCCTGGTACTAGAGTAGTATTATTGTTTAGTGGCATAGCAGATTGGGAATGTAGGTTTTATTTTTCTTAGAATCATCGTGGTAGAAAAGTTCCAATTTCCTTAGTCTGCCATTTAGTTAAGTTTCTTGTTGAAGCACTTTAAAACTGCAACAATATATATGCCCATGACAGCTCAATCACTTTGGATGCAACCAGTTTGAATTGAAAACCATTTTTTCCTTTGTTTCGTTAGTATATCCTCCTATATTTGTCTGAAGATAAATTACCAAGTATCATATGTTTCAGTTGTCAGTAGATATTTTCCAAAATGGGTGAGTTATAGTTGCTTGTTATTGATTTATATTATGTTGGATAACCATTGGTGGATAAAATTTTTTGTTTTTGCATGTCAATAGACTGGCTATGCATGAGGAATCGTCCACCAGGCGCAAGGTGGATGATGATGTTCATGAAGGAGCTGTTCCTGCCTATTTGCTGGATCGTGAAAACACAACGCGAGCAAAAGTATGTTACACCTGCGATCTGAAAAGTACTGATTTTTCTTTCGCAGACACTCCTTTCTGTTTATGAATCTGACATGCACTATTAATAGGTTCTTAGCAATACCATTAAGCAAAAGAGGAAGGAGAAAGCTGGTAAATGGGAAGTCCCTCTACCCAAGGTAAGATCATAATCAACTTTCTTGCATGATTTTGTGGTTCTTTGTGTGGTGTATGGTGTGGGTGAATCATGGTGTATCTGTAATCAGTTAAATTTTATTTGGAATTTATATCCCTTCTTCAGGTGAGGCCTGTGGCCGAAGATGAAATGTTCAAAGTGCTCAGAACTGGTAAAAGAAAGAGTAAGTTTCCAGAACTCCCCTTCTTCATTATCTTTAATATATTTATTAATTTTTCTTGATATTGAAATTGTTTTATTGGTTAAAATTTGTTTCCTTGTTAATCTCACTTGTATGTTTTCGGCTTATGGTAAGATGATGGAATTCTAAAGTGTTAGAAGATGCTGTGAAGTTATTCTTCAATTTGTTCTATTTTTTCTCACTTTTTTTTATTATTTGGCTAACTTCATAAGTCATGTTTGTCTGGAGACCATGAAATTCAATTTTGGGTTGTGGCTTTGTGGATTTACCAATGCAATCAAAGAACTGTCTACTGTTGTTCACTGTGTGATAAAGTAGCTCGTAGAATTTCTCTAATGCATCTGATTTTAGTGTGCTTACAATAAAACATGATTGTCTTTATGGTTGTTTTCATATAAAACGTGATTTGAGTGACTAGTAGTGCCCCTAATGCTCTAGGCCTGGATCTCTTTTGCAGCCAAACAATGGAAGAGGATGGTCACAAAAGCCACATTTGTGGGAGCTGGTTTTACAAGAAAACCTCCAAAGTATGAGCGCTTCATCCGTCCTAGTGGGCTGCGGTTCACCAAAGCTCATGTGACACACCCTGAACTCAAATGCACTTTCAATCTTGAGATTATCGGAGTAAAGAAAAATCCTAACGGTCAAATGTATACCTCTCTTGGCGTGATGACAAAGGGAACCGTCATTGAGGTACTACTGCCTTCCTTCAAATTTATACTTATGATCCACTGAGGAAGAACAAAGTTAGACGTGATGGGTTTACATTTTTTTTGTTTCTTCTGTTGTTGTGAATTTCAGGTAAATGTTAGTGAATTGGGTCTCGTTACACCGGCTGGGAAAGTTGTATGGGGTGAGATTATCCTTCTAGTTTTTTGTTTTTTGTTTTTTTTTTTTTAAAATAAATAAAAAACCTGCCATTGTTATGGATTTCAACTCCCATCCGTACATGTCTCATTTGGTTTGTTGTGATTTATGATAAAAGAAAGTAATTTATTTTGTTGTGGCGGATGCAGGGAAATACGCTCAGGTGACAAACGACCCTGAGAATGATGGTTGTATAAATGCTGTTCTGCTTGTCTAAGAGCATGTTATTTATAAAACAATGGTATATGTAGAGTTCTCATTTCGTTGACGTAGCTCAAGAGCGGCTGTTTTACCTATGAACACCAAAATAGGAGCAAACTATTTTAGCTTGAGCCTTCCTATAATTTTTGTTTTTTTATACATTTAAAATATAATTTTTGTTTTTTTTTTTATCACAAGATTTTTGGCAAGCAAAAACCAAAATTTTGAACGCTTTACAAAAATTTTGGTGTTTAATGACCCACAAATAATGACTTTTTGGCCCAAAAAAGATCATTATACTACCCCAAAAAAAAAAGAAAAGAAAAAGGGACCAATTTAGTGACTACGTTCTAGTGATGTGTCAATGGCCAAACACACCGCCAACTGGATGGTAACATGTCATTAGTGACGTGTGTTGCGCGTCACTAATCCATCCGTCAAGGATTTGATTTGGTGATGTGTTGAGTTGGCACACGTCACCAATTTGGTGATGTGTTAAATATGCACGTCACCATTTTTGTGACGTTCCAAGTGTCACACTGCACCAATTTGGTGACTTGTCTATTTTGGAATGTTACCAAATTGGTGACGTGTGAAAAAACGCATTACAAAAATTTTGGTGTTTAATGACCCACCAATAATGACTTTTGGCCCAAAAAAGGTTATTAATTATTTGTCTAGTGACGTTCAAAAAATGTCATTTTTCAAATGGTGAAGAGTGTATAGACTAGAAAATGGGCTAATGTCGTTTCAACAGTACAAAACGGCACATTTTAGAAGATAAAAGGTGCCGTTTGAACAGTGCACGACACCTTCTAAAAGGTGTCATTTTGCATTTTTCAAACGTCACTACTCTTTAAAAAATTAACAAAAAAATAACTTTTATAAAAAATATATATATATAGAGGTGGCCACCCCTCATTGGGTGTTGGGGGTGACCCGAAAGCCACCCCCGATCTACTCTGGGGTGGCCCCTTATGGGTGGCCCGTGAGCTACCTCTGCCACCTGTGGGGTGGCTCGTGGGCCACTCCTCCCCCCAAGTGTAGCTACCAGTAGCCACATGTATTTTTTATTTTTTATTTTATTTTTAAAAAATGTTTTATATCTGTGTTGGTGAAAATGGAAATTTTTTTAAGTTTTTTAGTGTGGGTGGTTGTTTTAAACGCAGACTTTGGAAGCTAATATTTTCAAATTTTGAGACATGTATTGTTCACACGTCACTATTCACATGCAAAACTATTCACGCGTCACTATTATAAAATAGTGACGTTTGAACAATTTAAAAGTCACATTTTAATGGCGTTTTATCTAATGACTTACTATTCATACGTCACCAAATTAAGGAATTTTTGTAGTGACGATTGGATTGAAGTGGTGCCGGCCGACAGCCGATGGTGAACCTTTGATGCGAAAGTCAGTAAATTTGTCAAGAAAATGAATAGAAAGAGTTGTAGGGCAGCAGAAGCTAGCTATTGTCTTGTTTAGGATGATGGCTCTCATTTATATTAGACTCCTAATTAATCATTAATGATAAAGATAAAGATTAGTACTAGATAGGCTTAAAGGTTTACTAGTTGAATTTAGGACTAGATCATTTCAAATTAGAATTATGATTAATTAGGAGTCTTATCAATTTAAGAGTCATTTGTATTTATTTAAAGACATTTTGTGACGAATGAAAGAAAGAAAAAAAATTGTGAAAGTTATGGAATTCTCCCGCCCTGAGTGGAGTATTGTAGTCAATGTGCTATTGTAATCTCTCCTACCCGAAATAGTTAATATTATCAATATATTTATGTTATTAGTTGTGGGTATTCATCACAACAAGTCACCTACAAGACAAGAAGAAAATTATTGAAGTGGCATCAGTCGGTAGCCGGTGGAAAAACCTCTGATACTGTAAATTTGTTGAGAAAATAAAATAGAAAGTTTTATGGTATATATCTTTAACTCTTTTGATCTCATAAGTTTATAATATATTTACATACCCAAACACTCAATGAAAGTATACCTGATATCATAGATCAAATCCTTGTAAAAGATAGTGTAGAGAAACTCTCTCTCTCTTTTATAGGGTTTCTCTCTTTCTCTCTTTCAAAACCTTTTTTCCTGCGTCTCTCCTCCCCTCCTCTTCCTGCAAATCCTAGTCTCAAATCCTCTGTTTCTCAAATCCTAAACTGTGACGGCGTGAGGAAAGAAAGTATAAGAGAGATAGAGGTTTTTTATTTATTTATTTTTGTTTTTTTGGGTTTGCGGGTTGGATTGGGTACTCGAGAATTGTAAAATATATTACCGCAACCCGCCCCGATCCGTACGGGTAGTTAAAATTTCAATATGAATTTGCAAATTTTACACTCAAGGCAGGGCGGGTGGGTTGAGTTGCCTGGATTTGCCCACTCTTAATTTTGACACGATTCAGAACATGACACCAACACGACATGGAGTTATCGAATTTAAGTTTACCATAAATGGGTTTGAGTCATAAACGGATATGACCCATTTATTTTTATTTCTTGACAGATCAACCCGCTTCACCCTGACCCGCTACACCAGTTTTTTTTTTTTTTTTTTAAAAAAAAAAACACGTAAACCTAAGTTCACTTCAAACGCGCACACCGGCCACCAGCCTTCTTTCTCACTGTCTTTCTCTAGCGCCTAGCGCCACAACCTTTTCTCCCTCTCTTCTCTTCACTCTTCAGCGCCTGCACACCGCCACCGGTCCACTCTCCGACAATTCTGTGACTCACGGCGCAGCACAGGCTGCACAACACAGCTCTCTCTATCTCTGAGTCTCCGTCTCCGTTTCCAACTCTCCGGTATATCTCTCTTTTTTGCTCTGATTTTGTTTTTTGGGTCGATTAATTTGTATGAATCAGCACAAGCACATATGATGAACACAAATGCATCATTTGTTTTTGGGTCAAACATCTTTTATATTTTTAGCGCCGAATTAAAATCAATTAGGAAAAAAGGGTCATTATGTGACATGTAATGCATTTAATAAATTTCGTGGGGCTATTTAAAAAATGGTTTGTTCAGGGACTTATATATATATATATATATTTTTTTTTTATGGAGATTATATTATAAATAGAAAAACTAGTTTAATGCTTTTTAAACTCAAACTGACGGGAAGGTGAAGGGAAGGAGAAGGGTTTAGGAGAAAGCCACCTTTAGGGTTTTTGCGGTACCAACAAACAACTGTCTCCGAGTCTCTCTGCCTCCGAAACTCTGCAACATGATTACTGGCGGGAAAAGCTACGTATCTTCTCCTCCTGCCTTCTCAAACGACGGCAAGCGCCTCCTCGTTTGTACAGGCAACACTGTCTCCATCTTCAGCACCTCCACTGGATTACAGGTTAGCCAAAACCATCGCCCTTCAGTTTCCTATCAAACTACGATGCTTACTTTTTGTACATGTAGATTGCATCATTGGAGGGTCACACGGAGGCGGTGACGTCGGTGATTGTGGTGCCGGGTAGTAAGATTTTGTGCTACTGCTGGACGGCCTCGCTCGATGGGACCATTCGGTATTGGGATTTCTCGGTGCCGGAGTTGATGAAGAAGGTCGATGTTAAGCTGCCCGTTTTCTCCATGGTAAGATTCATGCCTTGCTATGCTACCCCTTCGTTTTCAGTTGCTTAGTTCAAGTTTTTGTTTTTGTTTTGTTTTTTTGTTTTTTTCTGGTTGTCTTGGTTGGTTATGCTGTTGAGCTCTAACTCTAATGATTGTAAGACTACACGGTAGGGTGGTGCGTGCGTGTGTGACTTATTCTGTCAAAATTGTTGTGTTGGTTTCTAAAGCAAAGTGTGACAAATGCAAGAAAAAGGAACATGGATTGGACTCGATTGGGTGAAGTCACACAGCTGGATTAGGAGGTCGAAATTGCATGTGTTGCTTTATTTTTCTCATTAAACAACGGATAACCACTTTCATTTTTCTTTACCTCACCTTTTTTTTTGCCTCTTGTAATACATGTGCTAAACAGAAATTTTTTACATATATCGGAATTATAGAGCTCAGGCTCTTTTATATTAGGTAACCAAATAGAAAACTTTGGTTTACTTTTCTCTTAAAAGAGTTAGGTATGTGTGTATGGGAGGACCCGTTTTTTGACAAACCAGACTGCCTGTCATTCCTAGAACCATCATACTTGTCAAATCAATTGGAGATCAAGAACTATTCAATCCATATAGATTTGATAAATCTAACTCTATCTATGAGAATATATGAATTTTGGATCAGATATGGCAATTGAATTCATTGAGATTTGGCATGCATGATCACTATGTAGTGAACATTTGTCCAGTGGGTTTGAAAGAATATAAAAAGATTTATTGGTTGGTGTCAAGCTACCCAAGTTAGGCAGTAGTGTCATGTGATCCTGCCTTTATGTACCTATATATATGTGCTAGTGTCGTTAGTTTGGGGTTTGATTATATTTTTGGAGAAGTTGATCTGTGTAATTTCATATATTTATTTGCTGGAAAGTTTGGTCTATAATTTGTAATTTGATTGTTATTTATCTGAGTAATAAAAGATTTAAAAAATATTTATATGTTGTAATTCTGGGTAGTAGGATGAGAAGTAAGAGCTTATAAAGCCATCCGTGAGTCATGATAAAAGTGTTTAGGTTGACTGAGGTGTGTAGAGTATTAATTATGGATCTTGTTGATTTCAGCTGGAGTTTGTTTTCCTAAAGTTAATTATACCTTTGTTTTGTCTTTCATATGTGTTTTGATCTTAGTGCTATCTGACCCAAAAAAAAGCATGTTCTGACATTTATTTAGTTGGTTTGATTTTTTTTAGGTGATTCCATCTTTATTAGGCCAACCAGCCTTGAGCAATGAGAAGCCAACTGATCTTTTTGCTTATCTGTCACTTGAAAATACAAAAGAGCAGAACAGTGTGCCCAAACCTTTGCGTGGACAGATCCGGAAGTGTAACTTGACGGCATCTCGTTTAATTGGTGGCTTAATATTGAAAGAGGTGCAATTTGGTGGAACTGTAACTATTTTTTGTCTGTGCATTAAGTTGTTGTACTTCCAAATATCTGGGTCTATTGAGGATTGCTTTGACTTAGTGGAATGAAACTTGAAAGAAAGTAGAAAATCCACTATCACATGAGCATGTTTATGTACACGCAATGTTGATAATACTGTCTTTTCTATAGGAAGAGTTACGATAAACTATGTGTTTATGAGCAAAACAAAACTCTGAAAAAAGATATTCTTTTAGCTTGTGGTGATTTTTTGATTCATTTAATGATAAGCCTAAGAAAGATAACAAGTCTTGATTTTATTTGTAAGCATTAAATCACTGGGAAGGGCTTATGGAGTTCAGTGATGCAATGTCAGTTTCCTATGTATTGTTCTTGTTGAGTGTTGGTTCAACTGTATACCTAGCTTTCCCTAGCTGCTAGTTGCTGTATCTTCCTATACCCTCTTGACTTTTGTTGACTGTAAATAGTTTGAAACATATTAACTGAACTGGTATATGTATTGCCAAATAATATAAAGCCATCTATGGGATGTTGATTTTATATTTCATGATGAGAAGCGTAAAGATATGTAAAGTCAATAAAGATATGATGGTATTATGATTTATTATCAGAAGCTTAACGATATCAATAATGATGTTCATGGTGCTATACTTTTGTATTTCGTTGCTCTAAATAAATTTCGATTACTTATAATTTTTTTTTTTGTATTTCATTAGTTAATGAGCTTAAGTTATCTACTTATGCTTATACGTAAATTTTCACTTCTTATTTTTTCAGTTCCTGGAGGACTAAAAAAATTATAGTCACTTAAGTGTTTCACCTGTTGAGGTGGCAGTGATAGACTCCATATAGTCAAGCAAAGGATTAAATGTCCACTGCTTTTGCTGAATCACCTTTTTATTACCGTTCATGCTTTTCCAAGTCTAGCTAGTGTATCGAATTCATCTCTTAACTGAACTATAGCTTTGATCTCTTTAATGGAGATTACTCTGTGACCAATTCCTGTATACGTTCAGAAGTAATCTGTCTCTCAACCTTTCTGTTGGTTGCATGTCCTGTTTATTTAGTTCTTTGGGTGGAAAGTTACTTTTTATAGAAGATGAAGCTTGGCTTAAAAGAGAAATGAAGATGGCTTTATCAAACTTTGACCCTATTGAAAAGAAGCTTGCTTTAGCTATTTAAAGGTCGCAGGATCAATCTGGCTTCTTGAAGTGTTTCTGAAACTTTAGAGAATCTATTGAATATGTGCAGTGTTGTCATATCTGTTTTGAATATCAGTTTTTGAAAGGAACATATTATCTGATAATATTCATTTCTACTGCTTAACATGTTCACTCATCAAGAGAAGCTTTAGATGATAAATTTCAACTGTTTGTTGTAATTTGAAATGTATGACAGCTGTTGTCCCTCTTTTACAGACTCCACAACCAGAATTTATATCTGTTAGTTCATCAGGAAAGTTCTTCGGCATAAGAAACAAACGCAAGCTTCATATATGGATGATTCCTGCAAAAGACTCTGGGCATATAGTAGCAAAGAAAATTACACTGCATCATACAAAGAATTTGACAGTGCTTGCATTTCATCCAAGTAAGAGGATTGTAGCTGCTGGTGATGTAACTGGGAGAATTTTAGTATGGAGAGGATTTGGTTACCGATTACTTTCGATCAGTGATGGACTAGTGAGTGGAAGGTTGGTGAATAAAGAGGAAGAAAGACCTGGGGTGAGGGGAAATGATGATGCTGAGTCTTGCTCCACATGGCATTGGCACTCTGTTGAAGTGAATGTCCTCTCTTTCTCTTCCGATGGAGCCTATTTATATTCAGGTAAAACCACGCTTCCATGATCAGATAAAGCCTAGTCCTTTCATGAGAAGTGCTGTTTGCCTTGTAATACATATGAAAAAAGTATATTGGAGCTAGGATTGGGCAAAGGGGAAGACTGCTTCAGACATTTTTGTATACTTGAAAAAGTTGGATATGTAGTACACCATATTTCTCAGATAATTAGGCTATGGCTGAAAGTAATTGACGGTTGCTTTTGTGAATGAAAGGAGTCATGGTGGTTAACCAACTGGTATACTCTTTCCATATTATATGGGGACCCTGGGTGACAGATTGGCGTGTTGTAGATTGTTGAATAAGTGATTCATGTCTCCATTAGACTATTCCTTGATTATCTACTTTATGAATAGCTTTATGGTTGATTCTAACCACTACTCCAGATATCTTTAAGTACCATCATATCTTATTGATAGAAAAAGGAGCTGGATGCTTATTCATGACCATTTTCTGTCATGGTTTCCTGTAGTAGTTTGTTTATAAATTCAAGTTTAAAGTAATTTTTCTGTTTCTGATGCTTCTATTGGTGTTTAGGTGGAAAGGAGGGAGTTCTTGTGGTCTGGCAGCTAGATACGGGGAAGAAAAAGTTTTTACCACGAATTGGATCCCCAGTTCTATATTATATAGATTCTCCTGATCCTACACTTTCCTCTGTAAGGAGAATTTTATTGAGCTGGAACTTATAATTCTTCAGTGATTTCACACTGTTTCAGCTGAAACAGATCTAATTAATTTTACTGAAATAAGGGTCTTCAGATATCTTGTGCAGATAATCAAATTCATATACTGAAAATGCCTTCAATGGAGATCTTGAAGTCCATCTCAGGGATCAAGGTTTGTCCCAATGAGCCTACCCGCCGTCTTGAAGACCTAATTATCTAAATAAATTTGTGATCGACCTAAGCTTCATATATGTTTGATTGACAGAAATGGTCCACCTAATGAGTAGGAAACAGTACAGTCAGGGTATTTTCAGAGGAACTGCCTACGTTTAACTTCCATATAAATGAGCACAGTAGCAAAATGTAATTTCCATTCATATGTGGTAGGCGTCATTGCCTCTGCTGTAAAAACATGCAAAGAATATAGTGTTAACTATGCCTTGGTTTCCGGTTTGTTAGGCATATAATTCTTAATACCTTGAGACATGGAATCATCATCCCTAGACTTAAGCTCGAATTGGCTACATGAGGTTTAGTCCATGGCCTTGGGCTTCTAAGCTTGCAAAAAGCACATTGTTGAGTATGCAGGATGCTCGTGATGATCTTCTGCACAACTGATGAACAAGAAATAATAATGACAATGTACCTTCAATTCTATAATTAAGTTCCATATAAATGCACATACTACTAATTTTTTTTTCCAATTCATTTATGGCAGTCCTTGTTGCCTGTGCTGTAAAAACACGAGAAAAGCTTACTGTTTAACTATGCCTTGGCTTGTAGGGCCCTTGGAATCTGGTCACATGAGGCTTAGGCCTTGTGGCTGGGACTTCAAAGCATGCAAAAAGTGCATTGTTGACTATGCAGTATGCTTATGATGATATCGGATATCTCTACATAATGATGGCTTGAAATGTACTAGAACTCGTTTTCCTTGAGAAGTACCTTAAAGTGCTTCACAGAACTTTGCCCTTATAATATTAGTTAGGAAGTTAATGGGTGATGATAGATACTTAGTAGTACTGACCTAGTGCTTAGCTTGCCAAGTCTGCCATTTACATATGTAATGGAGTTTCTGCTGTGTGATTGAAACAACTGTGTTTGATGGATTTTCATTTTTTTCAATTTTGTATTATACATTTTTTATTGGATTTTCTGCAGTTGTATATGACAAAATAATTTAAGCTTCAGATGATACTTACACAGTTTCTTTTTTGATTGGATTTTCTGCAGTTGTATATGATAATAATATAAACTTTCAGATGATATTTACACAGTTTCTTTCTTTATTTTTTTTCCAGCTTCCTAATTCACTTCCAGGGATATATGAAGGTGGTGGGTTTGCATTTGATTACTCTACTGGGTGTATTGCGCTGCGTACAGAGAACTATAGTGTCCAATTCTACAGCTTGTTTGATGACTGTGGAATAGATGAGGTAAGATCTTTTAGCGTGATGTACCAATTAATTTACCTTGAATTTCCTACACTGAGCTTCTTGTGGTTGTTTAGTCTTTTACTCCTGCAATATGCAGTTTTTTCTGTTGAGATGTCTATAATTTTACATAATTATTGATGCTTGTTTTCATTCATTTGTTTAGTTGATACGTGACATGCTCTCCTTAATATTGTTTTGTGGGAATGTATTTGCATTGGGGGATTTGAAGAAAAAGAGGTTGGGGTCAGAGGGAAGAGAAATCAAGACCTCTTTTCTGCTTTGTTCTTCCTTATTCTTGTATAGTTATAATCCCATTGTCAAATTCTATGAAATCATTCTTTATGTAAATAAATTTCTCATCTTCAATTTTATTGCTTGAATCATTTCTTTTTGACTTTGCTAAAACAGAAGTTCTATTGCCTTTATCTTGTATTATATTTTTGGCCTAATGGGTCTGCCAGGTGGAACCATATCACCTTCTATTTAAGCTGCTGCATTTCTTACATCCATGGATCTACTTCATTTACTAACGTGAGGCCTCAATTCAATGAAATAGGTATTATGTGGGCCCCACACACATGGATAAATATTTCAATTTATTCATTAAATTACAGGGTATATGGTCCCCCAGTAGGTGGGCCCCATCATATGCTGGTCCCAGCCTTTTCAATGTCAATGATGCACATTGTACCTTTCAGGAAATCACAAACATTTGAAGAATGTTCTTTTGATTACAAGTGATGAATTGGGAGTTGAAATGTTCTAAAATTGATGCTTTGCAGGTTCAGGTCTGTGAAAGAAACCATCAACCAGCTGATGAAATCACGGTACGAAGTTGCTTATTTGTAGTTTCCTTCACTGCGAAATGATATCTTCTTGGTCAAACTACTTGTGATTGATATGATCACTGATTTATATCAACTCTATTCTCAATCTTGGAGTATTATTGTTACAGGTTTTAGTGACTTTAGTAGCTATCTCCCGAGATGGCTCTATGATGAGTACTGTTGAAGTTAAGCAACCTGAAGAGGGAATTGGAGGTCTTGTTTGTCTTAAGTTTTGGGCACTGGGTTCAGAGAACAAAAAGTTCGGCTTGTCCACTGTTATTTATGAACCTCACAGGTTGGCCTTGGCTTATATACCCAAAAACTCAGAAATATTTTATCAGGAAGGATGATATTCATTGAGAGCTCCTGGTGCTGTTTTCAATATTTTAAGCCTCAAGAATGAATCATGTTTTTTAGTGAATGTGCCAGTGTGCTATATGCTTCATTTTTGTGAATTAGAATGTACTCTGTGTGTATATATTACATGGCAGAGTTGAACATTTTGCCTTTTCTTGTTTCCTAGGTAATTAACATTTTGTCCCTTGTTATATAGGGATGCTGGTATTTCTTCTGTTGCTTTTCATCCTACTCGTCATGTAGCAGTTACCTCATCGTATGGTGGGGACTTCAAGGTAATCTTGGTTGAGTGGCACTTTAAAATTGAGTATCCTTTTCCTTGTTGAACTCACAATATCAATTTGATATTTCAGATATGGGCTTGCAATGATGAGATTCAACAGAAAGGTCGGATGATTCAGAATTCTGGTTGGGCGTGCCTCGCTGTTGGGTCATACAAGTATGATCCTACATTTTTCTTTCTTGTACCATATTTTTCCTCTATAGGCCTAGCATGGAAAATAAAATAGTTGAATTTACCTGTCAGAGATAAGTCTGCTTATAGAAGAGAGAAGACTTGATTCACAAAGATCCAAAGGTTGTTCCATAAATGATTCAAAACCGTTCGATGTCACAACAACTGCGATTTTTTGAAAGTTGGTTGGCCGACAAATAAATATTTATAAAATATAACCTTTTCCCTTGGGAGTTTTTACTTTTATAATTTTTGGGTAAATTGTGCTTTGTCACCCAAGTTATTGGCTTAAATGTGAAAGTTCCCCCTAAACTTCAAATTTAAAGCACTCAACCCGGAAATGCTAGGCATTGTGGCAAGTAACCCTTGACATCATTAATTTCTTCATGCAACCTGTCAGGTGACTTCACCAAATAAAAAGAACAAAAAAAAAAGGGAAAAGATGTTGAAAGATGTTTGGTTTCATGCGGCATAGAACTCATCGTCACACCACTTCTTTCGACCCCTAAACCACTACTGTAAAGCCCATTGTAGCCCTTGACAAATTCTCCATCCGTCTGTGTCACAATCTCCACCTCAGTTCCCATCACCATCAACGCCATAACCCATAACCTGCTTCTTTGCCATCAATCATTGGCAAAAGTCCTACATAAATTTACCAGAAACCGCATTAACCATATTATAATAACCACTTTTGCTAAGCCCATTATCAAACACAAATCAACCACAAAATTAACATGAATCAGATTTTAACAACCACTCCCCTACCTATGATATTAGCTACTGCCAACCTGCCTCCTTTCCACCCATTGTGAACTAGCACCTATAAGCCACTGAAGCCCACATCTCCATTTTCATTCATGCCAATTTAGCTTCACCAATTGATTGGTAATGAAACGAACAACACCTGTCCCTCGCCACCACAAAAAAAAAAAAAAAAAATCCTGTCCCCCACTACATGAATCAGAAAACCACAATTTCATTCAATCATTGTTGTCAATTCTTAGCGTCTAATATGCATCTCTGGGTAAATAGAAAAACAAAAAGACATTCATCTGAACATGCTTATGCAGTATAATCTATGATAGAAGATGTTAAATTTGTCAATTGTGATGGATTATTGTTCCTAATTGCAGAAAAAAACCAATGACAGCTGCTACATTTTCGTCCGATGGTTCTGTTCTGGCTGTTGCGGCAGAGACTGTTATCACATTGTGGGATCCTAAAAAGAATGTCCTTGTTGCTGTGATTGGAGAGACCTTTTCGGTGATTTTAATATTTCTTCATAGCTCTCATTGTTTTACATGAATAGTTATATGCGATGCTTGATAACTGATAGTTTAAGACCCTGTGTGGGGCCAGCATTATATTTTCTTTCTATCATTAATTGCTCTGTGTTATTAATTTTCATTTGATTCTTTATTTACAGCCAATTGTGACCCTGTCCTTTGCTGGAAAGTCAGAGTTTCTAGTATCTGTGTCCCGAGGTTCAAAGCCGCAACTCTCTGTATGGAGTATGTCAAAATTGTCTCTATGTTGGTCATACAGGCTTCACATTGAAGGTTTGGAAATCCTCATTTCTTTTCATGCTGAGAGCAGTTTTTTTAGTTTGATTTTTTGCATGAATTTAAGAATATTACTGATCACAATATCCCAACCCAGTATGTATTAGAGTTCAGCTACTTCAGTCATTTGTGAATAAATTATTGAGATGCTTGTTTCACTACTGTAGATTTGAGTGTAATCTCTAAAAACATGGGACAAAGTTGTCATCAATAGAGTTTATTAATGTTTGTGGAAAGATGTGTTCGACATTTGAAGTAATAGTATGTCAGTTGCAGTTTTGGAGCCTTAAGGGAAGATGGAAATGTATATTAGGAGAACCCTTGGAGGTTTTTGATGATTAGTAGATAAAAGCAATAAGGAACAGGGAAAATACCTTGCACTAAATTGTTACTTTTTGCAAATATTGGTTGCATTTGGAATGGTGTCAGCACTTCCAGAGGTTATTTTCCTGTTCTGTTAACAAAGAAATAAGTAATGTGCTTGGCTAAAAAAGCATAATGAAGTTACTTTTAAAGTAGATAACAAAATATTCTAGGTATGTTATTTTCGATGAAAACATTAAGGTCAAATTACTTATATCAGTGAATAGTATAGTTTTTTTAACTTTCCTCAATTCAATACTAGCATTTCCCCAAACCAATTTGCAATAGATTACACTATTGGGCCAGTTGAAGATAAGGTTGACCTGTTCAATGCTTACTGTGAGTACCAAATTGAGTACAGGGAACCCTCATAGCTAGCAAACCACAAATAAGGTTGATGGAGATGAAAAGGCTTCATGTTTGATGAAGTCCCAAATTTGGTGTGGTAGTTCAACTTCTGCCTGCGTGCCACACGTTACTCTAGAACATAAGAAAAAAAAAAAGATTGGAGTTGACCAGTTCTTAGCCAGTTTAATTTCACATAGTAACAATTGTATATGTTTTGAACCTGTCGTAAAAATTCTGATGAGTAAACAACCCCTAAGATGAGAATTTCAAGATATAGAGGGGTTCTTGGTTTGCCCATGAAGCCTAAAATATTATCATGGAATGTAAGACGATTGAACGAGGGGAAGTAGCGCCTTAGAAACAGAAATTTACTCCGAGAGTGGATGGCAGATGTTATATCTTCAGGAGACCAAAATGGAGATTATGACTTATAGTATTGTGCGTAGTTTATGGGGCTGCAGTCATGTAGATTGGTGTTGTTTAGACTTTAGTGGGGTTTCCGGTGGTGTTTTGCTCATATGGGATAAGAGGGTTGTGTGAGTTCTCCGTGGCCGTTTCTTTCATAAACGTCGAGGATCAATTTGCTTGGGCGTATGCAGGTGTTTATGGTCCAATTGTCGATGGTGATAGAAGGTTTTCATGGGATGAATTGGCTGGTTTGCTAAGTTGGTGGGACTTACCTAGTGCATTGGACGGGATTTCAATGTAACTCGTTTTTCGAGTGAGATCGGGTGAAGCCCGTATTTGTCCAGCTATCTTGGAGTTTCTGATTTTATTTCTGAGTAGTGGCTCATGGACATTGCTCTTGTGGGCAGCTCTTTTACATGGTCTAGCATTTGGGACCCCCTCTCCCTGGTCTAGAATCGATAAATTCCTTGTATCCTTGGAGTGGGAAACCCAGCTCCTTGATTCGCTCCAGAAGAGGCTATCTAGACTATGCTTTGATCATTTTCCTATTCTTCTTGATTGTGGAGGCATTGCTGGAACCAAAAGATACTTCAAGTTTGAAAACCTATGGCTAAAATCAGAGGGTTTTGTAGATAGGGTGAAGTTGTGGTGGTCCTCTTACACTTTCAGGGTTCTCCAAGATACATCCAAACTTGCAAGCTAAAGGCTCTAAACAGTGGTGAAAGCCCTTAACGGTGACAAGGCCCAGAACCTTGATATTTAGTGAGGCAAATCCAAATCATCTTCACAATTTGCTTTGTTTGTTCTTATGGTTTGAAGTGATTTTTGGTTTAAGGATTAATTTGGCTAAATTAGAGGTAGTCCCGATTGGCAATGTAATGAATGTTGAAGGTCTAGCTAGTCTTTTAACTGCATGGTATGTTTTTGGCCTATGAAACTCCTAGGTCTTCTTTTGGGAGCTTCGTTTACAGCCAAGTTTATTTGGGACGACATTATTGAGAAGGTAGGGCGTTGTTTGCTTGGATGGAATAGGATGTATCAAAGGATGAGGGGGTTACATTGATTAAAAACACTTTATCTAACTTGCCTACCTACTCCATGTTTTTTTTTCTCCTTCCAGTTGGTGTGGCTGATCACATAAAGAAGTTACAACGAGATTTTTTGTGGGGTGGTATGGGTGAAGAGTTTGAATTTTACTTGGTTAATTGGATTGTGTACTCCGATCTTTGAATAGGGTTGGGTGTTTGGAATTTACTTGTGTTCAACCGGGCTCTTTTGGGAAAGTGGCTTTGGCGCTATGTTTATGAGAGAAGCCTTACGGTGAGTGGTTGTGGAATCTAAATACGGTAAAGCTTGGGGTGGGTGGTGTTCAAATGAGGTCCATGGGTCGCATGGGGTGGGGCTTTGGAAGAATACGAGGGGTTGGTGGAGCTTTCTAGCCATACTAGATTTGAGGTGGGTGATGGCTTCAAAATTTGATTCTGGCATGATGTATGGTGTAGAGATCATGCCCTCAAGAGAGCTTTTTCGGACTAGTTTAGCATTGCCTTTGTTTTAAGGACGCTGCAATGGCAAACCATTTGGAGCTTTATAATGCCTCTTATCAGTGGAATATTAATTTTTTTGGAATGACTCACGATTGGGAGATGGATCTCTTTACCTTATTCCTTACAACATTGTATTCCATTAGAGTGAGATGGGGTGGTGAAGATAGACTTTGTTGGGTTCTTTCTAGAAGAGGGTTGTTTGATGTTAGATTTACTACATTGTTCTTGTTCCCCATGATAGTACTCCTCTCTCATGCAGGAGTATTTGGTGGAATATGGTTTGCAGAATAAGATTCCCTTAAGAGTGACTTTCTTGTCTGGTTGGTCGCTTTAGGGAAGAACCTCACCATGGACAACCTAAGGAAACATCATTGTGGTTGAGTGGTGTTGCATTTGTAAGAAGAATGAGGAATTAGTGGATCATCTTCTATTTGACTCTGAAATTGCATGTGCTCTTTGAAATACTATCAATAGTGTAGGGCTGGCTAGTGTTATGCCTAGGAGGGTGGTAGATCTCTTTGCATGTTGCAGAGCGCCATGGGGTAAGTTTCAACTTGATGCAGTTTGGAAGATGATGTCACCCTTATGTGGTGTCCAAGAGGACCTTAGTGGAAATAAAGGCTCTATTCTTTAAGTCTCTTTTTTATTGGGCTGTTGTTTCAGATTTTAGTATTTCGACCTATCATGTTTTTTTTAAAGATTTTTTTTCTGCTTCTAGCTCAGTGTCTCTTTTGTTTATTTCTTGTGTATTTGGGTTGCGCCTTTGTGCTTTCTAATGAATATCCGATTACTTATATATATAAAAAAAAAAAAACAATATTCTGTGTAAGCAGTCATGCCTCTATCTGATGCAGAACATGTTAGAAGTAAATGATGGACTGGGTTCTTTCACATTTGTGATATTTTTAGTGCTGAAACTATTTGTCTTATTGGTGGGTTGGCTAATTTTATATTGCTCAGCCTATTCCTTATATCCATCTGGATGGTGTTTAAAGCCCTGATTTGACTGAGTAATTCTATAAGTTAGGGTTACAAACGCCTCCATGTTATTTAAATGTTTGTGCAATGTATACTTATCAAAAGAAAAAAAAAAAAAGATTTTAAGATAGTTTGTTTATCAGGCTAACAGTCATTGTTGGGTTTAGTTGAACTTTTATTTTGAGTTTAACAAGTCTGTTTTGCTTGAAATCAATGTATTTAGGGTTGTTAGGTTAATAGTCTGTCACTTGATTTTAAGATTTGGAGGCAATTTTTCAATGCTATGTATAATATTTTATTTTTTATTTTTAATGCAGCTGTAGCATGTACAGTGGATCTATTGTCTTTTGCTGTTCTTGCCCTTCTTCCTGAATCAGCTACACGTGTCGAATCTAGTGAACCAAAGTTTCATGAAAGAGATGGGGTAATTTTAGTATTCAATGTAATGGATCCTGTTCCTGTTGCTACCTGGTCCGTAAGAAAGGTATAATTTGTTTCTAACCCTTTCCATTTGGTTAGTCCATATGTTGTTATTGATTACAATCAATCTGGTAAAAACTAGTGGCGAACAAACATTATAAATTAAATTTTTTGCACAGATACTTTCTTGAATGTCATTAAAATTATTAAACTTTTTGGACTCGGTTAATCTTTTCATTTCTATTGACAATGACGTAAAAATCTATACTGGGTAGAAAACTTTCATTTATATTTGAGAAAATATAATTACATGAATTGTATAATATGTACCAATTAAAAAGAAACTATATACAAAAAGGGTAAATTAAACTTTAGTGCCCAAACTTGCACCTCATTTGCACATAGACGTTTTGCATTCAAAATAATGGTCAAATTGCAATGTTTTTCCTTTTTAAAAAAAGAGTTTCAGAGGTGCACCTCATTTGCCTTCAACATAATGGTCAAATCTGACTCAGGGGTAACTCGGAACACTTTGGTAGTTTGTAGGTACTACTTGCAGTGAGTCGTAGTTTAGAGGTCAAAGTGTGAATGGGTAATTTCTCATCTTGAGAGCTCATGTAACTTGATTGAATTATTGGCGGAATGGTGATGTTAAATGTTATAATAGTGATGATTGTTTTGCTATACATCTTATGCAATAAGGTTACTAAATGAAGCTACACAGTAAACCTGTTAATTTGCAACATATATGCACTTCAGTTGCTCTACTATTGTTTTAGTCCATTGGACATATATTTCATATTCTGTATAATATATGACAATATATCAACCAAAGGGGTGAAGGCCTTGGACTTTGATGGTTATCCTCATCAGGTTTAAGGTTCGAATCCTCTTGGGTGCAAATAATTCTTTGGGGCCACGCCTTGTGGTGAAGCTGTGACTTACCTGATCCATGTGGTGGGGGTGTGTTGCACGGGTCTGGGGTGTAACCTTGAGGGTGGGTACAGCCTTGACTTACCTGATCCATGTGGTGGGGGTGTGTTGCTTAGGTCTGGGGTGTAACCTATATGTCTCAAGTCCAATTGGAACAGACTTTGGTTGCAAAGAAAAGGGTGCTGGAAATCCACTAGGAAATTAAAAGAACATTAAGAGACAAACTAATTGATCGCCAAAGATAAGAAAGAACGAAGAACAAGCTATTGTTTAATAATCTTCAAGATGAATCTTGGCAACCTATTATTCGACTCTTTATTCAAGAAATGCCTAAAGAATCAACAGTTACTTTCAGAATCTATTATTCAAGAAATGCCTAAAGACATTTGTTTCTATAAATATACTTTAGCATGTCTAGTGTAAATCATAAGGTAATTGGCATCCCCAATGCTCTGTTACACCATAATTTTCCTCATCTAATCCACTAGAGCAGAATGGCAATTTATTCTGATACTGTGTACTTCTTGACTGCAGGCCAAGGGAGGCGGGCTTGCATTTCTTCGAGGAAACCCATCTTCCTTGGAACAGAATATTTCAGATGGAAATGCACCACAAGAATTCCTTGCTTATATAAATGGCAATCATGAGTATGTCCTCTTTGACCCATATGGAAATGAAGCAAATGAGCTTAGCATTACCAGGCCAGAGGGTCTTGTTGAGCTTGAAGAGACAGGTGGGGATTCCTTTACTAAAACATTTAAACATTCACTATTTTAGTGAAGACAAGTAGATGTCCAGTTTATATAGATACTCTGTATGCTTGGAAACTCAAATTGATTGTAGATTGAATAACTACTTGAACTGCCCCATTATACCGCATTGTTTTGAAAGTTTATGATGCAGTCTTGTTCTGCTCAGCATGCAACTTGTAAGGATGTTTTACTCTGGTGACATTTCAATATCGCTCACACCCTTGCATTATTGATAAATTGCTGGGACTCCTTGGATGCTCTTGAGCTTATTCCATCACAGAATATGAGTATTATTATTATTTATGTTAGATAAAAAGTAGTCGGGTTTTTATAATTTGAAATTTGTGAAATCATTTTTTTCCCATTTTTGCCATGCTTACATGTTGATTGAGTTATACATGGTTCATGTCATGCACCTGCTTTTATTATGCTTTATGGTGGGGGCATGATTACAATTAACACTTGTGTTTCAGGAATAAAATTAATCAAATAGGTTGTATAATACGTGTAACTTTTGCATTCCAGTATCTAATAATATCTACACATTGTGCCCTTTTTCTTGTTTCTTCTCTCTTATCACTCTTTTTTTGTTACATATTTTGCTCATATTTATGTAACAGGGAAATTTGGATACTCATCTATTTATGGGGAGTTACCGGAGTTGAAGTTAAAAAGAAACCAGACATTGTCGATCCAATCTGCTCCTTCAGAGAGGCCTTGGGAGACCATATTCAGTGGGTCATCACATAATCTTCCACCCCTTACCAGATTGTGTTCGGCGTTTTTGGAATCCTTGATGGAGAAAAGGACTGCCATAGTCGAATGACTTCCGATGATGTGGGAATAGTTATTCTTTTGATTTGCTTATTCCCCTTTTATCTCCATAGCCCACAGAATTTCTCCGAAACAGCAAACAGGGAGAGGAGAGTGTATGCATAAAGATAAGGAAGCTGTACAATAATTGCTAGGCAGAAATGATGTTTGACAATGGGAGATATTTGGTGGTGGAATGCTCTTCATACATTGAAGTAAATGCTCCGCTGAAGAGAGATTGTCACATTAATGATCTCCTTGATCTCAACCTTAAGAGGGCATATGGGGGGAGAGATTTTATGTTAAGCTTAAGGCAGTCGAGTCTTCCTGGTTCAGAAAATTTTGTAATTGTGGCAAGTGATGATGCTGTCAAAATATTGTGATTTTTTTTTTTTTTTTAGTTAAAATTTTGCAGTTGAGAATGAGCTTGGTGTGAAGACAAAATGGTGTAAGTTTTGTTTAGAGTTCCTTCTTTTTCACTTTGTGCCAAATTTTTCTGCAAATTGGTTCTTTGATATGCAACTCAAATGCTATTCATGTGACAAAATGTACCAAAGTCCGTTCTTTATATCGCCATCTGGCTTTATTTTTCAGGTTCGAAAGCTGGCATGATGGATTTTGTTTTGTACATATAATGCTTCATTGATATTTACATGAAATTTGATATCGAGCCTCTAGTCAGGGTTCTCATCTAGGTGTGTAAATGAACTGAATTGTTTATAAATAGTTTGTATAAGCTCGACTCGAGTTTAGTCCATCTAATAAATAGTTGGAGTCGAATAATAATTTGGTTCAAATATATATTAGGAAAAAATATAAAATTGATCCCTAGGCTTTTATCCATTTGTATGTAATTAGCTCCCTTATGAACTCCATGTGGTAAGCAAAAAATGCAAAGGACAAAAATTTTCTTTAACCTACTCTAGTAAGTACTAAGTGCTATCTCTCATATTTTTTTTTAATATTTTGATAGTTTTTTTTCATTCCACTAATCTAGGGAAATAGGATACTCTTATACTCTCAATTTTATTTGAAATGGAGATGATCATTTTCCTAGTCTAGGAACACAAATGTTAATTTCTTAGAAATTTAAAAATATTGTCACTTATTAGAGTAGATTAAAGAAAATTTCATCCAAACCGATTTGGAGGAAATTTGTGTCCAAACGGCAAATAGATTCAAGCAGTGAGTGTTGTCAGTTCATGAGACTTTAAAAAATGACTAACAATTCACGGGACTCAATAGTATTTAACCTTATATATATACTTTTTCCCAAAACCGTGAGTGATATAAATTAGACAATTTCGAATGGTCAAATTATCAATTTCTCCAGCAGATTAATACTTCTCAACTGAAATGATAAATTGCTCCAGCACAAGCATCCGCGTCATCTCGTCTTTTTTTCCTTTCCATTATTTCCACTAAAAGATATCAATTTTCCCACTAGACTAATTATAACCTCTTCACAATCGATTAAAAAGTGGCACCCCCTTGTAACCCTTTACCCAATTGATTAAAAAATAAATAATTAATTGAAGAGGCATCATCTCTTACACTTACTACAGTGATTCTTTCTTTACTTATTCCCAACAGAAAAAAACCTATTTTCCTTCCTACTGCATGCACATAATTTTATTTTTATTTTCCTAGTATCCCCAAATGAATATAGCAACCAACTTAAACGCATATAGATTTCGATTGAATCAGAAATACATTCACCAACATATATATGGTATTATGAACAGTTATCCAAGATAAAAGATTAAAATTCTGTTCATAAACAGAGATTGCAGCAAAAAGAGAAATAAATATTGTAGCTAGGAGAGAGGCCTATTTGGCTCTAACAAATCTAGAACACCAGTAAATAGCCTCACGATGACTAGTTATTCTAGCTTCCTTTCTATCACAATGTTGTACTGGATGCCTTGAGAAACATGAAAATATACAATGAAGCCATGTGGTTAAGCTGTTAAATTTCATGTCATGTGTATTGTTAGAGCGATGATGGTACTGGGCAACATAAAAATGTAAAACTCAACACTTATTATATCAGTCACTAAAATGTAGGCTATTATGTAACAATCTACATGACACTTGTCAAGTTTACAAATTAACGTGGTAATTCACGTGATACTTATTTTCATAAAAAACACATTATCACATAAGTTTAAAAGCGAATTCCTCGAGCATTTTCCTAATTTTGTGGAATTCAAAAGGAGATGCTTTTAGATGACTCAATGCAATTTGTATCCGCAAATGGTATGCACAATTGAATAATGTTGATGATAGTATTCCAAGAGGTGATGGTGTAGCAGTCCGAGAGATGATAATCTGCAAAAAAAGGAAATAGCATAAGAGCTTGTCAGGGTGTTCCGGTGGGGGATATTTCTGATGCCCAAGTCAATTAATGATTCGAAAGAAGGAAAGTTAGTGGGAAAAATAGCTTGAGAGTGATTAATCCAAACACTTGGTTGAAGCTTCCCTTTTATAGGCATTAAGTAGTAGTTAGTGTTCCTTGATTCTTGACCCTACGTTCCCGAGGATCTACTGTGCGTAATGCTAGAAAAGTGGATCATGGGATTGTGGGCCAACTCTTGATCATGGGATCGTGGAGTTGGTCGATGGCTCGGCCACGTTCATATAGAACGTGACTCCCGCTTTATTTTCTGGCACGTCTACACGTGGCTCGGTTCAGCGCTGAAAGCTTGACCACATTCTTTGGTGAACATGGCATCTCTTAAAAAAAACGATAACCTTCTTTTCCTGTTTTACCCTTGGTGGGCTGATTTAATATTGGCCTTGTGGTGGGCTTGTATGATGTGAATAATCATTGGGGGCCATTGAGTATTTGTGGCTGATCTATTACCTAACAAAAAAACGTGGGAATGCTAACAATTGGGTTATACAATTGTAAGTAATATGGGCAATGTAAACTTGGAACAATGAAATTAGCCAGCTTTAATCATTCTTTGGTTGACCAATGGGTATTTGTGTAATATTATATACTTATGTACCAAACCCAATATGGATATATGGTGGATTGAATGTGTGAGGCTTAAAGTCAACGATTTTCTTTTTTCAAATCTTATATTTTTTCTTCTTGAACTAAATGGTAGAAATGGGCCACTCAATGGATGAATTATTGTTCCCCGCCAACTCTTTTCAAAGTCAAGCAAGCCTGATGTCACCACCTTTGCATTGTGGCTTTCTACTCAGAGTCTGAATCATTTGCTAACACTTTCTCCATTCACTCTTTTATGTTACATTTTCAAAATATTAATATTAATAAATAATTCAAAAAACAAAATTTATCACGTCAAAATATATTTTCTAAAATAAAATAAAACACTTTCTAAAAAGTATTAACAAACGAGAACTTATGGATAAGCAGGAAAAATACTCTCAGCCATATGTTGGGAGATTGACAAATTCTGACTTTTTTATTTTTTATTTTTTTAAATAGTCATAGATTTGCCATATGGCCCATATCTATGTTTGAAATTGATGTGTCCCCCACTAGGTTTTGACCATTTCACCACCCACCCTTTTTTTTTTTTTTGGGTGGCTCGGGGAATTGAAAAAAGTGAATTGGATTGCGACTTTGTAATTATGATGCAAGGGAAAGGAAGCTAAGCAACCATTTTTTCCTTTTTCAATAAAATGTGATACTTGGATTTTTCCTTTTTTGAATTTTAATTTCTTTATATTTTTTTTAACTCATTTAGTCTAAAATCATTTAAAACTACCTATGTAGCATTAATCTCGTTAGTTCATTATTGCAACATGGTATCAGATTCACTTTTTTTGTGGCCTTCAATGTCATTAACGTTTTTAGGTGTTCTCTTCAACAATCTCATTGTTCCGCTATATCCACCTGGCACGCTCCTCGATTCGTCACCCCAGTAGGTTAGATTTGGTGCGCTGATCTGATAACTGCCTAAGTGGGCTCATTTTTCTTTTTATTTTTATTTTTTATATTTGGCCCGTCGTCGGCTCCTTTTGAAGTTTGACACATTATCAGCCCTGGCCCGTTGTAGGCCCCTTTTGAAGTTTGGCTCATTGTCAGCCCGGGCCCGTTGTCGGCCCCTTTTAGAGTTTTGGCCCATTGCCGGCCATTTTGCATCTGCATTCAGGAGTCACATGCCGCCGTCGCTGGCTGCCCCGCCAGCCTCTATCTCTTCCAGTAGTCACCACCATCTATGGCTCGTTCCCGGCCTCCGCCACCGCTGTTATCATTGTTTCTGATTTCAAACTCAAGGTTCCAGAATATTCCACCTTGAGTTTGAGGGGGAATGTTATAATATATGGAAAATATATAATATTTTCCGTATATTCCATAATTATGCTAATATCAAATATTGTCTATTTATGGGTTGATTGTAATCAAATCAAGGAAATTTGATTACAATAATTGTATTTAAACATTACTCTATAAATATGGACCTTGGTATTGTAGACAAATAAAAAAAAAAATGTTAATGAGCACAATGTAGCCTTTAGGGGTATTCCGAGTGGTGGATGTAGGTGTCACCAAACCACCTGCAAAATTATTTGTGTTCATTTTCTCTATATTGCTTTTGCTTATTTTCGCATTATCATTTTTTCAACGAATTTTAGGAAAACTTTAAATTGACTAGTTTTCTTAGAGTGATAGCATAAATGTGGTTAACACTTTTCTCTGGATCGTTACAACACCTTCATTGGCTTTGCTTTGAACTGTCCCAAGTGTAATATTGATCAACTTCTTTTTACCAAAATTATAGGCAATATATGAACCAATTCCTTTTTATTAACCATATATATAAACAAGCTCAAATAATATTCTAACCAAGAGGGAAAAAAAGTTATATTATATATTCACAATCAAGTGATTAAAATATTGATCAACACAAGTTTGAGAAAAATCGACACCTTGTGATCTAAGAAAGAAATAAAAGTGGTTTTTTAAAAAATAAAATAAAATAAAAGTAAGAAGATGTATTTTATTTTTTATGAAACAGAAAAGGAGAAAAGAAGCCTGGTGGATTTGGTCGGTTGTAGGAAATAATTCATTATGCAGAATAGTCGGTTCACATTTTTCTGTCCATAATTTTTATTATTTTTTTTATTTTTTTAAGATATGTGGTTCATAATTGATTATTACTTCAATAGTGAAAATTCATGACATTTGGCAGGATTGGAACTTTTAAAGCAGAAAATGCCATATGCACCTCAGCTTTCATTGTTACTATATATTTTATATGTTTGTGGGGTGAGGGGTGGTGATGATTTCGATTTTTTAAATTATCAGTCTTTGCTTGTTATCTCAAAAATCAAATTTTTGAACGGTTGGATTGAAGTGCTGCAGGCTAGCAGCCGACAGAAAACCTCTAATGCTAAAGTCAGTAAATTTGTCGAGAAAATATAATTGAGAGAATTTTAGGGTAGAAGAAGCTATTATCTTATTTGGGATGATCCCTCCTTTATATTAGACTTCTAATTAATCATTAATGATACAGATAAAGATTAGTACTAGATAGGCTTAAAGGTTTAATAGTTGAATTTATGATTGGATCATTTCAAATTAGAATTATGATTAATTAGGAGTCTTGTCAATTTAGGAGTCATCTTGTATTTATTTAAAGATATTTTGTGATGAATGAAAGAAGAAAAAATATTTGTGAAAGTTGTGGTATTCTCCCGCCCTAAGTGAAGTATTGTGGTATTTCCTACCCGAAATAGTTAATATTATCAATATATTTTTGTTATTAGTTGTGGGTATCAATCACAACAAGTTACCAACAAAACAAGAAGAAAATTATTGAAGTGGCGCCAGTCAGCAGCCAATAGGAAAACTTTTGATACTAAAGTCAATAAATTTGTTGAGAAAATAGAATAGAGAGAGTTTTATGGTATATATTTTAACTCTTACAATCTCATAAGTTTATAATATATGTACATACCCAAACACTCAATGAAAGTATCCCTAATATCATAGATCAAATCCTTGTAAAAGATAGTGCAGAGAAACTCTCTTTCTCTCTTTTTCTCTTTTATATAATACAATATTATTATTATTATTATATATGTGTGTGTGTGACGTGCTTTAAACTAATTATCTAACTAGTGTTGATCAGATTCAGTAGTACAATAATATATTGAAAAAAAATAATCAAAATAATATATGTGGTCATGATAAAGTAAAAGTATTATTCTAATACAGTCGGCAAAAGGCATTTAGCAGTGAAGAATTTTGAAAGGAATGATCGGTGATAATTTTGGTTAAAGAGTGTTTAAAAATATGGGAGAGAGAACCTTTTGAGAAATTTTTTTGCGTTAAGTCAAAATCGTGGGCTACTGCATCTTTTTGCATCTTAATTAAGACATATTACAACTTTTGAAAGGGTTGTTTTATCCCTTTCCAAGGGACACCTCCCACGACAACCTATCACCCATGGAAGATAATTGAATATATGGGGATATACATTATTATAGTGTGATTACTTCATATAATAGTTAGTGCATGATAAGATTTTTAGTTAGATATGATTGACCCTAATACCAAAATTTTGCCATATGCCAACTCTCATATGTAAAACCTACAGATCGGAGTCAGCTCGTGACATGGCCCACCTCCTCATGGTACTAGATCTTTGGACTTGTCATATGAGTCGATTTGGGGAAGTTTGAACTCAAACGGAGGGCCAATTCCGTGGCCTTATTCGTGGAAGGGAGATCATATCCCTAGAGGATGTTGTCGACGGATAACCAATGTTTTTCATTGGCCTTCTTAATGATCTCTGTAAACTTAGGTTTCAAGTCATGCACTCGACTACCTTCAGTTGGGTGTTCCAGTTTATTAAGCTTGGACTCTTGTTGGGCTGATGGTGGACGAATCCTTTCCACATTATTTCTTATGATGCTCTTACGATCTTCGTCATTTCTCCATACTCATTAAATTACTTATGGGTGTAAAAAAAGAAAAAAATGGAAAAGTGAGAATATGTATTAGGTCTAGTGATTGCTATTCATTACCTAGGGCTGTTAATTATAGTCATAATGTATGTTAGATCTTTTCGCCTATATTCTATTTATTTTAAAAATGAGAGAGTTTTTCTCTAAACTGAGTTGGAGAAAATTTTTTCAACCTATTCTATAAAAATGACATGTGTCATCTACATGTGAGAAACACATGCTTTTTTTAATTGCAAGAACAAAGTTTGAAGAAATTTTATTTAAAAAGAATGGACTTCTCACATGTAGATGACACATGTTTTTTTTATAGAATAGGTTGGAGGAATTTCCTCCAATCCAGTTTGGAGGAAATCTCTGTCCTGTTAAAAATACAGAAAAAAAAAATGAAAATATTCAAGATTATTTATAATACTTTGATAATCAATCTTCAACATTTAATAGGGCCAAAAAAATCTTGGACATGCATTAATATTGGACCCACGAATCCTTTTAATGTGCCAAGTTGTGCAGAAGAACAGATGTTTGTATATGATTGAACTTATGAAACATAGGTATGGTGATAAAGATGTCAGTCTCGATCAATCAAAACACTTAAAAGTATCATAGTTACACTTCCCAAACAGATATTTTGCGCCTCTTTTTTTTTTTTTTTTGCAATGACCACAAGGCTTTATTTGGCAGTCTTTTTTTTCTTTTTTTCTTTTTTTCTTTGTCATGCATCATTTCCAAAAAAATTAAAATAAAAACATTCTAACTTTTTCGACTTTTTATTACTATTCAAATAAAAAAATTATTACAAAACAAAACTGTTTCACTTTTACATACCAGTTTTCACTTTTTTTACACCAAACTTTTTTTTTTCCCACACCAATCTACATTAACTACAGTATTTAAGAAAAAGGCTTTGCCAAACAAAGCCAATTCCTTCGATTTCTTCTTGAAGCCTTCGGTTTCATAAAGAAAAGTAAAGCAGCATAAATTTGTAAACCGTTTCTCCCCTACCAAAAATTTAGGTATACATATAGTGCTTACTTTTCTTTAATTTAGTTGATTACCTAATTTAGGAATAGTATTTTTTTTAAAAAAAAAAAAAAATTATAATAGGAAAAATTCAGTCTATTAATAAAATGGCAGGGAGCCAGGAGGAAACAAAAAATTTGGCTCGGATTGTTAATATGTTTTGGGAGGATTTTTTGTTTTAAAAGTTTGAAAAAGCATTATGTTGTGGCGTAAATGTGACTATTTTCACCTTAATTTCATTTTCTAACTTCTTTCTCTCATATAATTTGAATGATGTGTTGATCATAATTATTATGAGACTGTCATACAAAATGTTATCTAAACACATGTTATCGTGCTAATTAAATGAACATTGAAGTTTCATTGCACTGGCAAAGTGTGACTGAATTGATATAAAATGACTAAAGATACTGTTTTATAATATAGTGCTTTGATGTTTACAAATTTGAAAACAGAGAGATGAGAAAAAGGGTAAGATATTGGAGGAAACTAATTTTTCTCTTGAATATGAAATAAAGAGGGCATTTCCGCTTAATGAAGAATAATATAAAGGTTTGTACTCTACATTTCATTAAGCTAACATTGATGTTTATCTTTTTATTGTTTCAATAATATTGATGTTTATGATAAGGATATGACAATGGTTGATGAATACTTTTATTATCTTCTTTTTTCTAACATTAAATAAATGGGTAATATTAAACATGATCATGAATCTATTGGATGTAATCTGAGATATCTATTGGATGTAATCTAAGATTAAGGGATAATGATTTAAAATACTCAAAACAACTTTAGAGTTAAATGGATAATAATATTCCCATTATCGTTACTGTCTTCTTATGATGTTTTGCAATTATATTTAATTTATAAGTAATGCTACAAGTCCCTTTTGTGGCGTTCCAAAAATAATGTAGCTCTTAAAATCATTATTGGATTCGTGATTGATCATTATTGAATTTTGATCAAATAGTGATTTTAAGAGCCACATCATTCTTGGAGGACACAAGAGTGACACCAGAGAGACTTGTAGAATTACTCTTAATTTCTACTTTATTCCATCCCTTTTCTCTTATCAGTTTGTTTTGGTGTAAAATGTTGTGTCATAAACTGTTTTCATCGGAAGACATGTTTTATTTTTGGGAAAAAATGATTATTTTCCACAGTTTGTTTGCAAATTTGAAAATTGTTCAAAAAATATTTTTTTAATGTTTAGTTCATATGAAAAATTACCTAATATTTTTTATATCTCTAATAGCTTATTTGGTTTGAGATTAACAAATTGGTCATTGATCAATTAACCTTTGTTTTTTTGTTTTTTTTTTACATTTAGTTCATATGAAAAATCACCAAATATTTCCAACATCATTAATAGCTTATTTGGTTTGAGATTAACAAATTGGTCGTTGATCAATTAAACTATCTTTTTTTTTTTTTTTTTAACTTTTTGTAAGTAAGTTATTACCATTTCCAATCTTCAACGTTTTACCAAGGAAAATTAGGAAATTGGTTCATTTGGGGTCACATGAATAAATTATAAGATAAAAAGCACGTACCACCCATTTAGTTTCTTTATTCCCATTTCTTTTCTCATCTTCCAAAGAAGTCGAGGCATGAGAATGGCATGAAAGGCAATGCCACAAGCTCAATCTTTCTCTCTGGTACAAAATTATTTTATGATTTTTTTTTTCTCTCTCAGAAATTAATACTTGTAAGTAAAGCGTTCGATTGACATTAAAAATATAGAGAAAATTAATGTATTAATTAAGAAGCTATTTATCTCTCTCAAATATTAATTATTAATTTGTTGACTACAATGTCAAAATTGTAGTTATATATATATATGTGAATGAATGAGAACAAGTCATTTTACACGGAATCTCAATACAGGTGTTTACTTGCACTACAAAAGAAATAAAACAACTGTATTCAAATCTAAGCAAACATATGTAGACCTGTCAATTTTCAACATGATCTAGAAATTTTACATGAATTTAATATAAAATTAACGGATTAGGGTTGAAGTGTCCTATGTGTTTAAGTAAATGAGTTGAGTTAGAGTTTATCTATATATGTCTTAACATGATCCGAACCTGATATGCGACATTAATGCTAGTCAGTTTTTACACTACCTATTTATTTATATACTCCTACTTCAAAATGAGATAGAAATAAGATTTTCCTTAATAATAGGAGAAAAAGAAGGATTTCTGGACAGAGATTGCTTACTACAGAACAGTAAGTTGCCTTCCTGCCAAGTAAAATCTTTAATGCGAAAAAAGTCATTTTCAGATTTTTCTTTTTCCCTGCCCATATAAACTACATAGCTAAAAACATAAGGCCTATTTTCTTCATAAATACTTAATAAAACACAAGAAACTTGGTGGGGAAGGCAATCTTGAAAATTTGCAAAGCCAACATAGGGTACTAGTGTATCACATAATAGTGTTAGATCACATGTCATAGCAGTGCAATCCTCTTTGCCAGATCATGCCGCCACCTCATTTGTTAAAGGGTATCAAGCTCAATGTCCTCTGGTTTAGCGATCGAGCGCAAGTCGTATGCGTTCGAGCGCAAGTGGTGGTGCAGGAACTCAACATCTCGTTGGTTCAATGATCGAGCGCAAGTCGTATGCGCTCGATCGCAACTACACAGATATCAGCAGCAATGCAACTCACGATCAAGTTCCTTGTACAGCAAGGAAAGAAGATCAAACCGTGGCTGACAAGACACTAAGGGATTCTACAGATTTGTGTAGATATGTCGTGACATCACTTTACGAATATCTTTGTATTTTAGATTTGCATAGACTTATATTATTCTACACCAATGTAATTAGCCTATTTAAGCTAGACTGTAACTTCAGTTTGAGATTATTGAATACACGAGAAATTCCTTGAGCAAATATCCTTCTTCTTCTTCCTCTTAATTCTCAAAATATTTTAAATAGATCCTACATATTGGAGGAGTACTATTGATGCAAAAACTATTGGTGCGGTTAGATTAAGAAATATACATACATACATATAGGTTTCAGATGTACATATATATTGCAAGATGTACATATATATTGTAAGAGTATTTTGGTAATTTTCAGCTTTTCGTTGCTTAGTTTGAGAGTTAGTAGTCATTTGGTTCTAAATCTAGTTTAGGTTCAGATTAAACCTTCTTTAACCTTGTGATCTAAGAAAGAAATAAAAGAGGTTTTTTAAAAAAAAAAAAAAAAGTAAGAAGAAGTATTCTATTTTTTATGGAACAGAAAAGGAGAAAAAAAGCCTCTATTTTTTATGGAACAGAAAAGGAGAAAAGAAGCCTGGTGGATTTGGTCGGTTGTAGGAAATAATTCATTATGCAGAATAGTCGGTTCACATTTTTCTGTCCATAATTATTATTATTTTTTATTTTTTAAGGTAAGTGGTTCATAATTAATTATTACTTCAATAGTGAAAATTCATGACATTTGGCAGGATTGGAACTTTTAAAGCAGAAAATGCCATATGCACCTCAGCTTTCATTGTTACTATATATTTTATATGTTTGTGGGGTGAGGGGTGGTGATGATTTCGATTTTTTAAATTATCAGTCTTTGCTTGTTATCTCAAAAATCAAATTTTTGAACGGTTGGATTGAAGTGCTGCAGGCTAGCAGCCGACAGAAAACCTCTAATGCTAAAGTCAGTAAATTTGTCGAGAAAATATAATTGAGAGAATTTTAGGGTAGAAGAAGCTATTATCTTATTTGGGATGATCCCTCCTTTATATTAGACTTCTAATTAATCATTAATGATACAGATAAAGATTAGTACTAGATAGGCTTAAAGGTTTAATAGTTGAATTTATGATTGGATCATTTCAAATTAGAATTATGATTAATTAGGAGTCTTGTCAATTTAGGAGTCATCTTGTATTTATTTAAAGATATTTTGTGATGAATGAAAGAAGAAAAAATATTTGTGAAAGTTGTGGTATTCTCCCGCCCTAAGCGAAGTATTGTGGTATTTCCTACCTGAAATAGTTAATATTATCAATATATTTTTGTTATTAGTTGTGGGTATCAATCACAACAAGTTACCAACAAAACAAGAAGAAAATTATTGAAGTGGCGCCAGTCAGCAGCCAATAGGAAAACCTTTGATACTAAAGTCAATAAATTTGTTGAGAAAATAGAATAGAGAGAGTTTTATGGTATATATTTTAACTCGTACAATCTCATAAGTTTATAATAGATGTACATACCCAAACACTCAATGAAAGTATCCCTAATATCATAGATCAAATCCTTGTAAAAGATAGTGCAGAGAAACTCTCTTTCTCTCTTTTTCTCTTATATAATACAATATTATTATTATTATTATTATTATGTATGTGTGTGTGTGACGTGCTTTAAACTAATTATCTAACTAGTGTTGATCAAATTCAGTAGTACAATAATATATTGAAAAAAAATAATCAAAATAATATATCTAGTCATGATAAAGTAAAAGTATTCTAATACAGTCGGCAAAAGGCATTTAGTGAAGAATTTTGAAAGGAATGATCGGTGATAATTTTGGTTAAAGAGTGTTTAAAAATATGGGAGAGAGAACCTTTTGAGAAATTTTTTTGAATTAAGTCAAAATCGTGGGCCACTGCATGTTTTTGCATCTTAATTAAGACATATTACAACTTTTGAAAGGGTTGTTTTATCGTTTTCCAAGGGACACCTCCCACAACCACCTATCATCCATGGAAGATAATTGAATATATGGGGATACAAATTATTATAGTGTGATTACCTCATATAATAGTTAGTGGATGATAAGATTTTTAGTTGGATATGATTGACCATGGTACCAAAATTTTGCCATATGTCAACTCTCATATGTAAAACCTACAAATCGGAGTCTACTCGTGACATGGCCCACCTACTCATGGCCCTATGGTGTGAGTAAGAAGAAGGAAGTTCTCTAAAGATGCATGTGAGCCGTGTACGTTTCGATATGGTTTACTAGATCTTTGGACTTGTCATATGGGTCAATTTGGGGAACTTTGAACTCAAAGGGAAGGCCAATTCCGTGTCCTTAATTGTGAAAGGGAGATCATATCCCTAGAGGATGTTGTCGACGAATAACTAATGTTTCTCGTTGGCCTTCTTAATGATCTCTGTAAACTTAGGTTTCAAGTCATGTATCGGAGCATGCACTCGGCTACCTTCTGTTGGGTGTTCTAGTTTATTAAGCTTGGAATCTTGTAGTTGTTGGGGTGATGGTAGACGAGTCCTTTCAACATGATTTCCTATGATGCTCTCGCGATCTTTGTTATTTCTCCACACTCATTAAACTACTTATGAGTAAAAAAAATTAAAAAAAAAAAAAAAAAATTTAAATTTAATTTTTTTAAAAAAAAAATGAGAAAAAGTGAGAATATGTATCAAGTGATTGCTATTCATCTTGATGTACCAAGGGCTGTTAATTATAGTCATAATGCTTTTCGCCTATATTCTATTTATTTTAAAAATGCAGGAAAAAAATTGAAAATATTTAAGATTATTTACAATACTTTGATAATCAATCTTCAACATTTAATAGGGCCAAGAAAATCTTGGACATGCGGTAATATTGGACCCACAAATCTGCCAAGTTGTGCAAAAGAGCAGATGATTGTATGTGATTGAACATTATGAAGCATAGTTGTAATCGTGATAAAGATGTCAGTCTCAATCAATCAAAATACTTAAAGTATTATAGTTACACTTCCCAAAAAGATATTTTGCACCTTTTTTTATTTATTTATTTATTTGGCAATGACCAATTCCTTCGATTTCTTCTAGAAGCCTTCGGTTTCATAAAGAAAAGTATAGCAGCATAAATTAGTAAACCGTTTCTCCTCTACCAAAAATTTAGGTATAGTGCTTACTTTTCTTTAATTTAGTTGATTACCTAATTTAGGCATAGTTTTTTTAATTTTTTTTTTTTTTTTTTTACAATTATAATAGGACAAATCCAGTCTATTAATAAAATGGGTTGGAGGAAACAAAAAATTTGGCTCTAGTTGTTGATATGTTTTGGGAGGATTTTTTTGTTTTAAAAGTTTGAAAAAGCATTATATTGTGACTATAATATTTTCTATGTTGAGCCAAAAATAATAATAATAATAATAATAATAATAACATTTTCTATGTGGGGTCCAAACCTATATATATATATATAATCCCTTTATATGTGTGTGCAAATTTATTTAAAGTATAAGATTCTCATATGTATTTTTAAAAAGGAAAATGCTAGATGTTTTTTTAGTATTTTTTTTGGTGTCTTCTCAATTATGATGTTACTTTTAAAATCACCAATAGATTATAAATTAATTATGATAATCTTAAATTCAACGATAATTTTAAAAGCTACTTGAGAGGATATCAGAAGAACACTAAAAAAGCGCATAGCATTTCCCAAAATCTAATTTAAAAGAATTTTATCCATCTAAAATTAAGGTGTTACATTTTAATTAGTACTAAAAAGATAAGCCTAGTTCTTATTAATGCCCACCTTTTAAGTTTCTCTCACATCACTAATTAATTTCACTACTAATATCTTTATTTGGGCATAACATATGCTAAATAAAATACGTAAAAAGGTCAGAATTGATGAATAGGGGCATGTTAAAAAAGAAAAGTCATGAGATAGAATTGTGAGACGGAACAAGTACGTTTACAAAAGTACAGTTAGATAAAAATACGTCAATAAAAGTATGTATTTTTTTCATTACTTTGTCCCGAGTACATCCAACTAATGGGGACTAAAAGAAAAGAAGAGAAAAGCTATGAGATAGATTTGTCATTGGCAGGGGTCATAGTACAAAAATTGATATTTTCATAACGGTATTCAAAATTCTTGGGGTTACCATGGACCCCAACACAAAGGGTAGGTCCGCCCCTGGTTGTGGCGTAAATGTGAAATTAGTTTTGATTATTTTGTAAAAACTAACTTTCACCTTAATTTCATTTTCTAACTTCCTTCTTTCATATAATTCGAATGATGTGTTGGTCATAATTATTATGAGACTGTCATACAAAATGTTATCAAAAAGCATGTTAACATGCTAATTAAGTGAACATTGGAGTTTCATTGCACAGGCGAAGTGGGACTGAATTGATATAAAATGACTGAAGATAGTGTTTTATAATATAGTGCTTTGATGTTTACAAATCTGAAAACATAGAAATGAGAAAAATGGTAAGATATTGTAGGAAAATAATTTTTCTCTTGAATGTGATTCTATGAAATAAAGAGGGGTTGATAAAAAACAATATAAAGGTTTGTACTCTACATTTCATTCGGCTACTATTCATGTTTATCTTTTTTAATAATATTGATGTTTATGACACGGATATGACAATGGTTGATGAATACTTTTATTATCTTCCTTTTTTTTTTCTTTTTTTTTTTCATTAAATAAATGGAGAATATTAAACATGATCATGAATCTATTCGATGTAATCGAAGATTAAGGGATGATGATTTAAAATATTCAAACAACTTTAGAGTTAGATAATAATATTTTCATTATCGTTATTACCTTGTTATGATGTTTTGCAATTATATCTAATTTTTTAGTAATACTACAAGTATCTCTTGTGTCACTTTTATGTTCCTCCAAAAAATGATATGGCTCTTCTCACCAATGGGTTCATGATTGATCATTATTAAATTTTGATCAAATTGTGATTTTAAGAGTTACGTCATTCTTGGAGGGACACAAAACGGACTTATAGAATTACTCATAATTTCTACATTATTCCATCCCTTTTCTCTTATTAGTTTGTTTTGGTGTAAAATGTTGTCAAAAAATGTTTTAAGTAGAAGACATTTTATTTTTTGGAAAAAATTGATTATTTTCCGCGGTTTGTTTGTAACTCTGAAAATTGTTCAAAAAAATATATTTTTTTAACGTTTAGTTCATATAAAAAATTACCAAATATGTCTTATATCTCTAATAGCTTATTTGGTTTGAGATTAACAAATAGGTCGTTGATCGATTAACCTATATTTTTTTTTCTTTTTTCCTTTTTGTAAGTTTCCAATCTTCAATGTTTTACCAAGGAAAATTAGAAAATGAGGAATGCTGCAAATTTTACATGAATTTAATATAAAATTAGCGAATTAGGGTTAAAGTGTCTGATGTGTTTAAGTAAATGAGTTTAGTTAGAGTTTATCTATATATATATATATATAGCATTAATATCATGTATTGGGTTCAAATCATGTTGGGATATATATATATATATATATATATATCCCAACATGATTTGAACCCAATACATGATATTAATGCTAGTAATTTTTGACACGACGAATATAGTACTCCTACTTCAAAATGAGATAGAAATAAGATTTTCCTTAATAATAGAAAATAAATTGAGCAAGAACGAGAAAAAGAACTTGGCAAGCAATAAATTTTTTTTTTTTTTGTTTTAAAATTCAGTCTAACAATCATTTCATTAATGAAAACATGCTTGAACAATACATTCAACTAATGTTCAAGCTATTTTCATCAATGAAATAATTGTTTGAAAGAAAAAAAAAAAAAAAAAAATTAACGTCTTCCCACGTCTCTTTTTTTCCGTCTTTGCCCAACTTATTTTCTATTATTAACGATTAATCTCATTTTCTCTAGAAAATTCTTCTTTTGAGTTCCGTTAGAAGAATCTTTCAAAATTCAAATAAAAAACTCTTGCAATAATATAATATTGATAATACTCCAATTTTTTTTTTTTTGTTAATATATTAATTCACTATTTACTCTAAAAAATTAAATTAATAAATAATAGTATATTTATTTAAATTAATATTTTAACACTTCTATCAAAGTCCCCTCCAACTTATAAAAAATATTTCAATTAAAATACGGAATAAACTGTAAAATCAATTTTCGAAGTCATGATCTTAATTTTGATATATATTAAATTAACATTAATCTTAAAAATTAATCAATTTAATTTAATTATTTAAAGTAATATTTTAAGATAATGTGTAATTTTCAGTTTTATCCGTAGATTTATTTTTACCTGTTTTTAAGGGTATTCAAGAAAATCCACAACTGATAGAGAGAGTCAGAGAGAGAGAGATGAGGCATGCTACCGGGTTGACAACTTGGCATTGAATAAAATAGAATAACAACAACACGTGTGCTAAACCACTTTGCAACTGATTGTGGAAATAGAGACGTTAGTTCTGAGGAAATTCTACTGCCGGGTTCGATTTGTCTCTCATTTTCCAAAAATATATGTTTATTTGTTAGTAGTTTCTCCGAATTCATTCTCTCCTTGAATCTCCCATCAACTTTCAAAGTCCATTTGTCACTATCTACACTGAATCTTCTTTCCCTTCCGAATCCCAACCTTTTAGTTTCACTGTTCATTTCCTGTTTTCAAACTGCTTCAAAAATTCTGTTAATTTATTATTCAGTACTGAATCTTCGATGCCCATTTCATTAAAGATCTCAACTTTATTTCAAAATCTTCAATACCCAGTTCCTCAAATTTCTTAAATTTCATTCTCTGCCACCCCATCTGGAAATCTGCAAATGGGAGTGAAGCTGATACGGTGGCCGTCGTGGCCACCACTGTCGTCGAAGAAATTCGAAGCAATAATTGTTGTCCGCCGGCTTGAAGGATTAAGTTTAGCTCAAGATATGGGAGAGAAGTCACTGATGATGTGTGAGATCAAGTGGAAAGGTCAGAAGGTAGCTTTGAGGTCACTGAGGCGACATGGGAAGAGACATCTCACCAAAGAAGTGGGCGTTGGAGATGGTGGGGTTGTGGAATGGAACGAAACGTTTCGGAGTGTGTGTAATTTCTCGGCCGAGAAGGAGGGTGTGTTTAGTCCATGGGAGGTTTCATTTACAGTGCTTCTCTCTGTGAGTTTGTTATTTTTTTTTCTTGCTTACGATTTTTCTTTTAATTCTTTGTGTTTGGATGATTTTGGGATTAATTCATAATATTGGTTTTTTTAGAGGGATTTGACTTTTGATGCTACAGAAATTTTGGATTTTTTTTTTTTGGTTGCAAATTCTCTTGTTATTTCTTGTTTATTCACCCTAAACAGAAATTTCTTTGTTTTGGATTGTTGTAAATGGTGGATTATAGGTTTTTGTGATCGTAGATTTATTTTATGGTATTTTTAGTTTGTGGATTATAACCTATTCTTGGTTATTATATTGGAGATATTGTGGATGATTGGTTTGCTCAGTGTAGATTCATTAGTTTCCGTAAGAATATGCTCATGTGTGATTTTGGTGCTGCCTTTATTGTTGATCCTTTTTGAATTAAAATTCAAAATGTCCTTTATGGTTTCTGAATCTACCAATGCTGAAATCTTTGTTGTCACGGCTTTACAACTTGGTTCAAAGATGCCACTTTGACACTTTTAGATGTTTGGCTGGCACGCATATAGGGATGAATGATGCTGGCATACTCTCCTCTACAGAATTTGGTCAATTTTGTTGCTTTAGACTTTTCAATATTTGAGTAAAGGTGCTAATAAACTTGGACATGCTTTATTTATTTATTATTATTATTTTTTCTCACGAGAAAATCTAGTCGGTGTTGTGAAATGGTGTGTGGTGTGGAGCTTGCACTTTTTATCAGAATGTTGTAATTTGTCTCCACCAATTTAAGGGCCATGTCCAACGTTTTATATTGCTTCTGGAGGTTTGTGTTTAGTGTTGATTTGTGGGTTAATTGCTGATACTAAGATTTGGATTTATTTATTTGCATTTGGATTTGTTCTTTTGAATTTAGGGTATGAATGAAGGGTCCAAAAACAGGGTTACTGTTGCTGGAACTGCATCACTGAACTTAGCAGAATATGCTTCTACCGCTGACGGACAAGGGATTCGAATCAATTTTTCCATCAAAGTACCTGTTAGGATTACTGACTGTAGTCCCTCACTTTGTGTAAGTGCCTTATATAGTATTTTAGTAGGATTTTTATATGATTTCTCCTACCATTTATCTCTTTATGTGTGTTCGTGTTTTGGAAATTTGTTTATCTCATTTAAGTTTATTCATAATGCAGTTATCTCTCAATTTATTGGAATTAATAACTGTTCAAGAACCTTCAGAGGTAGTGCATAAATCAATAGTGTGCCTTGCACTGTCGCCCTGTTATTCGGAAGCTCACCCAACTGAGAAAAATGAGTTGTCTGCCCTTAAAGCTGGTCTAAAAAAAGTGAAATCCTTTGCAGATTATGTGTCGATTGGAAGAGCAAAGAAGGCAAGCCGTGAAGGAGAGAGCAGTGATGGCAGGTGCTCTGACAGAAGCGTGGATCTTGAATTCAATTATCCCTTTGACACAGATTCACTTGAAGGTGATGATATCGAGGGGCAATCAAAGGAGGATGATTCTAGCATTAGGCAACCGTTCAGTTATGAAACATTGGCCTCTGCAAACTGTGCCAAAGGATTATCATATTCCAATACAATAAACAATGGTCATGATGAATGTTGGATCTACTATAATAACTGTAAATTCTACAATATTGAGAATTTACATGCATCTCTCTCTGAGCAGATCCTGCAGCGAAATTTGAAGTTTAATATCCTTTCTTGGAAGAAAAGGAAACTAAGCTTCAAGTCTCCTAAACCCAAAGGGGAACCTCTTCTGAAGAAACATTACGGCGAAGAGGGTGGGGATGATATTGATTATGATCGTAGGCAGCTTAGCTCCTCTGATGAGTCTAGCCTTGGGGTATGTATCAAACATTTTCCTCGTTGATGTTCTTTTAAATAAAATATTTATTTTTCAACTAATGTCAATTTATTTTCTGGCAGCGGCACAGGGCTGAAGAAGGTTTCAACACTAGATTGTCAATATCTGAATTTGGGGATGACAAATTTGCTGTAGGTAGTTGGGAGTGTAAGGAAGTAACCAGCCGTGATGGACAATTGAAGCTCCAAACTCAAGTATTTTTTGCTTCAATTGATCAAAGGAACGAACGTGCTGCTGGAGAGAGTGCATGTACAGCTCTGGTTGCAGTTATTGCTAATTGGTTGCATTCCAACCAAGATGAGATGCCCACCAAGTCTGAATTTGACAAGCTGATTAGAGATGGATCATTAGAATGGAGAAATCTTTGCAAGAACGATGTCTACATAGAACAATTCCCTGACAAACACTTTGATCTCGAGACTATTCTCCAAGCTAAAATTTGTCCTGTTTCTGTTGATCCAGAAAAATCCTTTGTTGGATTCTTTCATCCAGAAGGATTGGAAGAGGGTGGTTTTGACTTTCTTCATGGTGCCATGTCCTTTGACAGCATATGGGATGAGATCAGCCTTTCTGCATCAGACTGCCCAAGCAATGGTGAGCCTTTTGTCTACATTGTATGTTGGAATGATCACTTCTTTATCCTGAAGGTCGAGGAGAATGCTTACTATATCATCGACACTTTGGGGGAGAGACTCTATGAAGGATGCAACCAGGCATATGTCCTGAAATTTGATAAAGACACAATAATTACAAAATTATTGAATGAGGGTCAAGCATCAGATGAAAAGCCTGCCAATGCCAGTGATAAGATGCAACCTAAAAGCTACGAGAAAACCTCAGGTGAGGAGACTGTGGTAGTCCAGTCTAATGAGTCATCTGATGAAAACAGTGAGAGTGAAAATATTGTATGTAGAGGGAAGGAATCATGCAAGGAGTATATTAAGAGCTTGGCTGCAATTCCCATACGGGAATTAGAGGCTGATACCAAGAAGGGGCTGATGGCTTCTGCCTCTTTTCCTCACAGGCTACAAATTGAGTTCCATTATACCCGGTTCTTGCAGCCGATGGTTGAATCTCCAGTTGCAGAAACAACAATGGTTGATCCGCCAACAATAGCATTGGTAGTTGCATAGGTGACTGGGATAGAGCTCTATAAATTGCAGAAATTGTTATTATGCTAACCATGTATTTTGCCTGGTTTCTTGTGTTGTGTGTTTAGGCTAACGGTTTAAAAAAAGAAAAGTCCTCTCTTTTTATTCCCTTTTTGTTCTTTCTAGTGTTGCTTTCAGTTCTAATTGTAAAGCGAGGAAATGGAAGCATCTCTTTTTACGCTTTTTGGAGTTGTGGCTATTTTTTCTTGTAAATGACTTTTTATTCATATTGCTAATATTTCTATTTAATTAGTTACATTTCCTTGATTTTTTTAACTTTGACCCTATAGCCCTTATTCAATTCTTTCTTCGGTCAATAATCACATATCCATAGCTCTACCTATCCACGTTGGGGGGGCATGTTTGCCTTGTACAGGTTCAGAGAGTTTGCCCTTTAAAGGTGTAGATGCAAGATGTTACCATTCTTCAAAATCCAACATATTATATTTGTTGTTTATGAGTTGAATGTCAAACAAAAATTTATTTAAAGTATGGTTATGAATATGAAGATCTCAATTCCTTGACAGTGTAAATTATTTTAGTAGTTATCAATCAAGTAGGGCTAGGGTTGTAAACAAACTAAGCCATTATTAGTGATCAGGATTGGGTTTTGCACAAATAAGCTCGACTCGAACTCGGTTTATTTAATAAATAAGCCAAGTTTACTTATAAAAACATAAATAAATTGAGTTTGAACACTAAACTAGGCTGATTATTAAACGAGCCGAATTCCCAAAAACTCGGCTCGACTCAACTTTGGTAATGACCGCCAGATTTTGCGCAGAGATAGAGCACCAGCATAAACATATAATAGGAGTAAATATTATTTAAGATGCTACATGTTAATGAAGATCATGAAAATCTAAAATTAGATCATGGTGCTGCATGTTAAAGAAGCTCATGAGAACCCGATAGCATCTAGTTAAACATAAATTATGGGCCACCATTAGCAAGCTAACTGAAAAGGCTTGTGCATAGGAGCCTGGTAAGTCATCTGGGACCTTGTTAAATTGAATCAATCAAGTAAACTTTGCTGATGTTATCTTGTGTATAAAATTGCTGTCAACCTAACAAAATCCGCACTGAAAAATTAGCTCCATCATCATAACTGAAGTTACTGCAGGCATATGGGCATGGAGCTTCCTAGATCAACAGTTGCAATGCATGAATCCCAATTTTCTAGCACGAAGAAGTTAATTAACATGGAGGCACCATATCGAGCCCAAAAGACGACCATGAACACGCGATAGCTTCGAGTGTACGAAACCAAAATCATATATAAGAAAATATTTCATGTAGTTGTAAATCAACCAATACCATTCTAGTAAAAATTTTTTAAAGGCCCTTAAATGATGAAAACTGTTCATTGAAAGAATAAATAAATAATATAATCCCAGATTCCATGTTAGCATAGCTTATCCTATGAAGAAATGCTTCCTCCGATGAATGAGTAATGCTACTCTTCACACTTATTTATTACGCCCATTCCACACCAGCTGACAGGGAGTGTTTTAAGTGACTTCCCATGTCCGCCACTTTAAAAAAAAAAAAAAAAACAATAATAAAACTACTTAAAGCATGTTACATTAGCCAGTGTGAAATAAGTGTAATAAATGGACATTAGCTAGTTTGAAATAAACGTAATAAATTGGTGTAAAGAGTAGCATTACTCTCGGTGAATTTGCATATAGTAATCAACCACCTCCAGCTGGACAGAGCTGTGAAGCAAGCTCGACTACTCCCCACATGGGTGCATCATTCTGCAAGTAAACATAAGCTGAAATTAGTAGTATAATCAATATAGAGGACATGACTTCTTCTACAAAAGTCTCTCTCTCTCTCTCTCTCTCTCACGCACACCCACACCTCCCATTGTAGGTGGCACCATGGAAGTAATACCAAAATTTTGTGATAGTGCAGGGATTGTCCCCTGTAGCAAAAGCACTTTCTTAACTGACCCTCATTAAAGATTGTACTCGCACAATTTTATGTAATGAGAAATTCTCTTTAGTCTAGGCCCTGCATACGAAATGCTTCAAGAATCGGATGTTGCATGGCCAAGATAATTACCTAAGGACAAGGGTATTCTTAACAGCATAAATATTGCCAAATTCACAGATTCATCTAGATAGCTTCACTACATCTGTCATAAAATCCTTTATTGCTTAATTTAGCCAGATGAAATCATACCTAAGGTTGTAACAGCAGTCCAGGAGAAGATTATCTATATTAGCAAGACTATTATTCTTCAGGCACCCAAAGGAAGGAAATAGACAAACCAAAGACATTTTGTAACAAGGCATTCAACTCACCAGGTAAACAATATCAAAGGATTTTCTGTAGCCATCAAGAGAGTTCTCAATATTGTCGTTCCTGAGACAGCATTTCATAGGTTCAGTTACTGAATTAATTTATATAAAATTATAGTACTCCAGCATTAACTTTTAACCCAAGCAAGTGATAACAGAGTTAAATAATAAGCAAAGCAGATGCATAAGTAAAAGAAGCATCAATTTTACTATGAAAAACCAAAAACTAACTTGCTTATTTTCAGTAGTGTTTGATGCTTGATTACAATGGTACAATATAAACTTCACATAAAACATGTGATCGCTCTATTCTGCCTTTGAACATGACCACACAACACCACCTTCCATCTTACATTTTCCAGCAGAACCAAATCAATGATCCCTTTATTTCGGCTGCTCTTAGACTCCACATACTTATAGTCATTTTTATTCATGTTCTGACTTTCCAATCACTATGGGCTTCTATAGCATACTTGTTTCCTCTCTCTCTCTCTCTCTCTCTCTCTCTGTTTTCCCTGTTTGGGAAGGGGAGGGGGGGCGGAATTGGTTCTACAAAACCAAACCCAAAGGAAAAACGATTAATGCACCCACCTCAAAAGTATTTGTCAGTCTCAGTGCACCTTAAGCAGTCCCTCTTGGTAATCTAACCAAGCATCTATAATAAAACTCATCCAAACCAATCCCTCATGGTAATCCAACCTCCGTAACAAAGACATTGCTCCTCTGAGAATCGTTTGCCATTAATCAAAAGCAATCCCTCTTCCCCTTCTTACAAAAATAACATTTCATTTGTTAGCATTGCGAACCTCGACAGCCTGATGATTGCAAAGTACTCCTCTACAAACCTGACAAAGTGCTTTTTTGTCTTGCACGGACACAGTCACCAAGATCAACAAAAAATCATGTAATTTAATAAACCCTCTTTCAGCAATGTAGACAATTTCAGAATTAAAAATTAAAATCAACAACTTTGACAACAAGGGGTCCTCAGTCAATGACTCACAGTCTGGAAAAATAAAACAAGGCTTAAAATTAAGTGTAACTTGCAACTAAATTGTAATTACAACTTCAGAGAACATTAAAGGAACTTTTTTTTTTTTTTGATAAGTAAAGATATATAGATCAAAAGCACATAGGGGCACAATCCTAGTATATCGAAAGTATACAAGAGAGCAACTAAGAAGAAGAAAAAGAAGAAGAGAACATAAAAAGAAAATCATGGAAGCTGATCACTAGGGGCACTAGCCAACTAGCAGTCCAAGTGAAAAGGGTGTACAAGAAAAAATGAATAAGGTCCTCAACAGTAAGGAACTAAGACAGTAAGGAAAGCAATCCCCTATCTTTCCATATAGTTAAAGGCTGTTGGATTAGTTGCAACCTCTACTGATTACAACAGCAAGTATGCACTTCTGAGCACAATCTATTTTCCACCCAGGTTGCTACCATTAGAACAAGGACATCAAAATTGCTGCCTTTACTTTGTTTCTTTCAGATTTCCTTTATATTGGTATGGTGGGACTGCATCCGTGCCTTGGCCATCATGAATTAAGCAGCAATATGTATGGACCTTCCTAAAAATTGATTCAATGATGGGATCCAATGCTGAAACCAACTCTTACCCTTTTATAATTAGATCTTCTAACAAAGAATTGCAAGAAGTTGATTAGAATGGTTACACCCATTGCTGGAGTCCAAAGACAATGTGAGCAATCCCTAGTTCATTCTATGTTCCCAGTTTCTTGGATTCCCATCATTTTACAAAGTAGTTAAATTACATTGCCACTCCAGTTTGATCAGTATGATACTGAACCTAGGCTCTGCTGGTTCACTCATGCCTCATCAACAGATAACGTAGATTTTAGTGCTCTTTTTTGAAACCACAAGCGACCAAAGTAGTTTGTTATTCTTATTCTTAAAATGGGTGAGCACTTCCTTTTTTTAAGTGATGGTTTACATAATTATATACATAGCAAAAATTTGGTTCACACACACACCCACACACAAAACCCACCACCCAAAAGATTCAGCAAAAGGGCTAGTAATATTAGAAGATTTGTGTCTTACTAGTGAACACTCATGTCCACCTTTGTCCAACAACACTTATTTGGATGCCTATTGAAGAATTCAGCTTCATTCACCCAAGATGTTCAGAACTTGAGTGTTTGGAATTCTTTGTCAAGAAACATATATAACACAGTATATATATACATGTATACATCTAATAATATAAGTCACGAAGGGAAGCATATATAATTGTTTCTCCATGTTTAGATTTTTAAGAGTTGCCTTGTCTTTGCTGAAACACAACATGCATGTCCATGTCCATGTCCACACATTGTAGTTAAAAGGAGAGTTTAAAACTAGAAGAGGAAAAGAAAAGATTCACAACAAGAAATAATGTGGTATTGTCCCATCCGATCTAATATAAAAAATCGAATCATGAATTGATCAAGAACATTTCTGAGCAAATAACTTGTTGAATATATTGCTATGCTAAAGCTGCTAAAACAAATAAGCCTAATAGGAAAAGAGCTCAAACATGAAAATAACAGTTCAGGAAAAAAAAAATTATAAGTAACTAAATTTCATTAAAAAACCAAAGGGTACACGTGAAGTATACAAGTTCATGAAAACTAGAAATATGAAAACAATCACAGGCAGCCATCAAATGGAAGAGAAAAAGTATTTCGAAACAAAACACGTAGTTTACGGAATTAGACACATTAGATGAAGTGCAAAAATATTTAAAAATGCATCTAGCATCTTTTACTAGGATTTGAGAATTGTACATGTTTGATTATTTTCTAAAAGTATGTGAAGGTACTATGGAAGTATTATCCACTCAATAAACTTCTATAGACTATAACTATGAGCAAGTGATGTTAGTCTAAATAAATTTTAACTCAAACTTGTTGTAAATCTTGGAAAATATATTTTCCAATTACAACAAAGGAAAATGATAGCAGCTCACAAGCATCTCCACATTCTGTGGATTCACTGGAGAAGATGCATATAAAGGTGAACATGACTAACTATTGTGAAACGTCATAGAAGCAAGTTTATTCAAAACCAATGAACTTTACAATGAATTTAGACAGAACAAAAGACCTATGTTTTTTAAAAGATGCTTTAAAAAGTGAAGGTAACTTTACAATCTATCCAAGTGACAAAATATATATAAATTGCTGGGGTTGAGGAAGTTTTACAAACTTACAGAAAACCCACAGATATTCGAGTCTCGTAGTTCAAACCATCAGACATTCCCAAGTCCCCAATGTGATCACCAAGAAGCAGCACATTGGTCCTCTTCTTCACTAAGGCACTGCTGTCAGTTGGCCCATCGATATCACCCAATTGATCATGCAAAGGAGCAGCCATATCAAGAGCATGCTCATTTTTATTAAGGCTATGAATTGTCTTCCCTGTAAAAAGTTCCCAAGCAAAATAAAAACAGATATTACATGCAAAACCATACACAAATCAAACAGAATGAATGTATAACTCCCTTCGTCTCAAAATAGACAATGTGTTGTCCTTCTCGGGTTGTTCCAAAATAGATGAAAATTTCCCAAAAAAAACCATCCATTTAACTTTCCATGTTATCCTTAAATTTGAACCCACAATTTTTCAAATTTGAACTCACTTTCTTTTTCTTCTTCTTTTTTTTTTTCTATTCAAAAAGGGCAAGAGGGGGGTGACCAACTATGGCTACTCTACGTGGGTATTACCATGGTAGCACCTACATGCTCAGAATTGCTCAGGAAGGGTCTAGACGATGGGAACCGCATGCATTCTCTCAAGACCAATTGAGCCATAGCTTAACCCAGCCCCACCAAAACATCAGTGAATTCCCAAGGTGGATAATACTAATTAGGCTTGTGTCAGTGATTTTCCATTGCAGAAATTCAAACTCATGTCCTAGTACGTGGATGTTATCATGGTAGCACTTACATGCTGAGAATTGCTCAGGAGAGGTCTAGACGGTGGGAACCACATACACTCCCTCAAGACTAATTGAGCCATAGCTTAACCCAACCTCACCAGGACATTAGTGGATTCTCAAGGCAGATAATACTAATTAGGCTTTTGTAAGTGATTCTCCATTGCAGAGATTCAAACTCATGTCCTAGTACATACCTGGACCTCATGGGGATTTGCTTGAGATCATTGAACAAATTTGAACTCTGCACACGTGTGATCCCATCTTTCTTAGCTCATCTAAAAACATTTTAGGAAGGGTGTTTGTTTCATTAAAATGCATTCCATTTGTAAACTTTCATCTATTTGTGTAAAGATTTATCAAACAAAGAATATATATAACCAAAGTACTAACACAGGTATGAAATGATTAAATACAGCCGTCCTACTTTTGTTACAAAATAGGCACAACTCCAGGATTATTCAATTAATTCCAGAAGAACTTCATTGGACTGAATGTAAACTTCACAAACAAAATAATAACGTCAATTTTTCCCTATATGACACTTTCTTGAGTGTTAGATTTGTCAAATAGACAAATTTGCCTCAAAAGAACTCATTTCTGGTACTGCATAAAAGAGTTGGTAAATACCACAAGATGCAAGCCAATTATACTACACTAGCACAACTCCATGGACAGAAAGCAACCTAATCAGGCTATTACAGATCCTGTTGGAAATTTGGGAGGTGCAAATTTATGTAGAATTATAGAAAAACGTGATTATGCTGAGATCAACCTCATTACTGCCCCCTTTTAGGGCAAGAAGAATCAAATGATACCTTTAAAAGAGACAAGGCAACCGTCACTGTCAAATACCATTTGGTTTGAGACAACCTTAACATTTTTAAAAGATCTGTGAAGTTTCTGCCTCAGGACCTAGCACAGTGAAAAGAAAGCCACGGACAGATAAAATGGGTGAAAACCATACCTAAAATTAATGAATATATATATATATATATATATATATATATATATATATATATATATATATATCTGGAATATGACCACTCCAAAACATTTTTTGTTAAACTAACCTCCTCTATGATATCAGCAAGCCCTGCAGAAAATATAAGAACTGGAATGTCTCTTTCCTGAAAATTATCAAAAGAGAATAAAATATTAAAGGTAAGGTGGACTGTGTCAGATAACCAATAGCAACAAAATGCGATTAGCTACACCAACTAGGACAACCCAAAATCACAAGATAAAATTCCTCATTGGATTGCTAAAGGTAAGGTATATTTTGTCCCACAATCATGCATGTTCCAAAGTGTTGCTAAAGAAAAAAGAAAAAAAAAATTATAATGAAATCAGACATGCCTCCAAAAACTTAAACAGTTCGACAACGCCCTCTCTAAAAGCAATTCTGGCATTAGCAACGGATTGCTTTATCGCATCATATGTAAGGCCTCCCTCAATAAGAAGTGTATGAGTTTTTCCCCACCTGTACCAATGAAACAAACAGTTTTATTCATAGTCCATTTAACCCACATAACGGGCATTCCAAGGAACACAAATTAGTAATTCATTTATCTCATTTAGATGCTTATAAGCTATTGTACCAATGAAACAAACAGTTTTATTCATAGGCCATTTAACCCACATAACGGACATTCCAAGGAACACAAATTAGTAATTCATTTATCTCATTTAGATGCTTATAAGCTACAATAGCGCCTATGTTGAAGCGTATGAGAGTCACATGGAGGCAGCACAATTGCTGAATTCACATACCACTCCTCCATGAGCCTCGTCTTCTCTTCGATTGGAATTGTTGCAGAGAACTCCAACGGATGATAGTATTCATATAATTGCTGCCTCTTGGCATCATATTCCGGATTCCCCTGTTGCAAAAGGCCATGACTGCCTACACATGTTATTAAGAAAATTGAAAGCAAATCCTGTAAACAAAGTTGTAAGGAAGAAAATTGTAACATCCTTGCTCCAAGTGGTATGATATTGTCCGCTTTGGGCTAAGCCCGCACGGTTTTATTATTGGGTTTACCCCCAAAAGGCTTCATACAATTTAGAGAGAGTATATTCCATATAAATACATCTTTTCTATGCCCAGACAATGTGGGATGTCACAATCACCCCCTCTTAGGACCCAGCGTCCTCGTTGGCGACCCTCATGGGCTTGTACACGCTCCTCTCATTTCATGCTAGGCTATGGCTCTAATATCATATGTAACATCCCTACTCTAAGTGGTATGATATTGTCCACTTTGGGCCAAACCCGCACGGTTTTATTATTGGGTTTACCTTCAAAATGCCTCATACCATTTAGAGAGAGTATATTTCATATAAATACATCATTTTTTCCATGCCCAGGTAATGTGAGATGTCACAAAAATAATCAAAAAACAACGAAAATGTTGGAAAGACTTACTTTGCCCAGGTTGGCCGTCGATTGAATACCGTGTTAATGTGCGATCAAAATCTACAATTACCTGATATATATCGAAGATGTAAGAATACCTCACTGCGCTAAGGAGGTAAACAAGAATATCATTCCAAAATTTATTAATGCAAAATTGAATAATCTTTTTTTTTTTTCACTTCCAACAATTTTTTTTTTTTTTTTTTGTAAATGGAATTCATGAAATTTACAATTAAACATTAAATTTATAAATTCGTATTAGCTTAAGCTTTTGAGACATCTCATAATCGACATCATGGGACAAATTCCTTAGCAGGGTTAATATATAATACAACTAATACACAGTTATAATGTAATCGCTAATAGATTCTCGAATAAAAATCGAGGAGTCTTTCGTCTGAATTATTAATCCAACAATATTTTAGAGGAAATGCAAAGAACAGAAAGAAGAAAAAATGCATGAAAAAACCTGGAGTTTTTTGGGACCCGCGCTTCGAATCGCAGCGATTTTCCGGTCCAGAAGCTCAGAGTCACCGATCACGACCTCACAAGCCTTGGAAGCATCATCTCCGTCCATTCCGATTTGGCTCCTACAACAGCGAAACCAAGCCCTACCCAGAAACCAAAAGGCAAAAAGGAAGCAACACGTACGTGAAACAATGAGCATGTGCGTAACGCGAGTATGAAGGAAATGCGGAGAGAAGCGAAGAGGGAAGGCAGGAAATGAAGGCGTGCATGTGTTGTAGGGCGGAGATCACTGACCTGGGAGTGAAGCGGGGCAGAAGAGAGGAGTGTTTCGGAGAGTAGGTGAAGCCGAGACGGGTGTTGATGATGATGCTGCTGCTTTGGAGCCGATAACTCATTTGTGTGTGGGACGGGAAGGCAAATAATTGGCCGAGAGTCGAAGCTTCTTTACACTGTGCTCGCATAACAAAAGGTATGACGTAAGCGAATATGGGTTCAAGTTTATTACTTATAATCGGGTGATTATTCATTTTTAAATAAGGATTATTAAGTTTTCTTAACAACTTTATTTTTTGCCGTGAAGGTTTATTTTTTTATCACATGAGGTACTTCAAGTATATATAAAGACGGATATGGTACTTTCATCTAACTTTCGTCCAAAATTTGACGAAAATTCAAGTAGGGGCCCCTAAAAATTAGATACATGTCCATATGCCTAATTAAAAATAAAAAAATAATAATAATTTTTAAAAAAAATTTAAAACATTCAAAAATTAAATTTAAGTAAATTTTTAAAAAAAAATTTGGAGCCACCCTTTTGGCTCCAAATAATTCATTAGAACCGTGCCTACGAGCAAAAGCTTGAACTTTATTTGACCCATGTGAAGACGGCGCTTTGCACCTAATTGATAATGTATCCTCAAAACTTTTAATTGTGACAATGTTTTTTTTCAAAGTATCAAGAATTGTTCATATGACAAAATTACCCTGAGTAAAATAAAAACAAAAATACTAAACTTATATATAGAAAAAACCTAAAACTAACAAAAACAAATATCCAACCAGTGGCCAAATTTAAAATAAAAACAAATTTTTTTTTACAAGAAAAAAATAAAAATTTTGATTTTTTTATAAAAATTTAAAATTTTCGTTTTTTTATTCTTGTTTTATAATTTTTTTTTTTAAATAAAAATTTCCATTTAAAAATAAATAAAAATTTTCGTTTAAAAATATATATATATATATATATATATATTTTTTTTTTTTTTTTGGGTTTTTAGAACAAATTTTTTAAAAAAAAAATCGTTTCTTTTATATAAAAATTTCCGTTTTAAAAAAAATTCATTTTTTTAAATATATTATTTTTAAATCTTTTTTTTTTTTTTTGGAATTTATAGAAGTATTTTTATCTTATTAAGAAGGGTTAAATATTATTTTTCAGTACTTGTGGTTTGCACCAAAATCAAATAGCCACCTAGATTTTCAAAAAATTATAAATGGTACTTGTGGTAAGCCAATAAACCTACTTGGTACCTTTGACAAGATTCCGTTAAGTTTTTTAACAGAACGCCACGTTACTCTTATACGTGGGCGCCACATGGCGTGGTACCTAGGTTTTTTGGTGCCACGCATATATATATATATATATTAAATCCAAAAAAAAAAACAATAAAAAAAAAAAAACAAACGTTGGGGTCGCCGGCCACCTCGTTTGGCCTGGGGGTGGTTCGGCCACCCCCAGATCGGCCGTGTAGGGATGGTCAAACCACCCTCAAGCCAAATGGGGTGGCTGGCCACCCCAAAGTTTTTTAAAAATAAAAAATAAAAAAATGACATGGCACCAAAAAATCCAGGTACCATGCCACGTGACGCACACGTGTAAGGATGATGTGGCGTTCTATTAAAAAAACTTAACGGAATCTTGACAGGGGTACTAAGTGGATTTATTACCTTACCATAGGTACCATTTGCGATATTTTTTAAAACCTATGTGGCTATTTGATTTTGGTGCAAACGACATGTACTTGAATAGTATTTAACCCTATTAAGAAATCTATATGGACATTTTTATCTTTTTGCTAATCTTTGGGGATATTGACGATGCTTTGGTAATTTTAGAGGACACTGTAACAATTGAAAGTTTGACAATGATATTATCAATTATGTGGTAATTTAGGAACGATATGTAAACTTTACCCATTTGGGTTCCACATGCCTTGAACCATCTTATGGTGTCCCATAGGATCGTAGTACACCCATTTCATATAATATGAAGGTTTATTTTCCTAGTGGTCACGGGTTCAAACCCGCTTGCGATAGTAGTCTGCGAACCAGATGCTTCTAAGAAGGGGCTTTATCAACTTGCACTTTGGTGGGGCTGTGGTAACGGACTCGCCTTCATAGGCCGTAGCTATGGCTCAAACCGAACATTCTACAGCGGGTGAAAACCCCGATAGTCACGCCCAAGAGGAAAAAATTATGCTAGTCACCCCTTCCTGCCTTTTTAAAATTATAAATTAAAAAAAATAAATAAAAAATGAAGGTTTATTTTAATATACAGTTATGAGAGCGTCTTGGGTACTGAGGTTGCACAAAAAGTGGCACTTAAGCTAATCTTACTAGACTTAATTTTAGAAAAAAAAAAGAAAAAAAAAAAAACCTATTTCACCAGATTATACCAAGTTTAAGGAAATAAAAACTTCAAAAATTAATTTTTTTTTTTTTTTTTTAAAAAAAACAAATTAGAAGTGGTGGCTGCCAAGTGGGCGTTGGGGGTGGTTTGCGCGACCAACCCCACCTAGGGGGTGGCTGCGCAAGCCATCCTCCACCCATGGAGAGAGTTCCGGTGGAGAGAGAGAGTTTCGGCAAAGACAGAGATCCAGCCGAGAGAGAGAGGGGAGAGATCCAGACCACAGGGGGCGGCTTGTGGCCACCCCCCAGGCCACAAGGGGGTGGCTCGCAGCCACCCCCATGCCACAGGGAGCCATCGGCGAAGAGAGAGAGATTTGGTCGAGAGAGAAAGAGGGAAAAGATCCAAACCACAGGGGCGGCTCACGGCCACCCCCATGCCACAGGGCTAGGGGTGGCAAGCCATTTGCAAAACCTTTTTTTTTAAAATAAAAATAAAAATTAAATGATTAAACCTGATATAATCAGATGGTAGTGTGTTCATGTTGAGGTGGCAACTAATGAATGGTTTGCACAAAAAAGGACTTTTGTGCTACGGTTATTTCAAAAGAATAACTACAATAGTTCAACAATTTATGAATGTTCCGAATTTTTATAAAAAACCGTTAATAATTCGTCTTCTTAACGTTAATCGGTCTACCGGTTCCTTTATTTCATCTCTCATATCCTCTCAAACACTAATGTGTTGCAGTTTTTTTTGCTCATTTTTGGATTCGATCAATTTCTCATCATTTAAACCTGGCCTATGTGGTCCCAACGTTAGAGTAATTAAAGTAATAAATAATTGCTCAACCTAATCTCTAATTAATTGTTTAACCCTAACTCTTCAGTCTTTTTATTTTTAATAGTGATACTAATTTGGTGCACATCATTATCACAAAACTATATTTAAAACGAGAAAAAATACAAATAGGTCTCTCTCTTTTTCCATTTAAATAATCAGCTTTCAATAATCACATAACAATCCGTTACGGTTAACTATTAAACGATGTAAGGATTGTTGTTCCAATTATTTAAAAGGAAAAAATATAAAAAAGCCTCCAAAAGGGTTAAAGTAGTCCATCAAATTACAAAAGTGTGTCAAAAAGGCCACATCTTTTTTTATATTGCTATAATATCATTATTCTTTTAAAAACTAAAATAAAAAATTAATAAAATAAAAAAATAAACTAAATTATTTTTTAAACATAAAAGAAAAAAAAAGGGGGCGAATAAAACTACAAAATATATTGTTTTTTGGAATAAATAAAAAATTAGTTACTATAGTTGACTTAAATTACAAATCGCTCGTACGGTATAAAAAAATATTGATAAATACAAAATCAAATCATGTGGTTGGCATAAATTACAAATCGCTCAATGTCATATGAAAGTGAAATCAGAGGTTTCCTGTAGTCTAATTCCATAAAAACATTTGACAAATTTTGTTAAATGTCACATCAAAGCCAATAAAATAGTGACATGGGTCATTCTTAATAAAAAAAATTAATATATTAAGCTAAAAATTTAATTTTATGAGTTTTTCTTAAAAAAAAAAAAATCAGAAGAAAAAAGATAAAAAAAAAAAAAGGAAAGTCCACCACCTTGGGGGTGAGGCCACCTCCAGGAGCCAACCCTTTCATTTTTTATTTTTTATTTTATTTTTAAAAAAATTTTATTTTTTAGTTTTTTATTCTATTAATTTTTTATTTCAATTTTGAAAAGAATAAAGGTATTATAGAAATAGAATTTTTAAAAAATTGACATTTTTGAATTACGGGTGTCAAAAAAAAAAATGGGTACCAACTAGTAACCGGAAAACCAGTTTTGAAACCGATAACCGAGTACCCAGTTCCGGTTCCGGTTTTTGGCACCCGGTTATAATCGGGTATATATATCTATAATTTTTATTTTTTTAGGGCATTTTTAAACATTGGATTTTTATTTTTTAGGCCCAAAAAAAGCCCCCCAAAAAAAAGATTTTTTAGGATATTTTGGGATTTTTTAGGTTTTTTTTTTTTTTTTTTTTAACAATCACATCAAAGGCCAACTTATTGAGACAAAAATGCTAATTGTGTTTTTTTTAAAATGGGCAAAAAATTGTTAATTAAGCACAAGAATTAGACCCAATACCTCAAATAAGCCTAAAAATTAGGCTCAATGCCTAAAATAAGCCCAAAATGAACTTGTTTTAAAAAAACCTGTTACCCAGTCCGGATAACCGCGTACCAACCGGAACCGGCCGGTTATTGTATAACGGGTATCCGATTCGGGTTCCAGTTTTTCAAAATTAAAAAAAAAAAAAAATTAGGTACCTTAGTTCCGGTTTCCAGTTTTGGCCAATAACCGAAAACCGGGATCGAGTTAACACGCATAACTTTAATAATTTGATAGACCACTTTAATACACTTTAAATATCATTAGGCTTTTTAAAAAACGGGTATTACTTGAGGGATTTTTTTTTTTTTTTTAATATATAGTTTTCCAAAAAAACAAATAGTCCCTCAAAATTACTCCGACGACGTCGTTAGAAAGAAAAACGAAAAAAGAACACCCAAAACCCCAGTCCCCCAAACTCGGCCTCCGATCTGTTCGCTCACAAGTCACAACCACCTGTTTTGGAAACCCTAAGCTTCAAGCATCCGATAGCCGATCGTCCACCACACGAAATCTACCATCCTCGACGACGACGTCTTCTTCGTTTACCGAGGGATTGAGCTTCCTTTCCAGGTACCCATTTCATTTCTGGTTAAATTCTTTGTGTGTACTTGGTATTCGTGCTTCTGTTGTGTTTCGGAGAGAGTTTTAATCAGAAATTTGAATTTTGTGTGTATTTTTTTTTGTTTTAAATTGGTTCTTTTGTGTTTATGTGTGCGAGCTTTTGTTTTTTTTGTCCTTAGTTTGTTAGATTCATGAGTTTTATTTAGTATTCCTCTTGCTGTTATATATGGGTTTTGGCTGTTGTTCTTGCTAGGCTGCTGTGTGAGTGGAAATTAGGTTGTAATGTTGTGTTTCTCTGTGATGGTGATTGTGATTGTGAAAGTTTGGGCTTGTTTGTAATTATCCTTGGAAATTGTTTTATTTTTTTGAGTAGTTTTTAGTAAAGTTTGCCAATTTGTATAAATTTATGCCATTTATTTTTATGTTGAAGTAATTATAGACGGTTCGGGCCGATTTGGTCTCTGAACTTTAAACCTCTGCCATTTCTGGTTATTTGAACGGTCAGGTGCAGTCTGGATCTCAAAACTATGGCCACACCTACTGTTGAAAAGATTTCTCGCTTCTGTCAAATAAGGAATTTGTCCCAGTCTCGTCCTCTCTTTCTTTCTCTTTTCAATTGCTTTAGGCTACTATCTAAAGAAGTCCTTCTACTTTAGATGATTTCATGAGAAGTTGGGAGTTTGAATCGATTCGCTTGAATTTCTAATGATGGGTGTGGATGAGGGACTGGGTTATTGACATCTGGGTGCTGAGTACAGTGATACTAGTTGCTTGTTGAAAATAATTTGTTGTTTGCTGTTGGGGTGTTTTCTATTTTGAAGGAGAATGTAAGGGGTTTGGTTTGGACGAATGGATGTGATCTTGGGTGTGTGGTTGTTGTGTGGACAGGGAGGAGGCAGCAGCTGTTTGGTGTTGTGGTGGTGGTAGGTATTGTTAAGGATAATATTGAACATGAGTTCAGACAGCAGGAGCCGAAGCAGAAGCAGGAGCAGGAGCCCATTGGATCGTAAGATCCGTTCTGATCGCTTTTCTTATCGTGATGCACCTTACAGGAGAGATTCACGGCGGGGTTTCAGGTTTTCTGACTTTTGACCATTTATATATTATTTCTTGTCTACAATATGTGGGCTAGGGAAGAAAAAGTAAACTCTTATGCTTCACCAAAGACAGTGTATGAATATAATTATCATCCTATTTGTGTTGAGTAATGTTAAATTACCATTTTTTCCAAAAGCTTAAGTTAATAAAAAGAGGTAAATTTAATCATTTAATCAACACTTTAATACTCCCCATTACATGTGGGATCAAACTTCCTTTAATAAGTGAGGCCCAACACTTAGGAATATTTAACTGAAATGAGGGTGAATTGACTCAAGACCTTTGGCTTTGATATCATGTTAAATCACCAATTTTTTCAAAAGCTTAAGCTGATAGAAAGAGGTAAATTTAATCATTTAATCAACACTTTAACAAAGTAAGACTCTTACTACTTGAATTTGTTTTGGAAATCCTATATTATTTGTATTTTATAATTTTTCTTGTGGATGATTATGTGTTTTTGATTTATTTATTTTTTGAACTATTGTCTTGAAATACTGTAATTGTCAAAGAGCAGTGCCAATCTGATGAGGTTTCAGTTGCAGAACACACCCCCAACCCCGCCCCTCCCCCCCAAAAAAAAAAAAAAACTTGATGCTACATAAATAGAGATCTAGTATTAGATTTTGTATGTTATGTATACATTTGCTGAACTCCTAAAAACTGTATTTCATCTGCTTTTGGAATCTTTACAGATTGACAGCATATAAGTGACGTTTTGCATTTTCAATGCAGTTTCTGTGCATATTTTTATTAGATTATGCATATGGTTCTTCCCAGGAAGAACTTGTGTAGGACATTAACCCATTATTGTGGTGTTTTCTGTGTTTGGTTTTGTTTTCAGCCGAGACAATCTATGTAAGAATTGCAAACGTCCAGGTCATTATGCTAGAGAGTGCCCTAATGTGGCAATTTGCCACAATTGTGCCCTGCCTGGGTAAGTAAACTTATTCTGGCTCTGCATTCTCGGTGTTCATGCTGTTACATTACTCACGTTATAGTCCCACTTAGTTGTTCAACACTTTTTAGTATATATCATTCGAATAATATAGAGTAGTCAGTTTTTGTATTTTAGTCCATGCCTGTAAATCCTGGAATCTGTAAATTTAAGCCTCTCTTTTTGTCACTTCATCTAACACTACCACCTCCACTTAACCACCTTACTGCAGCTGCTGTTACAGATTCGGCTGCTATACCACCTTGCTACCCCTGCACTGCATTTGAGATACTGCCACCTCCAAAATTAGCTACTCCCTCACTACCTTTATCAGTTCACTATCTGATCCATCTCCACTGTTAAGCCAGTGTGGACGCATAAACCGCTTGCATCAATCAATTTGTGATGCAAGCATCTGTTGGCTTCATCAAAGCACCATTACTACTACTATTTTCACCACCCCCCATCACAATTTTGCCTCTGCTGTCCTGTCTCCACTCTGTTCTACTCCACTATCACCTCTGCCTCTGCCTTACTTTTGCATCTGCTCTCATCAGCTTCAGAAACAATGGAGGCGTTTTGGCCTAACGCCACTTTTCATCAATGGCATCCAACAGTACCACCTCTATTGTGTGCCTTACTGTTATTTTGACTGCACCACTCATCTCTCAAGAGAAAGAGGGATGGTCCTGGGCAATAACAAGGCTGCTGTGTATTAGAAAAACTGACATTCTTTTAGCTTTTGCTAGCATTTATAATAGCTGCAGCCATGGGATACCCAACCTCCACATTATTAAATTACCTTAAGCTCAGACCAATCTCTGTGCAAAATTATGTGAGATCCCCAAAGGATGAGAACAAAAAAATCTTCCAAGGTTTGGGTGTTCGAGAACTAGAGCTTGGACATCTTAAGACTTTCAGTATGTCTAGCAAAAGTAGAGCATGAGCTTATGAAGAATGTGGCAAGGGTGTATCTTACTTTGTTCATTTCACTCCAGTGATAATTATGTAGGTTTCATATAATGGGAATGTAATTTGTGTCCTCATCCAATAGTACTGATATTTCTTCTTTCTTTATTTTATTTTATTTTAAATGGGACCTTTCATTCAATACCGACATATTCCTGTCTTTCCAGGCACATTGCTTCAGAATGCACTACAAAGTCGCTTTGTTGGAACTGTCGAGAACCTGGCCACATGGCCAGCAGCTGTCCAAATGAGGGCATCTGTCATACCTGTGGTAAGGCTGGACATCGGGCTAGAGAGTGCTCGGCTCCCCAACTACCACCTGGGGACTTGAGGTTGTGCAACAACTGTTATAAGCAGGGCCATATTGCAGCTGACTGCACAAATGAAAAGGCATGCAACAATTGTAGGAAGACAGGCCACTTGGCACGTGATTGTCCAAATGATCCCATCTGCAACTTGTGCAATGTAGCTGGGCACGTAGCTAGACAGTGCCCAAAATCCAACATTCTTGGAGAGCGGGGTGGTGGTGGCGGCGGCGGCGGCGGCGGTGTTCGCAGTGGTGGTTACCGCGACATTGTATGCAGGAATTGCCAGCAGCTGGGTCATATGAGTAGGGATTGCATGGGCCCCTTGATGATATGTCACAACTGTGGTGGACGGGGACATCTGGCATATGAGTGCCCTTCTGGCAGGTTTATGGATCGCTATGCCAGGAGGTACTGATGATGGATGGCAGATCATTTTCTGGGAATCTCTTTTCTTAATTATGTTTTTACCTTAAGCACTAGTTGCTTAGTTTTTGGACAAAATTGAAGGTCGAGACTTAATAGATTATGAAGAGTGGATTTGAAACTTTATTTGGTAGGGTTGTGCTGATATTGATGTGGAGCTCCTATTTTTCCGCAAGAACTTATTTTGTATGATTGTGCTTGAGATCAGAATAGATTTAACTATTTATAAAAAGCTGTATGCCAATTATGTTGGATGATGTGATCATGTATAAACTCTTCTTGTAATGTCTTAGGTATTCTATCTTCCATGATTTAGAAGCTTGCAAGGTGGCTAAATATTTTACTTCTGTTGAAAAGGTTCCTGTTTTACTTTGGTTATACTTATACTGTTGACCCTTGGAATGTGCAATCTATGGTAATGAAACAGGAAATTGCACTCAGCTTGTGGAGTTAGAAAACTGCTTTTCCTCTTACCAGAAGCTGGTGGAGTTAGAATTTTACCAGGAGCTGCCCAACCATTTCTTGGTTTCTTTTTCTGATGACTGTGGCGTGGTTTCAAGGTATTCAATAAATATTTGAGTCTGGTTAATCAGGGTTCCTTATCAATAAAAAAGAAATAAAAAAAAAAACTAAACTAAAATAAAAAAAACTCGGGTTAATTACTTTTTTAGTAGTTCTCACTTTTTTTTTTTTTTTTTTTTTTTTTTCACCTATGTTACAAATCGTATAACAGATGATATATGACTTATGGGAACAGATCAACTTAATACTTTTATCACATTTTGTTAGCCCAAACTAACGGATTGTCGCGTGTCACCCCAAAAAAATGCCACATGTCCTAAAAAAATAAAAATAATTAAAAAACCAATTAAAAAAGATAAACCCTAAAAACAAAATTAAAAAAATTATGGTACCCCATTTTGGCCTTTGGGAGTGATTTCGGCCACCCGCCCCTAATAGCCAAAATGGGGTGTTCCGACCGCCCCATAATTTGCTTTCAGTTTTTTAAGGACGTGGCATTTTTTGTTTTTAAATAATTTTAATTTTAATTTTATTTTTAAGGACATGTGACATTTTTTTGGGGTGACATATGGCAGTATGTTAGTTTAACATAATGTGACGGAGGTACCAAGTTGGTCTTTTCCTATAACTCAAGAACCATCTGTAATACAATTTGTAACCTAGCTGAGAAAAAAAAAAAAAATTTATAAAAAGTAAGAACCTTGGTATTAAAAAGGTAATTAACCTGAGTTTTTTTTTTCTTTTTTTTTTAAATGTTTACACTTTACTCCCCAAAGTAATTTATGTTTAGACTTTACCCCTGTGGGCATTTTCAAACTTTTTGGCTGAAAAATGTCACGTGGCTTGGTTTCCGTCCAAAGTGACAGCCAAAATAAACGGATGAGCTTTTTTGTTAACGTCTAAAACTTTGGGACGGTCTTATGTCACTTTTTAAACATTGGGCGCCAAAACGCAAATGTGTTGATACTTCAAGAGTAAAATGTATTTTTCTCCAAAATTAAAAATGTATAATAAATTATGAGTTAATACGGTGTTGATAAAAAACAAACAACAAATTCTCAATACTCATCCTAAACACAAAGCCCACAACAAAAATTAGAAGTTTAAACTATAAAAAATTTAAAATGTATAATAAATTATGGGTTAATACAATATTGATAAAAACACAAACAAGAAATTTTCAACACTCATCATAAACACAGAAGATGCCTTATAATTTTCGCAACCCATGAAACCTCATCCTGAAATTTTTCACTGTTTGAACTGTTTTCACAATCATCGATTGCTCACAATAGCAAAATCGCTGCAGTGAAGATTAAGCACTGCTTTGAGTAGAACCAAGCAATGCATCGGGACTTGAGGTAGTATCCATCGTTTTTCCTTTCAGCACAAGAACCCTAGTTGCTCTAAGTGAGGTGAGATGCGTGCTGGTGATGGACTTGATGGTGATCTAACTAGGGTTGAGTTGTGAGCTTGGGTGAGGGTAAGGCCTAATCGTGTGGGTGGAGGCATTTTGGGGATCACATGATCACATTTCCGTCAGAGAAGATGACACTCACTAACGGATAGACCGAATTGAAAAAAATTTACACTTTGGGGGGTGCACTGCAAAAATTGAAACATTGAGTATCGAATTGAAAATCGGCTCAAATTTTAGAGGGTAAAATGTAATTTTTCTTTTTAAAAGGGGAAACTTCACTTTAGACCTTTGAACTACTACACGTTTTGAGAAAACTCCCCAAATTTCAAAAACTCTTAATTTAACCACCTGAACTTTCAATTTGATTCAATTGACCCCTCTATCAAATCGGTTGTTAACCCCTAACATAAATGAGTAAAAAACCCAAATTATCCTTTGATTTTTGTTTTTGTTTTTGTTTTTTTTTTTAATTTGAAATTTGAAATTAAGGGTAAATTTGAAATTAAAAAATTAGTGGTATAAAATGTAATTTTATCACTTTTAAGGTTTAAAATCTAACGGAAATGGGTACATTGCATCAAATTGAAAGTTTAGGGAGTAAAATTGAGAGTTTTTTAAATTTGAGGGTTTTTTCAAAATGCGTAGTAATTCAGAGGTCTTAAGTAAAATTTTTTTTATCAAAATATTTGATTGTTCAGGGGTCTTAAATAAAATTTTATTTTTTAAATTTTACGTTTTGAAATTGCAAATCCAAACCGACGATAAACATCCCTAAGGCTAAAAGAACCATACAAAAAAGCATAATGTATAGGATAAAAGCCCATTAAGGCACTCTTGGCCCAGTAAAACAACGGACTTTTCCTAAAACTGAAAAAAACAGAATCCGGGCCTGAGCTCCAACTCTTATAACCGAAGGCTTCAATCGCCGCTCTCACCCAAATCGCGCTTTTCACAGACTCGAGACTCACAGTTTTTGTGCTCGTTCGTCTAATTTATCCGCTGCTCTCGACGCCACAGCATCAGGTTCCTTCCCCTTATCTCCGCTATATCAAATGATTCATTGTGCTGTCTTTCATGCGATAGATTTTTAGGGTTAGGGCTAAATTTCTTTTTCCCTTTTTCGTGTTTAACCGTTTTGTGTACATGTATAAGTGTTTTTTGGTTTTATTTTTCCTCAGTAGTGATAATTAGGGTTACTTATGATGTGGCATTTCTGCGTGATTCGAATTGTTGTGAGGCTTATGGTGAAAAGCAAAGATATTGTTTGTTTTTCGTTGTAAGTCTTGTGGGAGCAAAGCGAATGCTTGTGGGATTGCTGTGGGAAAACCAGAAATATGATTTCTGATGGTGTTGGAAATGTGCAGATAGGTTTGAAGGAGATGCTTAGGAGTAGGGTTGAGTAGGATATGGCTGATGTGACACAGGAGACGGGGGTGGTTGAGGAGGCAGGAGTGGTTGGGGATTTGGCCGATGAGACGGAGCGGACAGAGGTTGTGGATGTGGCTGGCATGGCAGATGTGTGTTATGTGGAGGAGGAGGAGGAGGAGGATGAGGGTTGCTCGGTGGGAATGAGGGAGGTTGTGGAGAAGGGGGATGTGGCTGGCTTGGTGGATGGGAAGGAGGTTGGTTTAGAGGAGGAGGCATTGGCTGACTTGAAGGAAATGACGGAGGTTGCTAAGGAAGAGGATGTGGCTGACTTGGCAGAAACGAGGGAGGTTGCAGAGGGAAATGTGTCTGACTTTGTGGAAACGACAGAAGTTGCAAAGAAAGAGGATGTGGCTGACTTAACGGAAATGAGGAAGGTTGCAGAGGAGGAGGTTGTGGTTGACTTGGTGGAAACAACAGAGGTTGCAAAGAAAGAGGATGTGCTTGACTTGGCGGAAACAACACAGGTTGCAAAGAAAGAGGATGTGGCTGATTTGGCGGAAACAACACAGGTTACAAAGAAAGAGGATGTGGCTGACTTGGCGGAAATGCGGGAGGATGCAAAGGAGGAGGTTGTGGCCGACTTGGCAGAAACGGGGGAGGTTGCAGAGAAGGAGGTTGTAGCTGACTTGGCAGAAACGGGGGAGGTTGCAGCTGACTTGGCGGAAATGAGGGAGGTTGTTGAGGAGGAGGATGTGGCTGACTTGGCGGGAATGAGGGAGGTTGTCGAGAAGGAGAATGTGGCTAGATTTGCAGAAGTGACAGAGGTTGCAAATGAAGAGGATGTGGCTGACTTGGCGGAAATGAGGGAGGTGGCAAAGAAGGAGGATATGGCTGACTTGGTGGAAATGAGAGAGGTTGCAATGGAGGGTGTAGGTGACCTGCCAGAAATGATGGAGGATGCAGAGGAGGAGGATGTGGCTGAATTGCTGGAGGAGACATATTTGGCTGGCCAAGTGGTGGAAGATGGGGATTTGCCAGGCCCAGTAGCTGAGGAAACGGATTTGGCAGGCCCAGTGGCTGAGGAGACAGATCTGGCAGGCGCAATGGGTGAGGAGACAGATTTGGCAGGCCCGGTAGTTGAGGAGACGGATTTAGGCGGCCATGTGGATGAGATAGAAGAAGCAGCAGATGAAGCAAACGTGGCTGAAGTTTCAACTGAGACCATGGAGGCAGAGGAGGACTTGGCAGAGGAGGAGGCCATGGAGGCAGACGAGATAGAAGCCGTAGAGATGACGGAAATGGCTGAGGATACCGTAGAGGCAGAAGAGATAGAGGCCGCAGAGGAAATGGAGGTGACCGAGGAGATGGAGGTGACAGAGGACATGGAGGTGGTGGAGATGAGTAAGGGCAGTGGTGGAGGGAAGAGGAAGCGTGGCAAGAACTCTCGGGCCCCGGCAAGAGTCCCAAGGAAGAAGGTCGAAGAGGATGTTTGTTTCATTTGCTTTGATGGGGGTGATCTTGTGCTTTGCGATCGCCGGTGAGATTATCATGTGCATTTTTCTTTGTGATATTTGTTGTGCCAGTATTTTGCTTCTTTAAGGTTTATGATCAATTTAATGAGATTGTGTGTGTGTGTGTTTTTTTTTTTTTTTTGTGGATTCTTAGGGGATGCCCTAAGGCGTACCATCCTTCTTGTGTTAATCGCGATGAGGCATTCTTTCGAGCTAAGGGTCGATGGAATTGTGGTATGTTGCTGCTTTGGTCTTTGATTTCTCTATTGTAATTTAAACTTAATGTTAAGTTTTGGTGATTGGTGGTGTATATCTGATGTGATATAAGTTTGTGGTATGTCAACTTTAGCTATAATTGTAGAAGTTCGATAGTAACTACAGTTATTCTGCGGTAATAATATTATTGATTGTTTTATGCTATGCAAATAAAATTCTTCATACATGATGCAGTGTAGTTTTTGTGCTGCGTTTTAGTTTTATATGCTAGTAAGTGAGTATTGCACAAAAGTTGAGGACATTCAAAACTTGAACAGTACTCTTCTGAGTCATTTCCTCAATTAGAATGTCGAAATATGTATTGAAGTTGTTCTTTTCTTTTCCTTTTGCAAAAGGTTTGATGCATACAGCAACCATGAGTGGACTGGTGTAATGGGGCTGGGAGTTCAATCCATAACTATTGACCAGCACACTCTTTAAGTTTTGCAAGCTCGTCAAGTTGGTAATTTGCTTGTGAAGTTTAGTCGTTTCTGGTGATGACTGGATAAATGAGTACTTCAAGGTCTGGAGGTAATTGCTTGCCACTAGCAAAATTTTGGATTCAATTGCTATTCCAAAGGTTGAAGGTGTGGAAAGGGAAAGGAGAGGCCTAAAGCTGAGGTGTATTATATGTAGTAAAGAAGGATCATAGAAAGAAAAAAAGAAACAAAAAAGAGTTATTTAATTCAATGGGTCAGGGTTAAGGTTTTGTGAGTTGTGTTGAATTAGGATATAGAAGGTTTTTATCACTTTGACTGTGACTTGATCATCTTTTACTAATTGAGTCTTACGGCCACTTGAATTTTTCTGTATTCCAGGCGGTAAAGAAGGTGTTTTTTGACCTACAATTGGCTTTCTGGTGTCTTATATCTGTGATGTAACTTGCTAAAAGTGGTGAGATTGCGAGTTACTAGTTGCAATAGAACCTTTCTCTGTTACATTTACATGAAACTATATGACCCTTGCCCATTGGGGAGCATAAAAGTAATGGTCTTTCAATTGTAATGAACAACTATTACCAAGTACAAGAAAATTTTCTCCTTTACCCCAAAGAAATTTCAACTCAAGTTAATCATGGCTTTCATTCTGTTCTATATGGAGAAAGGGATAAGCACCTAGAAATGTTGTCACTTATTGTGTTCAACTAATTACAGGACTGAGGTGATGATGGGGAACATCACTGGCAGCCCCCTTTGAAGACTTATAAGCGGTGAGGAAAACCTGGTTCTAATGCTCAAGCTTTAATATGGGATATTTCAGATGATGGGGACCTTGCTGAGCTAGTCTAAGTTGATTCAAGTTTTAATTTGTTGTTTATCTGGGTTAGGTTGCTGCTAGTTCAGTTTTATTAAGTTATACTAAAATATGGTCATCGAGTAATTTTTAAATTTGCTGTACTCATGGCCCATGAGTCTTATTGTATGTTTTGGAGTAATTTTTTATTTTTTTAGTTGTTTCTTCATGGTTTAGTAGTTCTTTTCCCTTTTTATTCAATAATCCTATTCTTTGTGGGAAAAAGATTAGGAATTGCCTGGTTCTTGAGAGGTTTTCATGCCATTTGTTAGGTTCATAGAACAAGTTGAATAAAGTTACAGTAGCCTTTTTTAGAAGTTTTGAGGGTGTGATTGCCTTCTCCTTCGTTGGTGTGATTGCTTAGGAAACCTAGGTGTGGTTGCCTTAGCTTTACTTGTCTTTTCTCATTCCATTCACCTATTTAATATGAAAGCATCAAATTCCTTCAAGATTCAAATCTTTTATAACCTAAACATCCCTAAATTCCTTAAACATCAATCCATTTAAGAAACCATGGAGAGCCTACGCTAAACTCTTATCTAGTGCTAAACATTTAAGATATTGTATCAGATTTGTTACATGAGGTTTTATTGATTCTCTTCCTTTCTTACTGTAATTTTTTAGGAGAACTTAGTGTATACATCTTGTGTACATGAGGTTTCCCTGTTCTCTATTGAAATATATTCACATAAAATATGATTCTTTTAAATCCCGTTTGGTTGTCCCATTTTCCTTTGTTTAGGATTTTATATGTAAATCCATCCATTTGAACTGAGAAAGTATGACACTAAAATCATAGACATGCTTTATATTGGAAGATTGAAATGGTGCCATTTCACAAAATCACGTTAATGGTGCTTTACTCTTGTGGTTACATTTTCCTTTTCCAGTGGCTGCATCTTACACAGTAGATTTATACCTGTCATATGTACATTTTGATTTACTTATACTCAATTATCATGGGACTATCATTCCACCTCGAGTTTTCATGATCTGGTTTATTAAATTATTATTACGTATTGAATTTCCAAATTTAAAAAGGGGTCCGTCACTTCTGTTGCTTAGCCCTATCTAATTTAAGTGCCTATGTTCATGGATTTTAGGTTGGCACCTGTGTAGCAACTGTGAGAAGAATGCCTACTATATGTGTTACACCTGTACATTTTCCTTGTGCAAGGCATGCATCAAAGATTCAGTTATCTTATGTGTGAGAGGAAACAAAGGCTTCTGTGAGACATGCATGAAAACAGTCACGTTAATTGAACACAATCTGCAAGGAAACAGGGATATGGTATGTGTTTTTTGCTTTCTGTTTTCTTGTCTTTCTTCTTTTTCTCTCTCTCTCTTTTTTTTTTTTTTTTTTTTTGGATTCTAAGATTGTGCTCGCTCCTCATTCAATGGGTCATTCTCATTGTTAAGACTGAATTATGTAGCTGTGGTTTAGTTTATAGAAGGGGAAATATTTGGAATTGTAGCATATTTGGCCTTAGAATTTATCCATATTTATGGGTCAATCGTTAGTCATTATGCATTTTTTCCTTTCCTTTGATTAATTGAGACCTGGCCAGCATAGTTTTGTTGTCATTGATTGCTTCAAAGTGAGGTAAAATATGAGCTCAATATGTTGGTGCCCTTGGGCAAAATCTGTTTATTTTTGCATGTTCGCTGTGTACTTCAATGATTATGATGAATAGTTTATTCTAGTTTTATGTGTACTGCCTGTGTTCGTAGGGGCGCCTTACGCATTTTATAAAATTTTCCATTGCTTATCAAAAAAATTATTTTTGTGTTTATGGTGGATAATTAATGAGTGTCGTGTTTTATTGCTGTTGCCTTTTGTCACTATTTCTGCATTCACCTTGGGTAGTATTGCTTTAGCTGAACTGCATGTATAGAACTTTTTGGACTAGCACATAGGCGGAGGGTTAGCATTGTAAATTGTAAACTTGAATAGCTGCCATGTACATTGAATCGTTTGCTTAAGTAATTATGACCTTTTGGACCAGGCAAGGTATGGATTTGTTTTTAATAACTGGCTGGTATATAAAGTGTGAATTGTAAACAATAAATTGTAGTTTTTCTTTTATACTTAGATCTACTAGAAGTAACTCATCCTCCTTTAGTCAAATACAGCAGCAGAGATTGATAGGCAGCAATAAGTCAATTTGTGACCCTCTTACACAACTTGTGGTCATCCTGAATCCATATGTAACTGTTGGTGCTTGGTTTCATGTAGCTTCTATAGTTCTGGCCAATCGATAGAGGAACATGAGACCATTCTTTTTCAGCAGAGCTACAAGAAATGGGTGGGGAATTTGGTTTAGCTCATGCTTATTCAGTAAAGTCCTTGTGTGGTATTTTTGAAAAACTCTAGTTGATTGCCTGATACCGTGTGAATCTTATAGCATCTTCTGTCCATTCCTATACCCCCAAATTTCCCTGTACTTCTCAAGCAATCATTTGTATTTTACCATCTTGGTTTAGACCAAAGAAGGTATTTATTCTGAAGAAACCTATTTCACCATGTATTTCTAATTTCTACCTTTCAGAATGGCCCCTGTGGCACAAAGAGACAAGCAATGATGGCATTGGGGAGTCAAAATGTGAAAGGCATAATCATGAAGAGCTGTCGGTAAATAAGTGTGAAGGGATCCCAATGTTTTGCGGAAATGAGCAGGGTTAAAGTTTAAAAACCAAAGAAAATCAGAAACAATAGTGTTTTCTTTGCAAAATTGGCTGCTCTTTACCTTGATGTAGGTCTTCCTGGAAACTGCCTGACTTATAGATCACTCTCCATCTTTATCCTAGATGCCACTGATTTAGGGAAGATCCTCACCACGGATAACCTAAGGAAGCGGCATGTTAACTATGCCTAGAAGAGTGGTAGACCTTTTCGCTGGTTGGAGAGGGTAGTATTCAGAATGCTGTAGTGTGGAAGATTGTTCTGTCCTGCCTAATGTAATGTCTTTGGAGATAAATAAGTGATCGGAGTTTTAAAGGCCATGAGCAGATGGTGGTGGAACTAAAGGAGTTTTTCTTCAAGACACTTTACCGCTGGGCAGCTGCCTTTGGCATTAATATTTCTAGCTTTCATGTTTTTTTATCTGTTTTCACTTATCAAAAAAAAAAAAAAAAGTTTTTTTTATCTGTTTTCCTTTTCTGGTTAGGTGTATCTCTTACTTGGGTTGCACCTTTGCGCTTTTTAAGAAAATTGCGATTACTTATAAAAAAATCTAGAAATAAATTCTAAATTGGTGTGGTGCTTCTGGAAGCTATCTTCTATAGTGATCTTCGGTTGCATTGTATAACTATGCAATGGCTTTGCATTATATCATTAGCTTATGGTAGGAATGATAAATGAGCTCCCTATTGATATAAAAGGGGATGGAGGTGAAATTTTCTACAAGTTTTCAGCAAAGGAACCACTGCTTTATAAAAAATACTTGTTTATCTGTCTTAGCCTTCGCCATTCCAAATTGCTATAGGTAGATGCGGTAGTCATGGCTTCAAAAGATATTTGTTTGGAAGCCCTGAAACTTTTTGAGAAATTTTCATTTTGGTGTGTTCTATTCCCTTTAGCTTCAAAAACTGTAGATTTTTTTATTTTTTATTTCAATTCATGCAAAATCTACTACCCTTTTTAGATGTTTTTTATGGCATGTGTGGACGTACTAGTTCTATGTAGAATGATCTCGTGTTGCGGAAGGGGTCTCATGAAGCATGTCATTTGTGGATGATATTGGGCTAGTTTGTGAGCAATTTGAGGTTAATTCTAAATTGGAGATGAAGTGACACACTTGGACTCTATAGGTTTAGGTTAATAGGACTAGGAGGAACATAATGGTGCAAGTTTCGTGTGGTTATGATACAAGTTGGTGGTATAAAAAAAGAAAAGAAATTTTTGGTGTTGTGGATTGGTTAGTCATAAGGATGGAGAGACTGAGAGATGTCATTCCTGGTCCTGAGCAAACTGGTTGAGGTTGAAAAGTTCATTGGGAGTTGTTTTGATGGTATCATAATGGTTAGTGGAAGGAAGAATTTTGCTGGAAAAGTTAGGGTCTAGTACACTTAGTTGTGAAAGACCAATTAATGCACCATTGAGATAAAGTAATTTGATTCAAGAGGGGGGAAGAATGAATGACTCCTTACAACAGGCTCAATACCTCCCTTCTGCCCCGCCCTACCTAACACTTCTGCATAAGGAGAGTGTTGTATTTCTAGAAGTATTAGTTTTTGATGGGAAACTCATTATAATTTTTTTTAGGTCAATGTTTGTGTCTGGCTCTTTGAGCCTCCAGTGCCCAAACATCTGTGGACAATAATTACTGTATTTCCAGAAATCTTTGTTTGAGGTGAAAAACTTTATTATGTAAATCCTTCAACACTGAAAGAACATTTTATTGTCATCTTAGGATTTAAAATGTAATTACTATTGTTTTTGTGAAATTATGCCCTTGCATTTACCCAGCTGTGGTTGATCTGCCTGATGTGTGCTGTTGTATGTTAATTTCAATATGTTTTGGCTATCACATTTATTGTGGTGTCATATTATTTTCTCTTTTGCTCACTTTCCTTGTGCTTATGCAGGGTCAAGTAGATTTTGATGACAAAAGTAGCTGGGAGTATCTTTTCAAGGATTACTGGATAGATTTGAAAGAGAAGCTGTCTCTGACTTTAGATGAACTAAATCAAGCTAAAAATCCATGGAAAGTAGCTGATTCATTTGCGGGTAAACAGGAATCGCCTGATGAACTTTATGATGCTAATAATGATGAGGGGTCCGATTCAGACAGTTCTGGGAATATAGAAATCAGCAACTCTAAAAGAAGGAAGGCCAAGAAACGGTTGAGGCCCCGTTCCAAGGAGGTTGATTCAGCCGCCCCTGCAACAGAAACTGATGCTGAAGGTCCATCCACTGATGACAATGCTGAATGGGCATCAAAAGAGCTCTTGGAGTTTGTTATGCACATGAAGGATGGTGACAGATCTGTTTTATCTCAGTTTGATGTTCAGGCTCTCTTACTAGACTATATAAAGAGAAACAAGCTCCGTGATCCTCGTCGCAAAAGTCAAATAATTTGTGACTCCAGGCTCCAAAGTCTATTTGGGAAACCACGCGTGGGGCATTTTGAAATGTTAAAGCTTCTTGAATCTCACTTTCTTATAAAAGAGGATTCACAGGTTGATGATCTTCAAGGGAGTGTTGTTGATACTGAAGCTAGTCAGTTGGAGACTGATGCTGATGCCCTAGTAAAGACTGGTCGAGATAAGAAACGTAAAACTCGTAAGAAGGGTGATGAGAGAGGACCTCAATCAAATGTAGACGACTATGCAGCCATTGATATTCACAACATTAATTTAATTTACTTAAGGCGTAATTTAGTAGAAGAACTACTCGATGACATGGAAAAGTTTCATGACAAAGTTGTTGGTTCTTTTGTGAGAATAAGGATTTCTGGTAGTGGTCAAAAGCAAGATTTGTATAGGCTGGTGCAAGTTATAGGTAATTGTTTAGATAAATTGTCTTGTATACTATTTTTGACTTTTGAGTGTAGAAGGAATAAATCTTGCAAGATTGTAAAATTTCTTAATGATTTTGTGGACAGGTACATGCAAAGCAGCTGAGCCATATAAAGTTGGTAAAAGGATGGCGGATATCTTGCTAGAAATATTAAATTTAAACAAGACAGAGATCGTATCAACTGATATAATCTCAAATCAAGAGTTCACTGAGGTGATTGAACACACAAGATTTCATACTTTTTATTTGTACTTTTCCGATTCAAGTCATCCTGTTGGCTTCGTGATGAGAGAGGGAGATAGTGACCCTTCCAATCTACCTTTCTAATGATCTTTTTCTTTTTTAGTTTTTATGGATGTTTGGTTTATGAGTGAGATATAGCGAATGTTAAGGGAATACCTGAATTGGAAGTTTCCACGTTTTGATGAGGGGATATCCCACCTTAAATGTGGCATTGAAAAGTTAAATAAACTATTAGTGAGTAATACATGTTGCAATGAGGGAAATGAGCAGTATTATTGGCACTTGGCGGCTTATTTGATAGGCTTTTTCTTTAATTGAGAAAAAGAAAAAATGCTTGTGGTGTCCAAATTTATAGCATTTACAGTCATTGGAAATGATTTGGGTTGAAGACTTATGCCCACTCTGTTTATGTAGTTGTTATTTCTTTCTTTAAAGATTTAACTCATTTCTTCTTTATATCTCTAGGATGAGTGCAAGCGTCTGCGCCAAAGCATAAAATGTGGACTTATCAACCGGCTGACTGTGGTAATCTCATGCTCTTATCTCCAATTTTATGTGTTGGCATTAAGCATCTAAATATTCCAAGTTCTGAGAAAATTAATGTTTGTTTGTAGGGAGACATTCAGGAGAGAGCAATTGCACTCCAGGAGGTCAGGGTTAAAGATGTAAGTTTTTTGGTTTGTCAATTGTCATTACAATTGATTCTTTCTCTGCTTGTATGTCTGTGCTCAATACTTCAGAACTTTATTAGATTTTCTCGACATATGTATTGACACATGGGAAAATATGTTAGAAACGTCATAAGGTTCGAGATCATGGTTTTCTAATTAGTTAAAAGCTGATGACTTTCCCCACTTTCTCATTCTTCAACTGCTTAGAAGGATTTTAACCTTAGGCTTTAGACCTGACGCCCCAAACTTGGAAAGATGTTAGCTCATTTCTGAACACTAAATTGATTGTGGATGAGAAGATAGTGAAATTCCTTTATGCAAATTGTGCACACAATGCGCAGGTTTGGCATAATCTATCCAGACAGTTTTCAATTTACATTGTGCCTATAATGAGAGGAAAATGTTTTGGTTCTTGTACTCCGAATGGGGAATGCCTGGTAATTAATAGGCTACCCCCAAGTACTACTGAAAGAATGGGCAAAGTGCTAAGGGTTCTACGACCCTATTGTTGATATCCTGTCTGGCCTCCTAACCTTTCTTAAAACTGGTACGGAGATTAAGAAGTCTTCCTGAACACCTTTCACTTGTATGTGGCGTGTATAAAGTAAGGGCATGACTACTGGGTTGTAGCCCTAGGTGTAGGTTTTTCTTGTGGGTTTGCTTTTGAGGTTTCTTGGATGGGTCTGTTTGGGTCTCTTGTGGGCGCTCCTAGGCGCGCTCCTTTTATACTTCTTGTGTAATAGGGTTGCACCCTTTTGTGCTTTTGATATACAACATTACTTATAAAAAAAAAAAGAAGTAATCAGATACATCTCCTTCATGAATTCGTCCGCTCTTTTTTCCTTGAAAACTATCACATTACATCTTTTCTCTCTTTGGAAATAATGTAATAATACGGATGAGTGGGATCATTTAAAGTTTAGGACTATGGTTGGGGATTATTTTATTTTATTGATAAGTAAACCAATCTCATATGGTTGGGGATTATGGTTAGGGCTTATTGTAGATTACTTTAGGCTTGATTATGGATCTGTTAAACAGTGGCTGCTTTAGTAGATGGCACAGTCCAAAAATGCTAGAATTTCTCTTTAAAATACTAGAAAATTGTCTTTACACGTGGGTGTGGTGCCCTGGGAGCAAGACTCTTGGATGCGTGCGCACATGCTCTCTCTCACATATGGACATGAAGATAATTGTGCTGGCAGTGTTGGCGAACATATCACCTACAAATATGGGGTGATGGGTGAGATCACAAGTTTAAATCCTTTTGGGTCCCTGAGTTATAATCACCAGGAAAATACATTTAGTTCTCTTTACTAGCTTGCCCCTATATGATGTGTTTGAGTCTAATGATACGGGGTTGGAACAATTGTAACCAAGATTAATCAAGTTTACATTTAAGCATCCCATCCAAGATGGTCAGGATAGATTATACAGACAATTTTGCAAAGACGCAGCAACATCTTCCAAGCTAGCTTCCTAATTAATCCAAAAAGATTTATCCCTCAAAGCGGCCATTTTATCTCTTGTGAGACAACTTTGGCTCAAACTCTAATTATTTTTTAATTGCTTCTTGATGCAACATGGCGTGTGGGAAGCAAAATATGCAAACACAACTCAACTCTTCTATAGAACCTACAAAAATGCCAAGAATTATAGGAAAATTGAAGGAAAACACTCTCTAGGGTATTTTTATTGAGAAAATTGATAATAATGAACAAATCTAACAACTGGGCGGCCAAGCCAGCCTTATTATGCTTAAATAGAAGTAAGGGATGCACTTTACATTACTTATAAAAAAAAGAAAAAAAATAAGTTTTTTTTTTTTTTTTTGATAAGTAAAAGAAAGGTAACGCACTTATAAAAAAAAAAAAAGTAAGGGACGCAGCCTTGAAAGCAAAATTACAAAATTATCATTTACTAAAATAAACTCAAACTCGCTTGAGAGAGCACTATGTGAGTGTAGACTAAAGTTTCTATCCTGCGATTAGCTGCAATCTTGCTCAAGCCAATGTCGCACGTAGGGTTGTAAACGAGCCGAGCTTGAGTGGTTAGTGCCTGCTCAAGCTTGACTCGTTGGTTTTTTTGTCGAGCTCGAGCTTGACACGAACCTCATTTCGTGTCCAAGCTTGGCTCGCTAGGTTGGGTACTCTATCTGAGCTCAAGCTCGAGCTCAGCTTGTATCAGATTATTTAAATTTTGTATTTAAGTATAATTTTTTTTTTCAAAGAAACAATATAAAACAAATTTTATTAATGATAAGACCATCAAGGAAACAAGGTGGATGTGACTTGTGAGGGAAATATAGGGTGAGAGGGGAACGATTATACCAAACAAGACCTATCTTCACGTCATGTAGCTTCCTCTCTTTGTGAACATTGTCATGGCCATCGCTGTATGAAGCAGAGCTGGGTAGAGGCGTGGCCACTAGGTGTAAGGAGCATTAGACATTATGTCTAATTTGGGATGATTTAGAGTTATATTCAAATGTGAACAGTGAAGACAGGAAGGAGACGAAATGAAGAGTCGAAGCTGATTTGGGGAAAGTAAAGCAGAGATTGGGATTAATAAGAAGCGCATATCTCAAGATGATTTGTCAGAGAGAGGAGCTCAGATTAAATGGTGGGATGCAGCTGGCGGCCATTAAGATGAGTGTGCATTTTATGTGTTTCAGCATGCCTTTTGAGGTGTACGTTTTGTGTTAATTCAAATTTGTTTTAAAGACTTAAGAGGGAAGAGGTGTCAAACATTCTTTTCTTTCTTGTTTTTTTATGTGCGTTTTGGGCCGTCATGTGTTGAAGAGAAGTTGATGTTGTGTTACCAAAGTGCAATCTAATAGTAACAAAAAAAAAAGTTCAATCTTCTCTCATTTATAAGAAAAATAGCTCTAGTTGACCATTTTTGCAACTAAAATATGTTATAGTTTTAATAGATTAAATGTAGTTTTATAAATTATAAGAAATTTATACTTAATCTATAATAATATGATCAAGTATAATAAGTTTCCATTCAATCATATGATTAACAATTCAAATTGTTGATTCAACTAGCATTAGATACTTAATGGTTAGATCATTTAAGATATGACCATATGATTAACTTTTATCATTAAATTATATACTATATTAATTCATAAAAATATTTATATATTTTTATGAATTAATATGTAAATATATAAATATATACGAGTCGCGCCAATAAGTGAGCTGAGTTTTGTACGGGTATGTATCGTTTAATAATTGAGTATAGGTTCATGTCCACGAATGACTCATTTAATAATCGAGTTGCGCATGAGCCGAGCTTTATTGAGCCGAGCCCGGACGAGCTCATTGGTAGCTTTGTTCGTTTACAGCCCTAGTCGCACGAGATTTTCGAACTAGTTTTTTGGACTTGTTGAAAGCCCTTTTTGAGGTAGAAATTTTTTTGTGAATACAAAATTGTAACCCTTTAAATCAACTTTATAATGCCACCAAGTTTGTCTTTATTTGATATCGAAATCAAAAGATATGACAGTTTGACTTTGACTTGTCTGCTTGGTTTCATGTTATCAATTTGTTGGTGCACCAACTTGTACTTCCATCACTTTTTTCTTGCTAGAATTAATTCCAAACTTTTCCATGAAGCCACATGTAATCTGGACTGCATTACTTTGAGCATGAAACGCATGAATTGCATAAATTACCTGTACATTTCAGTTAGTTTTACTTATCAAAAAAATATATCTTCATGTTTTGATATTGTTATACTGTGTGGATATTAGATTTAACATCTACAACCATTTTCCCTCTCATGCATTATGCTCTCTATTCTGTTCCAGTGGCTGGAAACGGAGGTTGTGCGACTCAGTCATCTTCGTGATCGAGCTAGTGAAAAAGGGCGTAGGAAGGAATATCCTTTACTCTTCAACACTTTTTTATTATCATTGTTCACGCAGTTGGGCTGCTTTTTATTTCTATGGTGCAGAGTATAATATGCAGGAAAATGAGGCCCGAGTGTGATATATATTTATTGTAGTTTTTTATTACTTTCTATTTCCTTCTCTAAGTCATTTAGGTAAGGTTTTAGTTTTTCTGTTCATAAGTTGTGGTAGGTATCAGGAAATTTGATTTGTCAGCAATTACTGATGTCAGGTGGTGATAATTTAAATTGCTGCTGCTTAAATTTCTTCTCTCTCTCTCTCTCTCTTGTCATGTCCTTTATCCCTAAAGTAGAGCACTCACAACATGGTATTTGGTACGAGGATTAAAAGATATGCAAAACCATTTATAGAAAAATCAAAGAAAAAAGCTTTTATAAAGCTACAACATTTTTATTATGCAATCTTTTATTGTTTGGTTGTTTGTTACTCATCTGTAGTTTGACACTCGTTATGTGTTCCTTTGAAATGGAAATGGCCCAACGTATCTAGCAATACTTCAGTAATCCTTGACTTCCTTTCACGCTCAGAGAATGTGTGGAGAAATTGCAGCTTCTCAAGACACCTGAGGAGCGCCAGCGCAGACTGGAGGAAATTCCAGAAATACATGCCGACCCACATATGGATCCAAGTTATGAGTCTGAAGAAGATGAAGGTGAAACAGACGATAAGAGACAAGGTTCCTTTCAATTTTTAAGTCTTTATTATTTATATTTCATTTAGGAAAAATATAAAGAAGGCCCCTAACAACTGTTTTTGAAATAGTCCCATGAAGTTTAAAGTGTGCTAAAGTAGTACACAAACTACCAAAGTATGTTAAAAATGCCACCTTTTTTTAATTATATTCCTGTAATACCCTTATTCGCTTAAAAAGCTGAAATAAAAAATTAATAAATTAAATGCTGTTTATCCGAACTCTATTCCATTGGGTGGACGCTTCTAATGTGTCTCAGTTTTCTACTATGTTTCAATTTTTGGCTTTTTCTTTCTCTTTTTGCCTTTAATGGGGCCTTTCTTTGTATACTAATACATCCTGTATTCTAGGGTTGCGCCCTTCTGTTATTTTCAATGAATTACTTATTTATAAAAAAAAAAGGATAAAAAATTAACCTTTAAGTGGCTCGCGGGCCATCTCCAAAGGGGTGGCTGCCCAACCAGCAGCCACCTCATTATTTATTTATTTATTTTTAAATAAAAAAAAAATCAGAAAATTAAATTTTTAGTTTAATATATTTATTATTATTTTTATTAAGAGTGACATGTCCATTTTATTGGTGTTGACATGACATCTAACATAATTCGTAAAATGTTTTAATGGAATTTGACTCCAAGGACTTAACTGTTTTTTTGGCATATCCCAGAGACCTTTGAGTTCACCTTCATATGGCATTGAGCGATTTGTAATTTAGGCCAACCATAGGGTTTGATTTTGTATTTATCCTTATTTTTTATACCGCATGAGCGATTTGTAATTTAGGCCAACTACAATGACTAATTTTTTATTTACCCCAAAAAAACTTTTTTTTTCTCTTCGTATTTATCCACCCCTTGGTTTTTTTTTTTTTTTTCTTTATTAGTTTTGTTTAGTTTATTTTATTTTATTACTATTTTATTTTAGTTTTTAAGAGAATAAGAGTATTTTAGGAATATAATAAAAAAATTGACATTTTTGGCACACTTTGGTAGTTTGATGTACCACTTTAGCACATTTTAAACTTCATGGGACTTTTTTAATAACAGCCGAGGGGGCTTTTTATTTTATTTTATTTTTTTCCCTTCATTTATATTTATCATTTTTTTGAGTTAAATTTGTTTCCGGTGCATGCAGAAACCTATATGAGACCGAGAGGTACTGGCTTTAGCAGGAGGGCCAGGGAGCCAGTTTCTCCACAAGCAGGAGGTTCTGCTTTTAGTGATTCCTGGAGTGGGACAAGGAATTATTCCGACACGAATAGAGAATTGAGCAGGAGCATGTCTAATAAGGGGTTGTCTTATAAAGGAGATGATACTTCTGTTGCTGGCGATGTGCTGAACGAACGAAATCAAGGAAGAGACAGAGAAACACCACAAGCAAGTAGTTGGGAGAAGCAAAAAATTGCTGCAAGTTTGGAAATTGGCGCTAGTAAGACCCATTCTGTGCTAAAGTCTGACACAACTTCTGCTGTGTCAGAAATTTCAGCAGCATCTCTCTCTACCGCAGTAACACATTCCGCTGCCTCAATCAATGAAGCAGAAAAAATGTGGCATTATCAGGATCCAAGCGGAAAAATCCAGGGACCATTTTCCATGGTGCAGCTGCGTAAATGGAACAACACGGGATATTTTCCTGCTAATCTGAGGATTTGGAGAGCCGCTGAGAGCCAAGATGTTTCTATACTTTTGACTGATGCATTGGCTGGAAAGTTCCAGAAAGACCCACCATTGGTGGATAACAGCTTTCCGAAGGCTCAAGTGGCGCACAATTCAAATATATCATCCTCATATTCTGGGAAACCTCATGGAGCATCCTTACAGCAAGCTATGGAAGGTCAAGTTGGTGAAAGATCTAACTTTGATCAGAATCGTGGAGCTCTGAATTCACATTCTAGTCTGGGTTCTTCTGGCCAATCTGCAGGAGGAGGAAGTTGGAGATCTCAAGCTGAAATCAGTCCTGCAGGAAGGCATTCTACCTTGTCAGTTGAGGTCCCTAAAACTTCTGCAGATGGGTGGGGTTCTAATTATCGCAATGATTCAGCAAATCTTCCTTCGCCTACTCCAGTCAGTGCTACCACAGGTGCGACTAAGGGGCAACCTCATGAAAGCAAATGGTTGCACAATCCTGTTCAGTCAGCTGGTTCTGTCATGGGAACTGGTCCATTCTTGGGAGCCAACGGAGAACTGCAACCGCCTTCTGCAGTTATCCAAGAGAGTGCTGTGCGAGGTTCTGAAAGTAATGGTGCTGCAAGTTCACATCCTGGAGCGACTCCTGTACCCAATCCAGAAAAAGGTATGCTAGTAGGCTCACTAAATGCTCTTCAAATGCATGTTCAATCAACAGTGCCGTCATCCGTTTTGGCTAATGCTAATGCTAATGCTGCCACTAATTTCCACAATTTGGATCGGTCTGTGGTTCATCATAATCCTCCTATTGAAACCCAAGGATGGGGTTCCGGTTTAGTTCCAAAACCTGAAATGACTGCTTCATACCCGATCCCTGGGAGCGAATCCCAAGCCGGTGGAAGTGCTCCATCCCAGAAGGTAGAGCCAAATAATCCTGTTACTATGCCTGTGCAACAGCTTGCTCATGGCCACTGGGGCGATGCTCCATTTATCCACAATTCTGCTCCATCATTCAGCTCAGGCAATCCAGTGGGGAATTTCCCCGCAGCAGGCTTCTCAGGTTTACCTCCATCTGAACCTTGGAGACATTCAGTTCCAGGTAATCAACCAAGCATTCAGCCTCCAGCTCCACCCACCCTAACTTGGGGCATGGGTGTTGCAGAGAACCAAGCTGCTGGTACAAGACCAGGGCTAGAGAATCAAAACACCAGTTGGGGTCCAGTGCCCGGAAATCATAACATGGGCTGGGGAGGACCAGTTCCACCAAATGCAAACATAAATTGGGGTGCTTCTGGTCAGGGTCCACCACCCGGAAACGCGACTGCAGGATGGGCTGCACCTGTTCAAGCACCTGGAAATGCAGTTCCCGGTTGGGTCCCTGCTGGTCAAGGGCTACCTCTAGCAAACACAAATCCTGCTTGGATTGCTCCTGGTCAAGGGCCACCACCTGGAAATGCAAATCCCGGTTGGGTGGCGGCACCCACAGGGAATCCAGGCAACAACGCCGACAGGTTCACAAACCAAAGTGTTAGGGGTTCTCATGGTGGAGACTCTGGTTATGGTGGCGGGAAAGCTTGGAACAGACAGTCATCATTTGGCGGAGGGGGAGGAGGCTCTAGGCCTCCTTTCAAAGGCCAAAGAGTGTGCAAGTTCCATGAGGGTGGGCATTGCAAAAAAGGAGCTTCATGCGATTATCTGCACCCTTGAGTCTTTTTTTTTTTTTTTTTTAATTTTCTTATCAGTAGAGCAGTTAATACTGTACAGTAATTTTTCAAAAAAGCTTTTTGACTTTGTATAAGCTTTTGTGCTTTCTACATATATAAGTTAGTGCAGGTTAAAATCTCCCCCGATTTTGCTTCATTCAGTCTCTTAGTAGATGCTTTTCTTTGCATTTCTAATGGGAGTCCTGCTAAAATCCTTGGAATCCATGGAGCTGGTGCTTCTGGATCACCTCGTTCAATGCTTTTAGGGCCTCCTTTCCTGCAAGATTGCTGGGGTCTGTAGGCAATTGACATTAGAATATCGGGCAATGAATCGTGCAGTGCTCTATCAGCACTGCACGATTTTTTTTTTTTTTTTGAGAAATAAATTCCCCCTAGTTATTTGGATATCGTATTGTGTACAGCATGCTTTGCAATATATTTTATTACTATGTGGGTAACCTAATGTGCGGCTGATTTCGATAAATTTGTATATTTTAGCAACTACACTTGTTTCAGCAAGTCTAATGCATGGATAGCACGACTTGCTTCAAAGGCCTTTTATCAATTCACAATGAGCCTCCTCTAATGGGGTGATCGGCTGGCTACCTTAACAGAACAATTTGGGGTGGCTGCTCCACCCCCGATGAGCAATAGGGTTGGCTGCAAGGGGTGGTTGTGGCCACCCCAGTTTCTTAGGGTAGCTGACTACCTCCCGGAGAAAAAATTATTATTATTATTATTTTGTTGGGAAAATGCTATTCCATTTTAAGGGGAGTAATTCATCTATTTTTTGAGAATAATTATTTCTCATTTAGGGGAATAGCTAAGAGCATCTCTAGCAGCATTAAGTATTTTACCTAGTGAAAAAGTACAATTTTTTACTTTAACTATTGTTTTTTTACTACACAGTCCAACTGATTCTCTATTTCATTTTTTACTTGTTTTAAAATATTATTCCTCATTCTTTTTTTATTATATTATTGCCAACACTTAATTGAAGGGAAAAACAAACATATATATAGAAATAATTCATAAAAGCAAAAATAAACACATATGAGGAACATTCATCCCACATGTAGGTACTAATTCTTAAAATTAATAACATAAATAAATTTTTTTCATCCAATTGCAATTGGTTTGTTTCAATCCGTGTGTTTCTATGCAATAAAATTTTTTTGCATTAAATTTTTTCATTAAACTGCAATTGATTTGTTTCCATTTGTGTGTTTCCATGAAATAAATTTTTTCTGCATTCAATTATTTCATCCAATGTGTGAAGAAATTTTGTGAGCGAGAGAGATAAATTTTGTGTGAAGAAATTTTGTGTTTGAGAGAGAGACATAGTAGATGTGAAGAGATGTTCAAAAGAAACAAAAGATGTTGGGTGAAAAGAGGTGAAATAAATAAACAATAAACAAAAGAAAACTAAACAATATTTTATTCATCTAGTGTGCTATAATGAATAGGCACCGAGTGATGTTATTGTAGCAATGTAGCTATTCTAACTAATGACAAGTTACTCTCTTGGAACTAAAAAAAGAGCAATAATAGCTAAATATAGCCAATATTAATCTTTTAACTAAGCTGCTGGATATGCTCTAAAGAAGACTCGATTACAATTGTTGCCAATAATGATGGGTCAATGGCAGAAGTGTTGGGGGATCTTAGATTGTTGTACAATGGGCACTCTTCCACAATTGCCTCCTCAACTGGGTCACAAGAAGCAACGTGGCCATCAATTTCCCCATTCCACTGCTAGGGTGATGCCTTCAACCTGAAAACATTTTCGGTTGTCTACGGAAACATTCTTTAATTTTTGTAAAACGTTTTTCCTTTTTAAATTATAAATCATTTTTTCGAGTTTGACCTTCTCCTTCTCAAATCGTTGGAGTTTGCTAGACCATCGCTGAAAGCTTCCAAACCTTTGTTGGACCACAGACCACCACAAGAGCTTGCTAGACTACTATTGGACCATTGCCAGAGTTTGTCGTACCTCTGCTAGATGTTGTTAGAAGTTGTTGGCCGTTTTTCATTGTCACTTATTTTCCTTACGAACCAAATGCCGAAAGGTATAGTTTTTTAAATAATTTCATTGAAAATATTTTTCAAAAAAAAAAAATTTATGTCGAAACAAATCAACCTACATTAAAATAATTTTCTCCAAACTAGAGCGAAATTCTCTGTTGTCGCATCTAGATCCTTAGCATCCAACTTTCTCCATAATAAAGAGAGAGGAGATTGAGGTGTTAATAGTACTAAAACAAAGAGGACAAAAAAAATTAAGATGCATTGAAAGCAACATTACACTAAAATAAAAGAAAGGTTGAAAAGTAAAAAAAAAAATAAAGAAAGGTTGAATGGGAAGACCCGTCCTTCAACTTTAGGATACCATAGTGGATCCATTAGTTTCGTTTGGCAAAGGTCCAGCACGTAGCTGGAACGGTACTGTTCCAGCTACAGTGCCCCAGCTGACATAGAACTTGTTTTAGATTAATTTTTTTTTTTAAGCAAGATAAAAAAAAAGAAAAAAAAAAAAAGAGAGGCTTATTTGGGAATTGGCTCGATACCCATGGCCAAAATAGGTGTGGGACCCCATTTTTTAACAATGTTTGGAACCTGGCACAATCTGAGGTACAGTGGGGCCACCAGAGTGGCCAAATGAGGTAGAGCCACTTTGCCATTTAAAAAAAAAAAAAGGAAGGGGTGTATTTGGGGGTGGCGGGGCACCCCAAGGAAATTTGAGAGTGGGTTCGTACCCCATGCAGTAGAATAAGATTTGGCCGAGAGCCTGAAATGATCACGTCCATCTTACCGATCCCACTGAGGTACTCCTGACTCTGGGGGTGGTCGAACCTAGAATCCCGAGAAAATGGCGGCCACCCCTCAAGCCAAAAATGGGGTAGTCCATTACCCCATTTTGACAGAAATTAAGCTGGAACCACCCCTATCCTCTTGTTTTCTTTTTTTTTTTTTTTTTTTTTTTTTAATATTTTAACAAAAATAAAAAACAAAAACGAAAAACTGCCGATGTCGACCCCACTTGTAAAGCTGGAAACAGTCGCGGTTCCCGTCTGAGACTCCCTTAGCAAACTGAAGCTATCAGTATAAATTGCATTCAAATATTCACCACTAAAGAAGAATCTTTGAAACATTCTCTCCATAGGACTAATGATTACCTTTGTAGTTTTTTTCTTCTTTAGCTTCTCTCTATTTCCCTCAATGTCTGTTGCCTTTTGCTTTGGGGCTGATTGATTTAAACCTTTGGGTAGACCTTATTCTTGGAAATCAACTAGCAATGGGAGAATGTCTAAGAAATTATGGGACACTTAGGATTGTAATACAAATTTCTGGTATTAAACAAGCTCAGCCGTCACAGTTAGCCTCTAACCTTTGTGTCTACCTAGGGTTCGTGGTCTATACACCGTTTTTATGTTAAATCACTACATCTTGAAAAAAAATATGAATTTAATAATTTAATTAATGCTTCTCCTTACAAAACTCTCTCAAAAAGTAATATCAAGACATAAATTATTTAACTGAAATATGAGTAAACTCTCCTCGGGTGGCAACCTCTTCTAGTGAAAGCAAGGGTGATGATGTCTTTGAATAGCAGGAGGAGGATTTTTCTGAGTGAAAGAGTTAGGCCCCAAGGGGGAAATGAATTCCACTAGCCAAAGGAAGCACTGCCTAGTGTGGAACCAAGATTGTGAATGAAGAGCTTCATCAGATGCAGGGAATCAAAGAAAAAGTTGTTCAAAGCTTTATATTTACATTGGAGAAGAATTTCCATCCTCATCTCAAAGTGCAGCCAAGACCCAAGAAGGGCACATATAAGTGATCTAAATGTCTTATTAGAAGTAATGCTAAAAATTTATCTTGTGTTACTTGAAAAATGAGATAACTTTTAAAATTGCCATTGGATCAAAATTTAATAGCGATCAATCACAAGTCAAATGATGAGTTTAAAAGTTGTATCATTTTTTAGAATGACACAAGAGAACAGAATAGGAACTTGTAGCATTACTCATTCCTGAGTAGCTGAGTAGTTTATATGGGTGGCTTGATTTGTTGCAAGTTAATGTCTGATGCCAATCCTCTTGGGCAGTGGGAGGTTCTATATAGGGCTGTCATTTTTAATATGATCCCGCAAACCTATCATGTAACATAAAATTAACGAATCAGGGTTGAAGGGTCTGACCTGTTTAATTAAATGAGTCAGATTATAGTTGACTTATATAGTCTTATACTCATACTTGACAAGACCCTAATCTAACATGAGACATTTAAGATTGATAATTTTTTACATTACCTGCAAACCCAACACGAATTCAACGCGAATCTAGCAAGGTTAGGGTTATAGTCTGACTTATATAATTTTATACCCTTACTTCAACACGACACGAAGTCGACACACGAATACAAATTGCCACCCCTACACTTCTTTATGATTGCTTCTGGTTTTTGTTATGAAGTAGTTGCCAAGAGGCTGTCGTCTGTTGGCTGTGGGAGGCTGTTTGACAGTGAAAATTCAGGTGAGAGGCTAGAAATTCAGGTGCAGCAGGAATTAGGGAACCCCACTTCGGCTATGAGTTTTGTTGCATATCTCAATGTGTGGAACAATCTTACCTACCAAAAGAAAAAACTTCGAAAGCAGCAGCAAAAGTGGGGAAAAACCAAAATAAAAGCTTAAAAAGCTCCCAAATTTTTCATTTCAGATTCTTACTTTACAAAGTAGAATCTTAGAAATCTCTCAAAATGTTAAAGAATGTTTATATGTATATATATATATTCCAAAACTCCAAGCATCACAAAAGAATTGAAAGAAAAAGAAATTACAAAATGAAGTAATATAAATACACAAGAAATAACAGTCTTTTGATGAATGTTCAGCAGCAATAGGGGCATAAAATTAACCCATTTTCATTGCACACCTCGCACTGATTTGACTTTCCATCATCGGCAACCACTCTGTGGCTTCCATTGCAGTTGAAACAGAGCACAAACCTAACTCCGGCACACCCTTCGCAGGCGCCGTTGGACAGATCCGTCGGAACCCCATGAAAGAGCGGCCGGAGCTTCCCTTGCTCGTGGAGCACCAAAACCTCCTCTGCTCCGCCGATGTATCTCCCCTTTATGAAGAGCCTCGGCGGAAGTGGTTTTACTTTTCCATCTAAAACCCTCCACATCTCGTCCTTGAACTCCATGTGCATCGACACGTCTCTCTCGAAAAACAGAACCCGGAAGCTCTCCAAAAGAAATCGAATGCTATTACACTGCTCGAAAGTCTTCCTTATCCCTCGCAGCGTCGTCGTGTAGAGAATTACAGAATCAGCGCCTCCCGGCGGGCACTTCTCTTCGAAGCCGAAGAGAGGGTCTTCGTTGAGGTCGTCCTCATCGTCAACACGACGTGCTTTCGATGGCGGCTCTTCTTCCTCGTTCTGTTGTGCAAGGCTCTCTTGCTCTGTTCTGGCTCTTCTCTCTGCTTCACTGATTCGCACATGCTCTTTCACCGCTTGCTCAAAGGCGGCGAGTAGGTTCGGGTCGAAGAGGCTTCCGGAGTTCAATTCCGGCCGCCGGAAAGACGAGATGTCAATCTCCGACAATGGGTTTTGTCTACAATCACCAGGCCTAGATTCCGATGCTTCCGATGCTCTGTTCTGCCGAAATTCGGGCTCCGATCTCAACGAATTCTCCGATTTCGGTGGCCCGATGTTCTCTTTGTTTTCAATATCTTCATCGAAATCTGTATCTTCGTCTTCAAGACCTCTCATAAGCTCCGCCACATCGACAACCTCTGGCTCTTCCACTACCACACCGCTCTGTACGACCTTCTTTGGCCCCATTTCTTTGCAAATCAACTCGGTCTGAGCCTTGGGGCTTTGATTCTCCGAATGAGACTCAACATACCCATCTGACACTGCATATGCTTGAAGAATTCGATCTGGTTTCAGATACCCAATGGGTCTAATCGATTTGAGCTTCTTCAATAACTTTCCCTTCATAATTCCCTTCATTTTCTCGACGCTCAAGTACCAAAATCTGATCTGGGAAAGGGATATTCAAAGCTCAAAATGGGTTTTCTTAGCTGATGATATATGATCCCGAAGCTGACAGCAAAAAGTGGAACGTTTTCTTCGTCCTCTGGGTTTGGACGCAGAGAGAAGAGAGAGAGAGAGAGAGAGAGAGAGAGGGAGTTTTCCAAGGTACAACGGCTAGAAAGTTGTTGTGGCATTTTAAAATTGGAAAACGTTGATGCTTTCATGTAATGGACCGCGGTGACATTATCATTGCCGCTAACGGTCATAAATCCCTTGGCGGTCCCTACAGCGGCTTTAGTGTGCATGATTTGATCATGAGCTTTGCTAAGAATAAAACAAAAAAGATGAGCTTTACCATTTTTCCTTTTCCTTTTGTGTTTCTCGTCTTGACCTTAATTTCCCTCTCTTTTATTTTTAATTTTTTTTGTTTTCTCAATTTGGGCAAAAGATTATATTAAATCACACAAAATTTATTTTTATTTTTCTTTCCTTTCATGACCTCGTTTTCTTTCTTGTTTTATAAAGATTTTATAATGTTAAATAGATATTTTAAAATCTCTCTTTTTTTTTTTTTTTATATATTTTTAAAATTTGAAAAAAGGGTTTAATTTGGAGGATAAAAATTTAGCTAAATATCATAAATAAAATGAATCTTGAATACATATTGACAATTCTGCAAAGTAAATAATTGCGTAAAGGTCTTCAAGTGATAGCTCAATCGGCTGTGGACAACATCTTATAAAAATTTAGCGAAATATCAGCAATAATATGAATCTTGAATACATATTGACAATTCTGCAACGTAAATAATTGCGTAGAGGTCTCAAGGGGTAGCTCAATCGGCTGTGGGCCACGTCTCATGAAGCGGAGGTCACTAGTTTGTATTACCCCTCCTCCCACTTCCCTTGTATGGACATGTAAAAAAATAATAATAATAATAATTGCATAAAGGGTTTAATTTGAATATATGTTGACAATTCTGAAGTGATGTACGTGGACCCAAAAAAAGAAGAAGAAAATATTTGAGTGGAGTCTTATATCTCAATGATGCAACCAAATTCAAGGAATAATAATTTGGGACTCAAAGACCAAGTAAGGATTTCAAACTTCCAGAAATTAAAAAAAAAAATACTGTTTTTTCTTTTTGGTTAATTATTAGTAAGAGAAAGAGACAGGTAGATGCATGAAACTTATTATAAGCTTAACTCCTTAGCTCATTTTAATTCGAGTATTCTAACTCTTAAAGAGAGTTTGGCATTCATAAACTCATGTCCTTAATCACTCCTTAGAAATAAATGTTTTTATAGCATTAGCTAGAAATAAAAAAAATAAATAAATAGAGAGAAAAAAGCGTGCATAAAAGATAAGTAGAGGTGTAAACCGCATTATATGGGTGGATAATATACCTTTATTCCGTATCCACATTTATATGTACTCTACGGAGGGTAGACGTCCAAGGCGGGTGGAATCCGCCCATAACCGTACACGAGTGAATGGTTTTTTGGTACTAACCGCCTATGACATCTGTTCTGCATTTTGGGTTCTTTTTTATCTTTTTTTGTTTTTAATTTTAATTATAAACTTAACTTATATGGACATGTTTCTTTTTTAAATCTTTTTATTAAATGGGTTTTTTATATGAGCTTTTTTAGACAGACTTAGGGCTTATTTGAGATTCGTTTGAAGAGCTTAAAAATGCTTTTAATACTCAAAAAGTCCATTTGAGGGAAAAAAAAAAAAAAAAAAACTCGTTTGGTAAAAAAATTAAAAGCGCTTTTAAGGGTCTAAAAAGCCTAAAAATGGCCAAAAAATACTTTTGACAAAAGTTTAAAAATGAAGTTTTTTCTCAAAAACTCTTTTTGACTTAAAAGCTCTATTTCTCAAACACAATCCCAAACAAACCCTTAATCTAATTTAGATGAGCTTTTTTAGATAGGATTAATCCAATTTTTAGATGGCCATTTCCCTAGACAAAACAACTTCGTTTTGGAATTAAATCTCGAAATAGTGTTGTTTTGTAAGACAAAAATATTCTTTTTTATATATATGAATTGGTGGATTTATCTGCCTTTGCTTAACCATATATATTTTGCTATTCACCCGCATATGTGTGGATAGCGCATACCATATGCGCTCACCTAGAGTTAGAGGATGAAAATCTATTCATAACCCATACCAATGGGCGGGTAGCAAATACAGGACGGCTTTTAACCGCCTACCTAAACACTCTAAAGATAAGCTAGTAAGAAACATGTGAGACGTATGATATGATAATATATTGCCAACTCAATTTTTAATTTTTTTTAGAGTATTCCATAGTCAAATTTTGTGCCCAAATTGATATGGGTATCTTAGAATGCAATAAAATCAAACATGTGTATTACAAATTAAAGTCTCATCTGGAATATCGATTTTTGAAGATGAAATACATGCAGGTATACAACTGATCATAGTATTTTCTAGATTAATAAGTCTGTCAAAATAGTATTTTCTAGATTAATAAATTACGGAATAAAATCTTTTCACCAACTTTCTTATTATATAATATAATTTTTCTTACTAGCTTGCACCCTTCTAGTTGTATTCGAATTAGATGAAACCAGCCCCCTTTTTTATAGAGGAAATTCTTTGAAATTGAATTAGTGAAAAAAAATATTTAATGAGAATTTGAGCTTTATTTAGTAACAAATTAAGGAAAAATACAGATCGCATGGAGTCAAATCCAGCAGATCTTTTATGGAATTAATTAGATCCTTCTCACAATCTCCTTTCATCGATATATCAATGTATATAGCTAGAGCTAGAGCTAGAAGCATCCATCTTTATTTTCATTTCTTTTTCATCTCTATACATAATTCCTTTTAGTTATTATCTACTTCCAAAAAAAATAAAAAATCCTTTTAGCTATATATTTGTTTTGGAAAACACTAGGCGTACGTACAATCTCTTTACGAACTCAAAAAATTAAGTAACAAAATTTTGCAGATAGATTTAAGAGTAATGCTAAAAATTACATTTTTATTTTACAATTATCTCACAAATTGCACTTTTATCTTAGAATTATTTTACAATATGATGTGTCAGTCATAAGTTCATAACTAACCTTTATTTATTTTTAATAATGACTAATCTATCCTTCAAAAAAAAAAATAATAATGACTAATCTAATTAAGGGTTGATTGTGACTGATTTAAGGGTTGATTGGGATTGACACATCAATATTGTGAGATAGTTATAAGATAACAATGTGCATTTTAGCATTACCCTAAATTTAATTATTAAGTAATGCTAAATATTACACATTCATCCCATTAGACTGATGTGACAGTCTCTATCTGCCATTAATTATTATTATTATTTTTTAACAAGGTCTAATAAATATTGCCACATCAACACAGTAAAATAAGCTTTACTCACAATCCTTCTTTTCAGGTTGGTGTAGTATTTGATCATACGTGTGCGTAATTAATATTATCAAGAACATTAAAAAAGAACAAGAAAAAGAAGAATGTTTAAGATTTTTTTACTACATTCAGCTAGCTGTTGACATGATCATTTCTCATCATGGAAAGTTCTGAATTATCGTAAATTAACAAAAAGAAAGGAAGATATGTACACAATTAAGGATCTTTTAGCCGCAAAATTATAGGGTAATTGACCCTTGGATAAAGGAGCCACCAATTATAAATATTTTGCACATTCGTGATCCCCTCCCTTATTTACACACACATCTCTTCATCATCATCAACTTCTTTCAATATATAATATATTTTGTACATGCTCTTCTTCTTCTTCGATTTATTTTATTTTATTTATTGAATTATATATATAGAGAGGCTGCAGAAATGGGTTCGCAGAAGAAGATGATCAGCAAAGGGAGGAAAAGCATAGGCCGACAAAGGATAGAAATCAAGCAACTTGAAGAGGAGAGCAAAAAACAGGTGACCTTCTCAAAGCGCCGCGCCGGACTCTTCAAGAAAGCTGCCGAGCTTTGCATATTGTGTGGCGCCGAAGTTGCCGTCATTGCCTACTCCACGCATGGCAACGTCTTCTGCTTCGGCCACCCCGACGTCGGAGCCGTTGTTGACCGCTATCTCACGGGGAACTTGTGTCACTCATCCGAGAGCCTTGATGAGGTGCCTGTGGATGATTTCAACAGGCAACACGCAGAGGCGGAGAAGGAGTTGGAAATGGAGAAGAAGCGTCTGAAGGAGATTGAGAGGCAGGCGAAGGAGAAGGTGGAAAACAATGGTGGTTTCTGGTGGGAGGAGGCGGTGGATGAGGATATGGGGTTGGAGGAGATGGAGCAGTACCTCAGGGCTTTGCAAGAGGTACGCCAGAAAGTGGCTGCCAGGGTGGAAGAGTTTAGGATGATGAGAGCGTCTTCTCTGCTGTCGCCAGTGGATATGGCGGCCGGAGGTGTAGAAAATTATTTTGGTTCGGGAAATGATTTTGTCATCCAGGATTGGGAAGGTGGCAATGGAGGTAGTGGGTTTGTTGGGTCTCATGGTTTTGGTTATGGTTTTGGACATGGGCAGATCTGAAGAGTTTGTCATTTTATTTTCTCTTTTTAGGGTTTAGGGTGAAGGGTATGAGGATTTGTAGAAGGATCATAACTTTCTCTTGTAGTGTATAATCATTATATTACTCTTTGTTTAATACTCTTGTTTTTCGCTCGAAACCTAATTTTGACTAGCCAAACCATTTTTGTTCTCAAGCCATTTAATAGTAAAGATTTAATGTTTTGTTGTATGTGACGGTACTGTAAATGATATCATGTGATAAATATGTTGTCATGCCATTCAAAAAAAATTTAAAAGACGTGACATCATTTACATAATTAGATACAACAACATTAAATCTTGACCATGAAATGGTCCTCCGATCCATTTCAGGTCATGAAATTGAGAGGATCTTTGTCCACAACCTTCCTTACACGTCAACACAAGAGGAGGAGTGAGATTCAAACTAGTGACCTCCGCTTCATGAAACGTGGTCTCAAGCCGATTGAGCTGCCTCTTGTAAACTTGTCCACAACCTTAATTTATTACAAAGTTATTTACAAATTAACTATGAAATGTTGATAAAGTAATTAAGCAAAAAATTTAGCTTTTCAATTTCTTTTAATTATTTCACAAATTATGAATTATGCACTTATGAAAATTGTCAGGTGAGTTTGTAAGGAGTTACAGTAAATACTATAGTCGGAACAAAGAATTCCTTCCTAATATAGAAAAATCAAACAGTCAATTGCTTCATTATAATTCTCGATCGTTTTGAAAAACATTCTCAAGCTTTTTCTCCAGTCATCAAAAACTTGAGTTGGAGCTTGGCAAAGCTGAGGAAAACCGATTGACTAGTTTTTCAACGCTCTTCTAAATATTTTTCTAAAATAATTAAGCAAACAATTTAGCTAACTAATATTTTTAATTATTTCATTAATTCACATAAATTTGTAAGGAGTTGTAGTAAAAGTAATACTAACCTAAACATTTTCCATTTAATTTTCCTTCCAAATATAAAAAATCAAACAGTCAAATGGCCTTCAATATAATCCTCCAATATCGTTTTGAAAAACATTAATGAGCTTTTCTCCACCCATACAAAACATGAGTTTTTCAACGCTCTTCGATCCACACATTGATAAGTCCGTTATAGTTAAGCACGTAAAAACGTTATACTTTTTTTCCTATATTAATAACCCGTTACATCTCCTTGTTTGCTGTCTCATAAACACCTCTTCATTCTCTAAATCTTCTGCAATAGAATCTCTGTGTCTATCTTCTCCAATGGCTGCTCTCAGCGACTCTCTCATTGTATTAGAAGTGGTTATGGCGATGGCGGTGGCTCAATTCTTTGGTTTCACACATGGTTGCTGGTCTGGTTGCCCATCAGCATGCCCACCTGGTGTGCAGTACCAAGTCGGAGGCTCGGTCTGGTCTATACCGCCATCCCCTCATTACTACACCAACTGGTCCTCCTCCCAATCCTTCCGGACCGGCGACTCTCTCCGTAACTCCGACCACCCTTTTCAAGCTCCATTACTATAATATATAGTCACGTTGTATAGGCCAAAAAGGCCATATTAGAAATTCATTCATACTTTAACCCTTAGAATCAGAAATTTTGGTTTTCTCACTTAGCCCTCCAAATTAGAAATCTTAATTGGTTCCGTCTTTATTTATATATGTGTATGTTTTTAGCATAGGCTTCATCATTCATTCATACTTTTAACCTCCTGAATCAGAAATCTTGGTTCTGTTTATTAACCCTTCAAATTAGAAATTTTGGTTCCACATCTGCATCTTGTGTGCAAATTACACATACATATTATTCATTCATACTTTAACCCTCCAAATTAGAAATTTTGGTTCCGTCTTTGCATCTTGTGTCCGTGCAAACACGTACATATGATTCATTCATATTTTAACCATTTGAATTAGAAATTTTGGTTTAATTTCATCCCTTACATATTGTGAGCGAATTACATGTACACATGATCTAATTCTAATGATTTTTCTTTTGGCTATCTCTTGTAGGTTTTGGATTTGAGACCGGAAATAACGATGTGATTCAAGTGACAAAGCAAGAGTATGAGAGTTGCACTGCATGCAACCCCTTAAAGGTCTTGAACAATGGTCCGGCTATTGTACCATTGACGGAGAAAGGTGTCTACTATTTCATCAGCAACTTCTCAAACTACTGTGCTCTAGGGCTGAAGGTTTCGGTTAAGGTGCGCGATTGCCCCCAGCAATCTCCACCGACTCCACTGCCGTCGCCTTCCCCGCTCCCTGCTCCTCCATCTTCATCACCCGTGCCATCTCCACGTGCGAGTGGTGGATCTAACTCTCCAGTGCCATCCCCTAATTATGGCTATCCTCCGGAAGCTGCCGCTCCTAGTCATGACAAGTCTATGGCGTCTGCACTTAGCCGGTTTCGTAGGGGTTCTTTTGAAACCCTATTTGGCTGGGCTTTTGAATTGTGTTTGGTAGTATTTGCCATTCTCTGATGATCAAGAACATACTTGAAATTTGATTCTTTAGGATGTGATCACTTCTTGTTCATTCCACTTGCACTGTTAGAATCAGATCAAAAATTTGGAACTACGAACGAATTGAAGGTCTCTTTTTCAATAAATTTACCTTAAATTTTCTATGTTGTAATGTTTTAGTTTTACTTCCCCATATTTACCTTCTTGAAGGTTATTGCATATAAGAACCTTTTTTCGAACTCATAACATATGCAATAAACGTTATATATATCATTAATTTCAGCTTCCCCATCTCCCCTGCGTTGGCATTAGTCCTTTAATTTCTGCTTTTTTCTAGTCTTTCTGAGAACCCATTTCTCAACCACATTTAGGGTGTGTTTGTGATTGCGATTTCGTAAGAATAATCTGCATTTTTAAAAGATACCGCAAAATGTAAGGCTTTAAAATAGGAAAAAAAAAATGCGATTTCTATAAGTAGTCTAAGGGATGCTTATTCGAAAATTCGCGAATTTTAAACCAAAATCACGATTTCGCATAACAAATATTTGATAAAAAGTATTTTTTAACATATTTTTAAAAAATACTTTAAACCAAAATCCGTTTGGGAGTGCGATTTCAATAAATGCGATTTTAAAATTTGCGTTTTTTAAAATTGCGCTTTTAAAATTGCATAGGCATTTGGTAAAACATACTAAAAAGTATTTTTTTTTTTTTTTTAATTTTAATTTTTTATCAATTGAGTGTTTGGATAACATTAACATATAATTGCAGTTTCATGGCCAAATTACCAATAGGACATTTCTTTATAACAGTAAAATAATTAACATTGTTTATAAGCCTCCATTTTTAACACCTATACAAACAAAAGTATGACTTATAATTTGACATTAACTTTGAGTTTTCTACTTAGGAAATTATAAATTGCTATATTACTTGCTTCTATATGCTTCTTTTTTTTTTTTTGATGTTTTTTTTTCTTGAAACATATTCCAAACAGAAATATAATAATATAATAATATATATATATATATATATATATAACCAGCATAAATTGTTACGGTGCACTACCCATTAAAAAATAAAAATAAAAATCCATCACAAATGGTTATTGTGCATGGTAATCTAAATAAAATTTTGAAAGTCGAAGAACATAAACGCATATAAAAAAAAGTTATACAGAAAGAAAAAAAATATTAAGGTGAGATTCTTACCTGGTAGAGGAGCAGAGAGAGGATGGACAACAGACACAAGAAACAGCAAAGGAACGGAGAACAGATGATGAGGCAGAGAGAGGATGAAGAAAAAGAAGATAAAAGTAGGGTTTTAATATATTTTAGATGGGTATTCTTAGTATTTTTTTCATTCCCGCTCAAAAATAGGTAAATATTGCACAAAATATCTTTTTAATAGAAATCGTGATTTTTGGTTTAAATTCGCACTTTTTCGAATAAGCACCCTCTAACCAGCTTATGGAAATCGCAGATTTTTCCACGATTTTAAAATTTGCGTTTTTAAAATCGCAATCCCAAATACTCTTAAATTGCGATTTGGTTTCAAATCGCAGATTATTTCTTTAAAAACGCACTCTCAAACGCACCCTAAACACCTTTGAGATTTTAAAAAGTAGCGATTTCAAAAATGCAATTTTAAAAAATAATGATTAAGTAATCAAATTTACCTCTTCTTACCAACATAAACTTTTGGACAAGTGGTGACATGATTTAATATGGTATCAGAGCCAAAGATCTTGGGATCGAACCTTGATTCCATTAAATCACTTCCCATTAAATTAAATATTTCACGTGTTGAGTCTTACCTCTTTAAAAAAGAGTTCGAACCCACATGTGAGGGGGAGGTGATTTAACATGTTCAAAGGGGAATATCACTACAACACTTTCAAACATGCATGGATTTTCATAGAAAAAAATTACAAGGAAGTACAATTCATAGTTCCTAATTTGGTGCAATCTGAGATCTCCAGATACTTGAGGGCACATCCATTTAGATTGTTAGGAGACCACATCGATTTGGATTGTCAAAAGACGCAGACGCTTTTGATTGTTGTTACTTAGCCTTCCGTTAAGTCACATAGGCCTCGATTTCTAATACTCTAAACAAGGCCATAAAAAAGTGGTTCGTAGAAATAAACTAAAGAAAATAAAATATGGAACTAAACTGTATATTTTTGTGATGATTTAACTGTAGTCAAGCCATGGTTATTTATAGCTAAATGTGGCCCCATTCAGAATAAGAAATAATCAGAGACTTAATATGAAATATTACAGAATAATATCAAACTGTACAAGTAAATAATTCTGTATGTAATCGAATTAGGCCAACAAGGAAGGTCATATTTAGAATATATTCTAACACTTGCCATCGCCTTCAGCAGTCCTTAATCTTCCAAATATATATATATTTTTTGTTTCTTTGTTTGAATAGAAAATGGTTTAATTTGGACGAAGTTATTAATTAGCTTATAAATAATTTGATATTTAATTCTATTTCTATATATATATATAGTTTTTTAAAACTCTAAAAAATTAAACGTTGCTGTTTGGCAACGGGGAAGAAAGTTTAAAAGCGACACTAGAGTTAACTTGCTGCCACCGATACAGAAGAAGGATCCTTCTGTGAAGCTGCCGCGATACTAGTACTGGTCAATAGACCCATGTGTTTAGTACAGAAAATAAATAAAATTAAAAAAGAAAAAAAAGAAAAAAGAGTGCATTCATTTTTATTTGTTCTTTCTAATTTCTATGATTCATCTTAATTAATTTGTTCCACTTTCTTATTTATTATTTATTTTGGAAAAATTTCACCTACCTCTCCTTTTTTATTTATTTATTTTTTATCACCGTTGCAGTCATATTCTTAAATTATGTCATTAATTTACAGTTATCATATTTTAAAAATTTGTAATGCCAACCCTTTCATGAAATTTTGAAAATACTCTTAAAATGTTTATAAAATTACAAAACTATCTTGAATTTTAATTGGACTAGTATTTCACTTTCTCTGTTAATACTTGACATTGCAAACTTCTGAAAAACCATAACTCTAAATTAACATTTATTAAAGTTTGAATGGGGCTATCTTGAATTTGATGAAAGACCAGTATTCCTACTTACTTATTTATGGATTAATTGGATTATTGATTTTATGACAATTAGTTGAGGAGTATAGTATAATCCTAATTGTCCTTGAGAATTCAGAATTCCATGAGACTATTTGCATTATGTAAAAGTAGCTTCTTAAAAGTACCCCTCAAAGCGAACTTCTTACTTTATTCCTAACTGTAAAAAAAAGAAAAGAAGAAGTAAAGAAAAAAAAAAAAAGTAAAATGAAAAAAAAAAAAATCAGAAAAAACGAAAATTGGAAAAAAAAAATCAGGAAAAAATGAGAAGAAAAAATCAAAAAAAAAAAAAAAAAAAACCCTTCCTAAGCCACAGCCCAGGCCATGGGTCACGAGTTTTTTTTTTTTTTAAAAAAATTATGGTTATAATTGTATTTTTATAAATTTTATAGGACTATAATATTGCACGTTTTGCATCACGTGTGAGTCATTGCGCTTGTGGTTTGACCTAATAGAACTTTCTAACGGAACGAGAAATATTGTAACCCTAATGATAGATTGGAGGAACATTGTAAATCTTGAAAAATTGGGCAATATTACAAATTGAATGATAAATTGAAAGAGAATAAATGCCATCCCGAGCACTAAATGTATTATTTTGTCATCATTTGAAGAAGTGCATAATTGTAACTTTAGTTATAATAGAATAAGATTCTCTCTATTTTAAATTAAAAGTCAAGGAACTTTAAGTTTTAGATTTTGTTATTATATTTAGTATTAAATCATTTATTTATTTATTTTAAATACGATAATTAATAATATGTTTCCTATATAGCAACATATACAGAAGAATTTACTATTTCCAAAATGAAAATGAAGCAGAAGAATACGTCATTTGGAACATGTTTCCTCTAATCCCAATTTCTATGGAGAAAAAGAGATCACGTAGACCCTTCTGAATGTTCTATTACCAAAAAAAAAAAAAAAAAAAGTTCTATAAAAAAAAACTCTACAGTTCACGGATTGGATCACCATGGATCTTTCTAGTCACTCTTGCCGTAATCCCAAGGGAGGCGTCTGTGACACCACCAGAACCGGAGCCGGAATCAGCGACTTCTGACAAAGCGGACGAAAAAGGTGCGAAACATTTGAATGTCAATATTATTGGGGTTCAGGACATAATCCCAACAAAATGCTCCGAGAAAATTTGATCATCATCAATCTTTCTAGTCACTCTTGCCGTATTACCAAGGGAGGCATCTGATCAACAAGAGGAGACACCGCCGGAACCGGAGCCAGAGCCGGAACCAGCGACTTCCGGCAAAGCGGACAAGAAGGGTGCAGCCTCAACCAAGGGTTGACGCACTTCAGATGGAAGAGATGGCCGCAATCCGGCAGCAGCTGCAGCACATCAGTTTGTCTATAATCCGCCAAGCAAATGGAGCAGCAAGAAGTAGCCGAGCTTGTTTTCTGCAGATTGTATTGGGAGTAGAACAGCTTCGGGAAGCTGTGCAGAGTTGCTTCATCGAGGCCTAATTCAATGGCCACAAAGTTTTGGTCAGCCGCATTTTGTGGGGGATTACTGTTGTTGCTGTGGGGGAGGCAGAAGCGGGTGCAGAGATAGGAAGCAACGGTTAAGATTAGAGATATCAGGAGAACACTAAGAGGAAAAGTGACAGCGAAAATCAACCCGTTTTTGCTATGATCCATGGGATGATCACTGGATATCTTGCTGTTGTTCATGTGGAGAAGGGAAGGAAATCTTTGTTGTGTATAGATCAAACCATTTAAGGACATGTTGTGTTTCTTATTAATGACGTTATTTATTGCAAGATAATGTTTGGAACAATAAAATATGTTACTGACAAGTTTGTTTTTGGTTCTTACTGTCATTAAAATAGTTTTTGGCAAGATTACCTGCAAAGAAAGGAAGTAAAATATATATATAAAAAAAGATTAGGAGAATAAACTAGCTTATGGTCTAGCAATGCTAACGATGGCTTGTCCTACTTTAGCCATATAATTTGTTTGAGTCCTTAATTAATTACAACATGACAAACAACGTACGTACTTGTCCCCAAGACTATCCGCTTAAACCCGATTATACTTAACCTTTACATATGGAAGATAATTAGGCCATATATAGCACTGTATGGCAAGATCCACATACCGCCACCGTTTGCAAGTGACTGAACGGCGTCAGCTCACAAGATGGCCCTTGTCCACTTCCACGCCCAAACAAAGATAAAAACTGACATCCACCTGCGGGAGTTAGGTGACAACTCACAGGTACGTCGTCGGACAAGAAACTCATGGACAACTATTCTAAGCCAAGGGATGTCGACTCGGGACTTGAGGGGTAGTGGTCATACACCGCATGAACACATATGATTCAAAAAAGCCCGACTAGCAGGACAAGTCGGGCATAATTTTCTTGATCTAGGGTAGTCAAATTATCAAGAATTTCTATCCTTATTAGTTTGATCATTGAGATGTAGATGTAGGGCATAATTTTCTTGAGTCGAGCTGAGTAATTAATTTTAAGGCTCGTTTTAATTGAATTAATTATATGGGTAGTTTAATTTGGCTCGAATTTGAGATGAACTTTGAACATTCAATTCATTCAAACTCGGCTCGCTTGAGCTTGAACTCGGCTAGGTATCCCCTAATTTGCTAGCCTTGTTTAACCATTCAAATGTAGATGTAGGGCTGTAATTCAACTAAGCCGAGCTAAACCAAGTATTAGACTTTTGGACTCGTCACTTGATCATATATATAAGTGTTCAAACTTCGCTCACAAAACCATCTGTTGAGCTTGAGCTTGAGCTCAAACTTAACAAAGGTACCTAACTAACTACCTGACCTATCACCTTTAAGGTATTTAATTAATATTGGGGAAAAGAAATGGTATATTCGCCTAATTTAATTAGACCAATTATAAAGACTAATTCTACATTTATCTCTAATAATAATAATATTACTATTATTGTTATTATTTCGGATAAATGCTATAAGTCTTTTTATGTCTTTTTATTTCTTTAAGATTATTATTACATTAAAATTTAATATTAATATTTCACAAATCCAATAACGAAAAAAGACGCAACTTTTCAAAGCATGAAAGACGATAATGAATCCATAAAAAAAAATATTTTTTGAACTATTTTCAGGATTGCAAGCAAACAACAAAAAATAATTAATTATTTTTTAAAAAATGTTTTCAACTAATTAACAAACCTTTTCCGACAGAATACATATTTTTCTTCAGAGAGAGAACGTGTGATGCCTAGCTAGTTGCTTATATGGTGAGAGTTAAATCACATAATCTGATATATATATATATATGTTTGGAAATAGAATTATGAACTTGGGCCTAGGGTACTAGAGTAATGCTACAAGTCCCTCTTGTGTCTTTCTTGAGTCCTTCCAAGAATGATGTGGCTATTAAAATTACCATTGAACTTGTGATTGATCATTATTAGATTTTGATCAAATAATAATTTAATAGGCACATCGTTCTTGAAAAGACACAAAAGAAAATTCTATTATTACTCTCCGATCAGGCCTCCTTTCTATTGTTTGCAATAAAGAAAGGCAATGTAATTTTGCTTGAAGCTTCTGTAAACTCTAGGCCTAAGCTCAAAGCCATCTATTTTACAACCTTCATTTCTGACTGTTTTTAGCGACGACAAAAAGTTGTTAAAAGTCTAAATATCGTCGCAAATGACTTTTAGCGACCACAGTTAATTTAAGGTATATATACTGTTTGGTGAGCTCGGACCTTAAGCTTGAGCCGAAGCAGTCTCTGGGCGATGGGCCCCCGACTAGCTAGGCTCTCTAGGCCTTTCGACATTTGGGTACTCCACAGAGTAGAATAGGATATAAATAGGTTCCATGTGCCTTTTATACAATGGATTATGCATATTAATTCTACAATTTCAATTTTTAGTTGCTGTTTTATTAGGATATGTAGTTTTACTCTTAAAAAAGTGGGGTGGGGGATTCGTGGAAACAGAAAGGAGAAGAAGATACCCAATATCAAAGCGGTATCAAAGTGTAGAAAAAGTTTAACTAATAAAAATATAATTGCACCTAATTCACACCAAAATTTCACATCGCAAGCTATGGATAGTAATTCATGTTTATGTGCCGTCGGGTTTAATTCGTACCGAGACTGGAGTATAAGAGTAAGACTATATATGTTAACTCTAATTTAATCAATTTAAATAATTGAGTCAGACCCCTTAACCCCAACTTACTATTTCTTGTTAAATTCATATAGAATTTGCAACTTCATTGAATGAAACAAATGTTACTACTAGTTTCTATGGTTCTTGCCCGTGATGATGTTTCAGTTTTTTGGGCTCTTAAAGCCCGAGGCCTTGGAACTTTTTAACTTTTTCCCCACTTATAAGGGGCTTTCTCTTAGCTTTCGGATTTACATGTACTACGGAAGGTCTCACTAAGAATTGGGCTTTTGAAGGTTCTCTTAGCTCTGAGGTCCCACAGTCGCCAAACCAATTCCACCCGCCTTCCACGTGGGTAGTCTCAATCTTTGAACGTCATAACTCTCTGCTGGGCTAACGAAACCGATCTCTCCATAAATTTTTTCTTAATTAGTCTTAATTAGTTTGAAGGAAATATTCATTTAAAATAGTGTTAAATATATATAAATATTTAAAAAGCATTAAAAGACACATTAAATTTAGTCTAAGTTAGTAAACTGCGATTAATAACGTTAAGAATTTCTTGTGTTTTTTAAATGTTTATAGACACATGGCACTATTTTAACTGGATTTGAGGATATTTGAAATTTTTGTCCTTTATTTAGCGCATTTAGGAGAATAAATTTGTTTAAAAAAATTGTCTCTCAAAAAATAAAGACAATATTACACTCTTAAATACACTAAATTGATTTTTTTTTTTTTACATGTTCATACAAGAAGGGGAATTCGAACTAGTGATCTCTACTTCATAAGACATGGTCCTCAGCTGATTGAGTTACCCATTAAAGACACTAAATGAATACTCTCATGAAATAGAGACGATCTTTTTCGGGCTAAGGAGGGATTTGGTTGAGGAGGTGAAGTAATATATATATATAGTCACATAGGGAAAAGTCTAATTTCCCTAATCCTTATTTTTATTACTTAATTGGCCTTGCCTGCTCAACACCAAATAGTTGGCAGAATCCTTATACTTTTTTTTTTTTTTTTTTTTTTTTTTTTTTATACTTATTATTATTATTTTTCCTTCAATGTTTAAAGTCTGTTTGGCATTAAGATTTTGTAAATAAAAAAGACAATTTTAAAATAAGTCTCAAAAAAAATAAATTGTTTGGATTTAACTTTTTAAAAAATTATGGTTTGAAAACGTAGAAAAAAAAAAAAGAAAAAATATAATAAGAAATAAATGTATATAACATATTTCTCTTTTTGAAAACATATTTATGATGTTTTCAAATTAAAGGCGAGAGAATGTGCTTTTCTTGCATCAAGGTTTTGCTTTCCTCGTGAACACCAAAACAGCTGGCACGCACCACTTCTGAGCATTTATCTTTAAATAATGCTTTTACATCACTCTCTGCATAATCTCCTCCTCCTCCTCCTTTCAGATCTAAATTCTATGGCGTCGCTTGATCTTCTACGAGGAGGAAGATTATGTTTGCGTGCTCGCTCGCTGTGCAAGGAATCTGAACTTCCACCTTCGTAAATCAAGCACCAAAGCAACCGACGGTGGATGTTGGAATCGAACATGATTTGAGGGAATCGCTTGATGTTCGTAGAAGATCTGGACAATGATGAAAAGGAGTAGGCATTGGTATTGTCCGGATCTTCTATAAACATCAAGTGATGTCTTCTGTGTTGTGTTCGATCGAAGATCTCCATCTCTTCCGTGTACGGTTGTTCGGTGCATGATTTATGAAGGAGGAAGTTGCAATTCCATATATCATTTCAGAAAGATGATAATCAAAGTTTATGGTAAGCAGATCTAAGACTAAGATCTACATTATTCTTCTCCTTTTCTTTTTCTTTATTGTTTTTTTGGTTACACTCTCATAAAATTATAAACATTAGCAGTCGATTTTTTTTGCTAAATAATATTTATTTAAAAAAAAAATGGAAACATGCATTTTTGATTATAAGGTTTGGGGATTTTTACAAAAAGTTCCTGGTGTCTTAAAAAGTGATTAATTACATTTCAGGTAAGAAAAGAAAATTTTCCACCCGTAGAAAAATTGGCAGAATCTATTAATCTGTTAATGTTGTGTTATATCATCACTAATCAGAATGTGACATGTGTAGAACAAAAAAAAAAAAAAAGAAGGCGGGGTTGGTTGGTTTGCTCTCTCTCAATTAGACAAAGGGTATGATTCGACCACCATATGTGTTTTTCATTTTTTCTATATATGTTAGATTTTGTTTTTTATAGTTTACTATCACATTCTAATTTGTAATGATGTGTTATGTTTAATTTGTAATGATGCCATGCTCTTTTAATGGCATGGGTCTTTTTTGTTGGGAAAATGATTCTCTTCAGTTTAAAATGAACCGGAGAATATTTAGTTAATGGTCATGATCTCTTTAAATACGACATATCTTATTAATAAAAAAAATAAAAAAAATATTATATATTTTTTTAAAAAAATTATAAAAAATTAAAGGGTGGCTAACCATCCCAATGGCTTGACCACCCTAGTTGGAGCTGGGCTGGCACCCCATGGGGTGGCTCCCAAGGGCCAGATCGAAGAAAAAAAAAAACAAATTTGTTTAGCCCTTGAAGGTGGTTTGGCCATTGGGGTCAAACGATTTTTTTTTTTTTAATTTGGGTTAGAGGGTAGTCCAGCCACCCCATGGCCCTTGGGGCCAGTCCGGCTATCATTATGGCCAAGGGTGGCCTTATGTTTTTTTTTTAATGTAAAATATATATATTTTGATAGTGGAACATGTGTCTTATTTGTGGCTTTAGAATTTTTGTGAAAAAATCACATTATTGAACCGGATATGAGAGGGTCCCCATTTTTTGTTGGAAATGTTAGAATGCTATTATTTACTCACATTTGGCCATCAAAAGCTGATGTGGCAGGTCATTTTTATTATTTTATTATTAATTTTTAAATCAAAATTTAAACAATAAAAAACATAAAAAAAATAAATAAAAAAAAAACTAAAAAGAGGTTGAAGGGGTGGGTTCTCACTAGGAGTGGTCGGCCACCCCCAAGGGCCATGGGGTGGCTGAAGCCACCCTCCATGGGCCATATCAAAAAAAAAAAAATATTTATTTTGGCTATTGAGGGTGGCTAGACCACTCTCAAGGGTTTAGGGGTTGCTTCGACTATCTCAGACCGCCCGTTTGTAGTGGCTAAACCCTAGCCAAAACTAGGGTGGTTTGCCAGCCACACCATGCAGCTTCTTTTAGTTTTTTATTGTTTTAATTTTGATTTATAATAATAAAATAATTAAAGTGGCCTGCAACATTAACTTTTGATGTCCAAATGTGGGGAAATAATTGCATTTTAAGCTAAATGATTGCATTTTTTTTTTGGTTAATTTTGTTTAATCATAAGTGACATGTGACACTCTAATTAATGTTGATGTGCTACATTAACTCATTATGTCATGTCAACATTTTCAAGGGAATGAACTATTAACTCGTTAGAAGCTTTTAGAGAATGTCATAAAACTAATTTAATTTCTGAAGTCAAATTTGACCGATTCCATCATGTTTCACGATAGGACTAATAAAATTACAACATGTGTCCCTCTTAATTAAAAAAAAAAAATATATATATATATATATATATATATATATATATATATATATATAACTTTAAAAAACAAAAAAAAAAAGTTACAAATTTTTGTTAAAAAATTTGATGAATTTTGTTAGGTGTTAATAGTAATACTAATAAAATGATGAGACCTGTCACTTTTAATAAAAAAAATACATATATAAATATATAAAATGTTAAAACAAAAAAAACTACAAAATTAATCTAAAAAAAAATAGCCACTCCTTTGGGGGTGGAGGTGGCCGGCTGCGACCAATTCAGCATCAGCATACCAAGTAAGAACCCAAATTCGAACCAACCCAGATCAACCCAAAAACACCAACAAATCCATCCATGTAGAAACAAATAATAAAATAAAATCATCCCACAATTGACCCATCAAGCATAATCCCATTGATTTAGTTTGCGAGAGTACCCGAATGGAAGTCCTACTCATACAAGTTATACAACCCAACCCCTCTTTCCTCTCACCATTCTCGAGTAATAGTTTAATTTTAGCTATTGTATGCTCTATCCCTGGCTGCAGTCTCTGCCGATCAGTGTTGGTAGCTTCGCATCCCTGAGCTGCAGCGTTCGTTGCTCGCCCAGCTAGATCTAAGGGTGACCTTCGGGCCACCTCCGCCTTTGGGGTGGCCCGTGAGCTGTGATGCTCTTGAATATTTAAGAAATGCATTTAACCACCATTGATCAAGTTTAATAAAACACCCACTATTTTAAAAGATGATATAAAACATTTTAAGAAAATCCAAATATCAATTTTAACATTTATTTCATGACCCAATGTTTGTCCACGGACTACGGAACGTTCGCTTAAACCCTAGCATCAAATGTTCTCTTGTGGACCAGCAAACATTTGATGAAAACCTTGGAATAATCGTAGAGTAGTACACCAAACATTCAAGAATATAACACTGACTGTTCAGTGATCTCTGAAAAGCAAAATTAAGCTATTAGCCACATCTTCCAGCCTTATCCACCCAACTACTCCTACCCACCCCTTGACCCTTCAAAGCACCCTCAAACTTTCATGCTACACCACTACCATCAAGCTTTTGAGAGAGAAAGAGATCTTAGAGAGAGAAATGATATTTTGGTATAAAAATCATGGTCAACAAGGCAAGCCTTGAAACGTAACTTGTTTTTATATTGTTTATATGATTTGACATGTTCTATATAAGTTTTCAACATGCTTTAAAGTGTTTAGTGAAATTTATCTTATTTTGAAATAAATAATTTCAAAGAAGTTATGCCCACACTCTTGTTTTCTAATGTTTGACACATTAATATGGTTTGACATGATTATGTTGATTTGTAATTAGTAGCTTTGGTTGGATTAGAACATGGGTTAGTTAGGAGTTTTAGAGTTTTGCATTCACTTTGGTGCCCACCAAACGTTCGACCCTTGGTGATCGAACGTTCGATCATCATAGACCAAACGAGCGATGTTGAGACTGAACATTCAGTAGTGTCCATAATTGTTTAATTAAGGCTTTATCGACGGTTTATCATTGTATGCATGACTTAGGTTCTCGAGATATTATGAAATAACATTAGACTATGCTTTGCAGTAGCCAAGAGAATCGAGATGCCAGAATATGAGGATGAGTAGATAAGATAAGTATATACTTACGACTACTTTTTATAAAAATGTGTCATATGTTAGCTGACTAAGCATGCGTATGTTATGAGCCTTCTATTTCTTAATTAATTCGGTAAATGATTAAATAATGATTAATGAGATGCGTCGTATGATATGGTACACCGGTACGTGCGGTATAATAGTCATGAGCTTACTATATTGGCTAGATTTTATGTTCAAATTTGTGTTTATCTGAGCCTTAGATCCAATGGTTGTTCGTGACTGGCGTAACCATATTTAATTAGTAGGTCACTACAAGACGTACATCATTAGTAGCGTGGGCCACCCGAAGTCGGACTCGGTCGGGCTGTAATGGACGGAAGCGTACAATATCTCGATAAATCGATGTTGTATTATAGATCTCTCAGGACAATGTTAACCTTGCTGAAAAATTGTAATATCTCGGGTAGACCATACAAACTTCTTCCATTAGAAATATTGGTGATTGTCTTTGGGATTTGACTCCATAAACCAAATGTAGCTTTAGTTTTTAACAGAATTAGATTCCATGGATTAAATTATTTTTTTGACATGCCAGGGACTTCTGAGTTCATTTTGATACGACATGAAGCAATTTGTAATTTAGGCAAACTACATAGACTGATTTTGAATTTGTCCTTTTTTTCCTTACCCAAGAGTGATTAATCACTTTATAAATTTCAAGGAGTTGTTTGTTAAAACCCCAACTAGAGGGACACAAAATGTGTTTATTTCATAATTAAAATTACCGGCCATTAAGCCTTGTTTCTTTAAAAAAACTATTAAATACATTAAAAAAAATGCGCATACTTTGCAGTGTTTTAAAAATTACGCTAAAACCAGAAAAATATGAGAGTAACTTCAATGAGGTCATGATGTAAATTGGGTGTTTTGCACCCTCTAATAGGAAGTAGATATTTTAGTTTTCGTTCTGATATAATGTTAAATCACCACTTGTTTTAAAAGCTTAGGCTGATAGGCAGTGACGGAGGGAGGGCGTGGTAGGCCATGTCCCCCCCCCCCCAAATAGGGAAAAAAAATTGTAAGTAAAAAAAAAAAAAAGTTTTAATTTTAGTCATTTGGCTCCTCAAAAAAAAATTGGCCCTATTTTTAAATTTTTTGGCATCATCCAATAAAAAATTTTGGCCCTATTTTTTATTTTTTTGGCTGTACCCATTATGTGTTTTTTTTTTTTTTTTTTTTTGCCCTTACTTTCAAATGCCCACTTTTTTGGCCATTTCGGTAGTCTTTAGTTCATAAAAAACAACCAAAATATATATTTTTTTAATAAAAACATTCTAAATAACCCAAAAAAAAAAAATTTGGCTACCCCTATCATAAAATTTCTTGGTTCCGCTGCGGATAAGAATAGACAAATTTAATAACTTAATAAATACTTAATTTCACAATAATTTGTTGTCCATATTTCCTGTTATCTTGATGATTATGCAGCAACTCTAATACCTCAGCATCTCTCGATTTCTAACAAAAACTATCTTGAGCTTTATCCTTTGTCATCTGATATTGCTCCAGTGTTTGAAGTACTTCATCCTGAGAAACTATTTGACTGTTGTTGAAGACTTTTTCTTTCATTTTTTAAGAAAAGTTCATATATTCACAAAAGGCAGCAAAAATACATCCAATCCAAAATATTCCATACAATCAATCGATTCAATCTCATCACCAGGCACCCATGAATACTGTACAAAACATTTTTGCATCTTCTAATTATCTTGTCCGGTTGCCAAGGTGTCCACCTCTGCCACAAGAGTTGTATGTTGACCTGCAACTGGTTTGTTCCGACATATTGGACATGTCGGATGTTTCCTTATCCAAGGGTCAACGCAATTCAGATGGAAGACATGAGCACAATCCGGCAACAACCGGAGCATGTCTGTTTCCCTGTAATCCACCAGGCAGATGGAGCAGCAAGAAGCTGTCGAGGCACCCTTTTTCACTTGAGAGTAGAGGAGCTTCGGATAGCTGCTGAGAGTTGCTTCATCGACACCTTCTTCAACCGTTGTCGGATTCCGGTGAGACAGGCGGTTGTGGGGGAAGCAGAGGCGGGTGCAGGCGAAAATGATGAGGAGGATTAGAAGAAAAACGCCAACACAGAAGAGGATTCCATAGGAAAATCCACTGATACTATCCCCACTGCCACTGGATATTTGGTCACTGCTGTTCATCATTCTTGAAGAAAAAGGAGTTAGAATTTTGAGAAGGGTGATGGAAATTGTTTGTGATAGAGAAACCCCCATTTGGATTTAGATTTTTTCACAGAGAATGTCAACGTTTCTGTCATTTTCATGGCGAGGAATCTGTTCTAATAACACTACCAATTTTTACTTTTTTTTTTTTTTTTTTTTTTTGTTGCTTTAAGGGGTGGTGTTTATCTGATGCTGCATATTGACTGACTTGAAGGGAAAGTCATTTCAAACATTCTCTCGCATATTCGATCATTTCTTTTGCTTTTTAAATATGCAGCATTAAGATGTGAATATTTTTGGTTGACTCGTTGTTTTTAATTATGTGTATTGATTCCAAGGTAGATTCATTTAATAATGGTTGGTTGAGACTGTCACGTTAGTACTGTGAAGTATTTGTTAGATGAAAATGTGATTTTTTATATTATTCTTTAGAGAATAACTTCAATTAGATTAAGGTGTAAACAAGATATTTTGCATCTTTCAATAGAAAGCAGATACCTCAACTTGAAAAGCCAGAAAATAATATAACTATTCATACCAAATCATTTTTTTTTTTCTCTTGACAAAATACCCATTGATAAAACCATTGGCGCCACTATCTTGGTTGGTTTTGGAGATTCCGATGTTGAAGGTTTGAAGACGGGTGGTGGGTATTGGGTTAAGACGAATGGAAAAGTCCATGATATTGATTTGAATTAAGATACGGTGTTTTCATTTTCATTGTATTTGATGTTTTTAACTGTTGTGTCAATTCTTTATTGAAGGCCATAAAATGGAGTTTTACACCACATCCGAATAAAATTGACTCTCCATTTTTTAATGTGATAGTTGTGAAATAAAAATATTACTTCTAACATTACGCTTTAAATGAATAATTCTGACTTGGCAACTAAATGCCTTTTAAAATCGTGTTAAATTTTTTCTACTTTAATTTTGTGGTGGTTAGTAGATACTTTGGTCACGCGTTTCACAGGCTTCGTTGACCTGGCCCATCAGGTTTTCGGTCGATTTGTGCCTAAAAAAAACGTATTTACTGGGTTCGACCCGATGAATTGAGTTTTTCATGCCTTCCAGGCCAATTCAAGGGCACAAACCAGCTCAATGCAAAAACCCACGTATCATTACATTTATCATGTAACAATATATACATTATTAAATTCATAAAATTTAATCTCTAAGTAAGTCACTCTCCTTTATTTTATGAAGAAAATCCTATTCTTTGGTGGAGGTTTGAACATAGACTCGAGTTTATTAATAGAAGTTGAGAAATAGAAAGGTAGATGAGGTGACATAAAAGCCTTACCTTCCCAAAGATAGAGACGCAAAAAAGCTTCTTATCAAGATGTGGCCTATCAAAAAATACAAAATAAAAAAATAAAAATATGACGAAGTCTATATCGACCCCAAAGAGCATGATCCTCCTAAATAGCTCAGAAATCAGCCATACTATTAATACCTATATAATTGAATCTTCCGAATCCCTTAAGAAAGTCACCAACAGGCATGGTCTCGAATAATAAGACCGACAGAGTTTTTCTTCAAATTAGTTTGATTCATTGTCTTTGATCAAATTTATGTGTTTTTTGAGCATGTGAGAATTACATTTTTTTTTTTTTTTTTTTTTAGTATTAAAAGAGTTGGAGGAAATCTATTAAAGTAATATGTTTTTTACATGCTATTAAAAATGGGCATAAATTTCCTCTAAAATTGGGTTGGAGAAACTTCTTCCAACTCGGTTTATAAAATTGTTATGTGTTCCTTACAATGTGAGAACCACGTACTTTTTGAATAGCATTGAAGAACCACATGACATTTTAATAGATTAGGTTGAAAGAAGTTTATTCTTAAACCCAATTTGAAATAAAAAAATTTTCTTAAAAAAAACATGTGCTTCTTTTAATGCTAAGGGACACATGACAATTTTATACCTGGTCTAAAGAATTGTCATACCTAGTCTAAAGAATTGATATGCGTTCCTTAACATGTGAAAAATATATATATTTTTTTATACTACAAAAAAACATTGATTTTGTGATGCGTGCACAATGCAATTTTTTCAAAACGTCACCAAATGGTGACGTTTTCTCAGTAAAACGACACCCCTAAGTCGTGTGTGTTAAGGATATAAATCCTTTGGATTAAATGTTGATTTTGTATTCCCTAAATCAAGGGATTTAGATAATATTTGTTAATCTGATTTAAGGGATATGTTTGTATTTGAAATATTTCAAATCACATGTAAAGCTGTGTGTACTCAGATCATAAATCAAAGAAATATGTAGCCTATTGAGACTTTAATATGGATGCAGGCTATATGCCGAACCACCTTAATCTTTGTGTCTTTCTCTATTTCTTTCATTTATCATAGGGAAAAATATAAAAAAGCCCCCCAAACTACCAACCGTTTTCGATTTAGCCTCATAATGTTTCAAAAGTGATAAAGTAGCCCCAAAACTACCAAACTATTGCATTTTGGCCACTCCGTTAGTCAAAACCGTCAGTTTGGACGGAAACTACAAAACGATGTCCTTTGTTACGGTTAAGTCACTACAATGCCCTTTTATGAAAAGAAAAAAAATTGGGGAAAAATATAAAAAGCCCCCCAAACTACCAGTCATTTTCATTTTAGTTCCCTAATGTTCAGAAAGTGATAAATTAGCCCTCCAATTACCAAACAGTTGCAATTTGGCCACTCTATTAGTCATTACTGTCAAATATGATGGAAAATTCAAAACTACGTCGTTTTGACAAGGGTAAGTTACTAAAATGCTCTTTTAGAAAAATAAAATCATATTAAAACAAGCACGCAAAATGGCGATGTTTTGCTTGAAATTAGGGTTTCCTTACACTTACCAAAACGGCGCCATTTTGGAAAGTGTTAGGAATTAAAAGAAAAAACCTTAGACCCCACACAAAAAAACCCCCAACCCCAGTTTATCTCTCTTCCCAAACCGCCGGCCACCACGTCGTTCTATCTCCGGCAACCTTCTCCCTCAAGTGAAAAAAACGCAACGCCTCTCTCTCTCTCTCAAAACCGGCTGCCCCTACCATCAACATCCATCACCGCCGGCCACACCATCAAGTGGCTATGAAGCGCCACCGAAAAATTCTTACCCATTGTATAAATCAAACAAAAAAACCACGTTCGTAGATAAACAACACCGATCCGACAGCTATACCATGAAATACAATAAAAAGATTAAGTTATGAGTAAGATTTACAGGCTGTCGGAGATAGAACAACGTGGTGGCCGGCGGTTTTGGGGAGAGAGATAAACTGGGGTTGGGGGTTTTTTCGTGGGTCACCTACGTGGGGTCTAGGGTTTTTTCTTTTAATTCCTTGCACTTACCAAAATGGCGCCATTTTGGTAAGTGTAAGGAAACCCTAATTTCAAGCAAAACGGCGCCGTTTTGCTTGCTTGTTTTAATATGATTTTTTTTTTCCAAAAAGGGCATTTTGGTAACTTACCATTGCCAAAACGACGTAGTTTTAAATTTCTCATCATATCTGACGGTAATGACTAACGGAGTGGCCAAATTGCAACTGTTTGGTAGTTTGGGGGCTACTTTGTCATTTTCTGAACATTATGGGGCTAAAATGAAAACGGTTGGTAGTTTGTGGGGCTTTTTTATATTTTTTCCATATATATATATATATATTTTTTTTTCATAAAAGGGCATTGTAGTAACTTACCCGTAACAAAATGATATCGTTTTGCAGTTTTTGTCCAAACTGACGGTTTTGACTAACGGAGTGGCCAAAATGCAATAATTTGGTAGTTTCGGGGGCTACTTTATAACTTTTGGAACATTATGAGACTAAATCGAAAACAGCTGGTAGTTTAGGGGTTTTTTTTATTTATATTTTTCCTTTTTATTTTCTAGTGTGTGAACAATAATTAGCTTATTTACTATTCATAGTTGATGAAAAATCTACAAATTAACTATTCTGTCGGAGACCAAAAATGACTCAAAATAGTCAAATTTGACTATTTTGAGCCATTTGGCTACTCTTTGAGTCTTTTGGAGATGCTCTTACAAGTTTTATAGTTTAACTTTCTATTTCTCTTTATGTTATGAACCAAATTTATTTTAGGGACAAACTTAGCACAAGGATTGGGGACTTAAGTCTCCCACAAATTTAAACATCCATCTAAAATTATATTTTTTTATGAGGTCCCTTAAAAATTAGTTTTCTTCTCCTTAATTATTTTATTTTATTGTTTTTGGGTCCCCCTCACTCAAGCTTCTGGTTTCGCCCCTGGTTGTGAATACATTTCCAATAGGAAAACGATTACACAAAAAGCAATAATTTGTCTCATCCTCTGCATTAAAAGAAACAAGTAGCCATTGTTATTCCCTCAAAAACTCTCAAGGCAGTGATTTACTTCAAAGCCCCTTTATCAATCACATTTTCATGCGCACCAGTCAAAGCGCAACTGGTCCAATATCCCTTGAAGAAGGAAGAGATTCGAGAGATGACTGCTCACAACAACAAAAGAGCAGAGTTGTAAAGCTACGGGCATCATTACACCACCATGGAGGAAGCAATTTAATAGAATTCTTTCTTCTAAGAACAGATGCTAATTAATTAACATGCTGCTGAATTGAGTAATTTTCTCCATCTCAATTTGTCTTTTATAGTCATTAGGATAAGACTTGTAATATGTGGCTATTTTCACTCCAAATTTATGAATAAAATACTGATTGATCTCTTAATAAATTTACAAACTGGTCAAGTTTTGATCTGATCAATCTTGTGCATTCTTCATGGCTTCGCCATTGAAAAAACTGCTTCTCAAATCTTATACAACATAACAAAGGGGAAAAAAGAAAATCCAAGGGTATTGATTTTGAACTTATGTACTGGGTGAGATCATATATATACATTTTAGTTAATTCATACATCGTAGGCCTGGAACTTTCCAGCTTTCAGCTTTTCACTTTGTTCCCAGTTTGTCTGTCTTTCGCTTGATGTGGGTCTGTAGCCTTGTTGAAACCTTTGTTCTATCACTGTTACGGCTATATGTTGCTCTCTGCCTCAATTTGATTGATGTTTATTGTCAAAGTACTTCTACCTACTTTGTTCAATATTTATTCACTATTCGTTTCTGCAAAGCATGCATGGATGGCAGTGGGTGACTTGTTTGTAAGATTTTGTAACTTGATTTATGTTGGGTTGATCTTGTGCCCTCATATTACTCAATCTGCAAATTATACCATTTTCTTAGATAAAATGAATAGTCCAATGAAGCTTATTTTTTACTCAATTGTGCTACGAACATAAATTCTCTACAAACTGGTTTGTTGAATCTTCTCAAGTCTTGCCATCTTTTCAATAACTGTTGCCCTTGCTGTCCTCATCTTTCATGCATATTCTCCGGCCTGATTTTCTTCATATGACACTTATCTGCATCATATACTTTAACATTAGGCTTCTAGTTCATAGTAAAAGGAAAAACTTGACCTACGTAGAAAGAGCATTACCATAATAACACCCACTCGCTGAGAGTTGCATAGGAGAGGGCCTAGACAGTGAAAATCGCAGGTGCTCCCTCAAGTTTGACTGAGCCATAACCTGACCTACTCGCATCAAGGCATCAATGAAAATCTAATGCGGCTAATATTAATCAGGCACATGTGAGAATTCTCCATTGCGGAGATTCAAATCCACGCTCTAGTTCATGCCTTGACCACTTGAGAATTTATTTACGCCATTGAATCGCCACCCTTGATGGTAAAGAAAAATTATATTTCATTTCATTTCGAACATATGCTTAAAAAATATGACATGTTCACTAATCTTACAGTTGGGCCGAGCCCAAATAAGCTGCAGGTTCCATAAGGAGGCCCAGAGAAAATAGGGTTTGCACAACACTACTTGATGGATTATATGCAGATATATTCCCTGTAAAGCCCAAATTGCTTAGTTGACATGATTTTTTATTTGTTTTCCTTCGTTAAAATTATGAATAATAAGATAATCTCTTTAATTGTTACCATACACACATGAGTTAAATATATACACTTTTTATCTTTTGACAGGGGAAAAAAGTATAATTTAACAATGAGACGTACCATTTCTTCCATCCTTTCACTTTTCAAAATTACAATTTTTAGTATTTTTCAATAACTCACATGCGTTTTCTTTCTTTATGTTGGCTCTCGAGGTGCTTGTCCTCTTAGATTATTTATCAATTTCCTTTTATTTATCCTTTATATCTTATGATTTTGTAGGTAATTTAAGAGAAATGCTATGGGTCAATAAGTTTCTCATATTTAGCTCATATTATTTTACAAATTTAATAGATCAATCATTAAATTTTTGGGGTCCATTATTGACTTATGAAAAAATCTACATAAATCCACAAATCTAATGGTTGATTTGAAATATAAGATGACCAAATATTATATATATATATATATATATATATATATATATATATATATAATATTTCTCCTAATTTAACTACCAAATGGACACATCACGGTGACGTGGAAATTGAGGCACCAATCCATGTCAGAGTGGGAATTAAGGGATGTTGATTTTTAATGCATTACATATTTTCCAATGACTTTGTGAAAAAAGTTCTAGTCAGTCCATGTCGATCGACGTGGATTCCTAACACTAAATTCCATGTTTTGAACTTTCAAAGTCCAGCTATTCATTTTTCTAAATCTTCACGCGTTCTCCCATTATTCAAGTTTTTTCGAAGAAGTTTTAATCTTCGGACAATTTTCTGTTGTACAAGCCATGACGTTTCGTACAAGAAGGAATGAAAAGCAAGCTTATGGTAAATTAATACAAGTTTAGTTAGTAAATTAATACAAGCAAGCAAGTGACATGTAATACAATATCAGTGCAAGACCTTGTCCCGAGTACAAGAAGGTTGTACTCGGGTTGTAGGGTTGTACACAAGAAGGTTGTACCCTACAAGAAGGTTGTAGGGTTGGCGTTGTCCCGAGTGACATGTAATACAATATCAGTGCTCCGACCATTGTACGCTACCGTCCATAACACTAGTAGCCCGACTTAGTCCGGCCTTGGGTGGCCCACGCTACTAATGATGTACGTCATGTAGTGAACCGCCCGTTAAGGTTGCCCCGATTACGAAATAACCATTGGATTCAAGGCTCATATATCATATCCACACACAGTTTGACCATAGAATCAAGTCTATATAATAAGTTTATGACCATTATACCGCACGTACCGGTGTACCATGTCATACAATGCAACGTCATGTAATGACCCGCCCATTAAGGCTGTGTCGGTCAAAAAATAACCATTGGATTTAAGACCCATATATCATATTCACACACAGTTTGATCATAGAATCAAGTCTATATAGTAAGCTCATGACCATTATATCGCACGTACCGGTGTACCATGTCATACAATACATCTTATCAACCAATCATTAAAGTAGTTACTAGGTTGTACAAAATATAGGCATGCTCATATCATATGCGTGTTCAGTCAGCTGACATATTGCACGTTTTTAAGGAAAGTGTTTATAAGCATTTACTTACCTCGTGCACTCGCTCGAGTCCTCTGACATCACAATTTCCTGTTATAATGAAATATGATGCATCGTTATAAATGGTACTAGAGAACTCTCCAAACGGCACAATAAGTTTCTACCTAACAAAAGAGGTCGTCAAAACCTTAAAATGCCGGCACAGCAACCTTCGCTGGTGTCGACAGAGGACGCCAGCGCATCCTCCTCTACCGGCGTCAACAGATGACGCCGGCACATATTCCTTCTCCGGCATTTGCAGAAGACGTTGGCATCCTCCTTTGCTGGCGTCGACAGATGACACCAGCACATATTCCTTCTCCAGCGTTTGCAAAAGACACCATCCTTGAGATTATCTTCACCAGTGTTCGCTCAAAACAACGGGAAAAAGCTTTGCCGAAACTGTTTAACATGGCGTTAACACTAAACGCCGGGATTACAATTAACAGCGTTTGTTTTCTCTTCCCTAGCGCTTTTTGGGCGCTTGGAGAACCTCTCTTTTTTTTTTTTGGTAGTGTGTTAAAGCTAGGCTTAATTGCTTAGTAGCTAGATAGTTTACTTATGGTTTGTTATTATTTTCTAGGAAAAAATGTAATTTAGCACTTTGAACTATTATTTATTTAGTAAACTTTTATAAGAATAAAAAAAAAATTTTAAAAAAAATTATGGTTTGAGGATAGGCCTCTGGCTGGGCAGGGTCACAAGGAGGGGACAGCCCTTTGAACTATTATTTATTTAGTAAACTTTTATAAGAATAAAAAAAAAAAAAAAAATTATGGTTTGTGGATAGGCCTCTGGCCGGGCAGGGTCACAAGGAGTGGACAATTCGAGATTAAAAGGGTTAATTGGAAAATGTGTGTTTGCAGGTGGGGATTAAATGCACAAGGATTTAGATTCAATGGCTCATATTGGAAGGGATTAATCAAGGGTGACAGATGAATGGTATTTTCAAAGGGACAATAGATGGAATGGTATTTTCAAAGGGACAATAGATGTAGCTGAAAGCGAATGATATTTGGTATTTAATGTTGATGGAAGAGAACAAAGGATAAGGATTCTCACCATTTCATTTAACTAGATTTAAGGAAAATTATATGGTTTAGAGGGCTGCTAGGCATCCCAATACTTTTTCTCAAATTCCCTTTCCCAAATGATTTGGACCCTACATTCATTTAAGAAAAAAAAAACAATATAAATCTATTTATCTATTGAATGGACCAGATCATTTGGGAAAAGGGATTTAATAAAAAAGTGTTGGAATATCTAGTATTATCCTATGGTTTCTAGGCAGAAGTAACGATTGGGAAAAAAGGCCAAAGAAAGGAAAAAAATAAAATAACTTTTTATTTTTTAATGTTTCAATAAATATTAAAAATTCATCTAGTACATGTATTGCGTTTAAGCATGTTGATGTGAATCTCAGTTAGAAAAATAGACAAAACCTGAACCAAAGATGCAAGTTGGTATTTTAGTTTACGACAGGTATCACATGTAGTACATTTTGAAACCAAAGTAGCTATTTGATAATGGCTCTTACCACAACTACCAAAAAAAAGCATTTAACTCTTATATAAATATATATACACACGTGTTACTTTCACCCAAAAAAAACTAAATTCCAATAGTAGATTAAAGATAGATGAACGTGTATTTAGTTAGAATGTAAAGATAAAAAGAGATTTTCGTCTTTGGAAGACTTATTCTAACAGACATTATATACTGAGAATGGGATTACAACATAAAATAAAGGAAACTAATAAATGAGCTCTAGAGTCTGATATCGCATGGTGCAACAGCTAGTCTTGCATCATTTAAGGCTTGCTAGTGGCACTTGAGATATTGTCATTTGTCAAATATACTCGCGATATTTCCAGAAAAAAAAAAACAAAAAAAGAAAAAAGAAAAAAAGAAGAAAGATAATGGTAGTTGTGGATAGAAACTGTTAGTTAGCCCTATGAGCACGTTCACCACTAGGGGACAATGTACCTTGACTTCGTTGGGGACCAGTAGAAGTCATTTTTTCATGTAAGAGCATCTCCAGCAGTGTAGCTAAAAGGGAGATATTAGCTATATTTAGCTATTTTTGTTCTTTGTTTTGCCCCAATAGAATAGCTTCATATTAGCTATTATACCTTAACTGCTACAGTGAATAGCTTTATATTGCTATTCATTGTAGCACACTAGATTGTTAAATACAATATTAATTTTCACATTATTTTCTCTCTCTTCTCTCTCTCCCTCAACCTTTCTCTCCCTCCCTCAACGTTTCTCTCTCTTCTCTCTTCTCTGTTCATGAATTTATGATACAAATTCAAGTCTTTTGAATCCCTAAAAACTCCTCAAAAAATAAAAATTGAAAGCATGCATATAATTGACAAATTAAAAATGAAAAAAATAAAAATAAATAAAAATAACAAATAGGTATACTACGTGAATCAATTCTATTGCAATTTACAAGATGATGCAATAGCGGTTGCGGATCCAAAAAATAATAATAATAATAATAATAATATTTTAAAAAAATAGAGAATGAAATAAAAAATCTGTTAGAGTTGGTATTAAAAAATGAGTAGCTAAAATAGAGAATTGTGCTTTTTGACTAGGTAGAATACCTCTTACTGCTGGAAATGCTCTAAGATGACAAATATTTGGAAAAAAAACACTAAAACTAGTCTGGAGGTGCTTGTAACATGTGCAGGAATATAATGCATGCCTATCCCTCCCCAATTTCACTTGCATTATGAAGAGTCCCCATTTTAGAAGAGTCAAAAGACTATCTCTATCTGGCCATTGCCTTAAACCTTCAAACACGGCAATCCATCCCTCCTTCCCATAATTATTTGACCAAATAAGGATCACAAAAAATATCTCTCGGTTTGAAGATAAGAAAGATGTTATGTTTCAACAACTTATGAGAAAGAATACCAAGAACACACGCTGATATAGATAGCTAATTAATAACAATAATAACTTCACAAGATTCATATATAATAAGATCATTGACCATATCTGATAAATCAATATTTATTCAGATAAGTGTTGCAATACGACAAAGAGAAATGATTGATGTTCATATTTTTTTCATCTCATCTTAGAAATTAATCATTAGGTTTGTAGACTTATGTGAGCCACATATAAGTCAATGGTAGATGCTACAAATCTAATGGTTGATATAAAAATATCGCATTTTGATTTATAGATTTGGGAGTGGTTCAACCATTCTCATGTCGGAAAAATGAGGGTGGTCGAGCCACCCCTTTTTATTTATTTATTTATTTTTGGATTTGTTTTGTTTTGATTTTGTTTTTTTAACACTAATCCTGGGGGTATTTTAAGAAGTTTAGGTCTTTAAAAGTCATGTGTGACATGCGTGAGTGGCATTCCATCCAAAGAGACGAAAAAAAGTTTACAGGGGGTCTAACATGCTACGGTTAGGTAATTTTGGGGGTCGAATGCCACTTTTAAACATTGGATGCTAAAATGCAAATGAGAGTATATTTCAGGGGCTTAAGTGTAATTTCACCCAATAATTTTTTAATGAAGGCTAAATTTTTATTTTATAAATTTCATAGAGGTGTAAGAAACATTTCACTTGTTAGGCGTCTGAGCTAACACAAAACCTAATGGTAGTGGTGAAATTAAAAGGTACTGAAAATATATATATAATACACACATTACAACTTTTGATAATTTAAGTCTAACATTGCAATACAAGTGACATATCACACGGTGTAAATTAACTTTCCCCTTGAATTTGCTTTACTTAATCAATAGATACCTCTCTAGATATTCTAATTCACGAGGCTTAATTTTATTTTTTTTAATCTGTGCAAATTTATCCGTCATTTTATTTCTTAGAGATCATATGATGTTTGAAAAAAAATTGAATTTAGTGAATTGAAGTGATAGTTTTACTAAGATAAATTACAAATATATTAATACATAAAAGATTAATTTGTAATATATAAAAACATTTCTTATAATATAAAATATTTTTGAAATTAAATTCTAATTAAAAAAACTGCACATAATCCGGGTTATAAGCTAATTAAATTAAAGCTAAAATCTTTATTTGGTACACTATACAAAGCAGTGTAGAACTAAAGCAAAGGCTCAAATAATTACAATCATTTTCCTCCATGTTCCGCCAATACTTTCATTTTATTTGCATATTCCTTCAATTATTAATGTAATACATGTAGCATAGAATGTCATGGATCATTCAACAGACAGAATGAGGGGGCTCCTCACCTGGAAGGTACCATCATCCCATACTAAATCAGCAGAGGCAATAAATTTATCTATTAATGTTCCTTCAATCATGAGCACAAACGATAGCTTTTGTCCAAGAGATGTGAATGATAGAACTGTAGGGTTCACTTTGATTGCAAGTCCAAGTGGGGTGGTCACAATAGCTTTATACGTAGACGTTGGTGATCCCACATTGGTGACGGTCCGATTGAAAACATGACTAATAGATTCCGAGGGCGGTGTGGATAGGGCAAATGAAGGATAGTTTAGATCGAAGACCCTTCCATTAGTGGCTTCAGAACAGCTACTATTGTCCCTAGTAACAAGTTCTAATAACCTAGTATTATATCCTTGGCTACACAAATATTTTATGTAGTCAAGTGCATCAATATCATATATTAAACTAGGATTTGGTGCCTTAAGAGGATTTATATTGCCTGCACCATACGCAAATTCAGCCTCTAGGTTCTTTTCAGCACTCATGGGAGTAGCTGCAAGAAATACACCAAATTGAAATTAGTTAATCATGGTTATGGTCTGCATACATGCATTAAAATTATATAATTTAGATAGAAATTACCAGTAGTCATAAGGGCCGATTTGATAGCGGCAAGTGAACTTGTGGGGTGAAATGATTTGATGTAGGCAGCTGCCCCTGTAGCATGTGGGCAAGCCATTGATGTTCCGGAGTCTATATTGTATGGCAACAATCTGTCATCACCAATCATTTTTGTAATTGGGAAAAGTGGAGACCATGCCGCTAGGATGTTGACGCCAGGAGCAGCTAAATCCGGCTACAACAACATTAAAACAGGTCTCAATGAGATTATAAGTAATACAAAAGCGCAAATATAAATATGACTATTACCTTGAGAATGTTGAAAGTAGCTGGACTTGGGCCCCTTGATGAGAAGGAGGCTATGTATGGAGAAAATGTATCAGTACCCTCCTCACTCTTAAGAATAGTTACGGTTGGGCTTCTGTAAATTGTGTATGTTGGTTAGGATTAGAATGTTTTGTGAACTTCTTTCATTTTAAAGATATTATAGATTAGAATAATACCTAGCCGATTTTATGTACGAGTACACCTTGCTACCATCCTGTGAGTCAAGGTAAGATGCAGGCAAGGGAAAAGTCTTTGAAGCTCTTAGCTTGGCTGGGCCTAGCATCACAGTACCCGCTGCACCAGCTACAAATGCCACTTCCCCAGTATCCAGGCCATCGCAAAGTACAATTTTACCCTTAACCAAATTTTCATCCAGCGAACCTTCTATACTGCAGAACCTGCGTTAATGTAGCAATAGGTTCCACTTTAGTACTCTTTAACTATCATGTATAAATGTGTCTACGTACAATTAGTACTACTATATATATATTCTGAAACACAGGGAATATTAATATTTCACCCGCTAGTTTCAAAGATTTATATATGCAAACAAAAGCAAATGGTTAAACTTATTCTCTTTGTCCATGTATACATCAAAAAGTAGTTAAAGCTTATTCGAAAGAAAATTGTCGTTACCTGGAAACGAAGCCCTGGAAACCTCCCGTAGTGTTTGGTGCATCTCCACCATAAATTATTGGATATGTTTCATTCTTGAGGTCAAATGTATTAATTGAAATTCCCTACACATGGAGTAAAGAAATTCTACAAATTAATTGGTAGTTCTAATTCTATGCACGTAAATTTCAACGAGCTTAAGAAAATGGTTGGATATATATAGGACACAACACGGGGCAGGACTTTATAATTACCTCATAGATCTTGTTGTTACCTAATTGGATCTTAGTGGTGAACTTTCGGTCTATGGTACTTGCAGCCACAGAGAGAGACCATGGCGAAAAGTTTGTGATGGTTGCTACACCTGGACCTTCGTTACCAGCAGCCATTGATGTTAATATTCCTTTACTCATAGCATGAAAGGAACCAATGGCTATTGGATCTTCAAAATAGGGCCGAGCAATTTTGCTAGCGATGGAAAGAGATATTATATCAACGCCATCATCAATGGCATCATCAAATGCTTTAAGAATGTCGGCATCTGAACAGGAATCGGCAATGGACCAACATATTTTGTAGACAGCAATACGTGCTGATGGAACTCCTCCTCGTGCTGTTCCCAACCCATACCCCAGTAGGCTTGCCCCGCTAACTAAATTCCCAGCTGCTGTTGATGCTGTATGTGTACCATGACCACTGATATCTCTAGGAGATAAAATATCATCTTCGGTAAATGATCTACTGCTACGGTAATATTGTGCTCCAATGATTTTACTGCACAAGTGTAAGTGTAGCCACATTTGTTAATTAGTTGTGCTTTTTGACTGTGTGTGCGTGTTTGCACCTGAAATTGTTGTGAAGATAAATACGTACTTGTTGCAAGTGAAATTGGTGCAGGTGCCCTTCCATTTGGTAGGTGGTGGACCAAATCCTTCGTCACTAAAGCTTTTTGACTCCGGCCAAATTCCACTGTCAAACACTTTCAATAGGTCACTTTCAATAAGTCTTCTAGGAATTTGTTCTGAAAAGCCAAGAAAGTCCTATGACCTTGTTGTTTGAAGACTTTGTTGTTCGCTAGGAAAAACAGACACCACGCCATCCATTCCTATATATTCATGATTAATGTTGCAATTTACAATTTTTGTTGTACATATACAAAACATGGGGGGAGAGATTAGGTCCACCAACCCGCTATTTTTTGAGCTTCTTGCTCCGTTAACTCCGCTGCAAATCCATTGAAACTCCTCATGTAGCTATGGATTAAAGATTCGGGTCCAATACTGCAGTGCAGGCATATAAATTTGACATGTTAAACGGCTTGACGCATTCCAAATCCCTTAATAATTATGATGGTCCTTATAATTACTACACGTATACCCAAATTTTTATTTATTTTTTATGTTGATTTAAAGCTAACAAATTAACTATGAAGGCACATTTAGAGTTTCTTTTGGGACAAATAGAGGGACAAATTTTTTAGGGAAAAGTACACTTTACCCCCCTAAAGTTTGGGGCGATTTTCAATTCGACCACCAATGTTTCAATTTTTGCAATGCACCCCCTCAAACTTGCAAATTTTTTTTCAATTTGACCAATATCATCCCAAAATTCTCATATTGCCCCTAATTTTTTTATTTTTTATTTTTTATAAATAAACTTTTTTAAAAAAATATTCGGGGTAGCCGTAGCCACCCCCTTTGGCCATTTGGCCATTTTTGCACTCCCAATTTTTTTTTTTTTTTTATAAAAAATTAAAAATTAGGGGCAATATGGGAATTTTGGGATGACAGTGGTCGAATTGAAAAAAATTTGCAAGTTTGGGGGGGTGCATTGCAAAAATTGAAACATTAGTAGTCGAATTGAAAATCGCCCAAAACTTTGGGGGGCTAAAATGTAATTTTCCCAATTTTTTATTTTGATATTGTCTATATCAGACCAATAAAAAACATGACATGTATATCCAAATCTACACCCAATCTGTCTTATGGGCAATTAAAAAAATTCAAGAATGCTTTTATAACCTGCCAATGACTTCTTGTAGCATGCTTGTGTGAAGGGATGATGTGGAAGCCTCATCCAACTGCCTGTTGCCCATGTACACAATATAAGCCTGCATTCACAATATCATAGGCAGAAAATGAAACCTGTTATATCATCCCACATGAAGAAGAAGGCCAATTTTTTAGAGAGATTTGGCCGTGAATAAAGTGGATAATTATATATAAGATCGCTTATATATATATATATATATATATATATGAGATGAGCCTATAGAGATATATATTTACCTTTCGGTCATTCTGAGAAGCTGAGTGACCAACAAGGAGAGTGCAGGCGAGAGTATTGATGAGGAGAAGCCATGAAAGACTAGAGCTTTTGCTTGCCATTGGAGGGGTCAGCTATAAACTTGTCTACAATGTATATATATATATATATGGAACTGGTGGGGTTCGAAGAAGTTGGGGTTGGGGGTGCCGGGTGAAACTCTCCACCACTGACGCCCGGTCAATTCACACCTAGGTGACCAAGTCCAATTTAACGACGACAGTGCTTGATATTTCTAACCATTCCCTTCACATGATGTAGATGTTCTACCCTTATATGATAAAGAACTCAAATCTTACGAAATTCTGAAATGGTCAGACATGGCATTGGCAGCTGCCTTGCCGAGGGTGTTAAGTCTTCATCTGCCACTAGCGCCGTAAATAAACAAGTATGTTCGACAACCCGCTCGATATCCGCTCGGTTTAACTCGACTCAAACTCGAACTCGATATTATACAAACCCGGTTGTTGTTGTAGAAAACCACTCGATTAATAAATGATATATACCCGACTTGCTCGAGAAAACTCGATAAAAGCTTGCGAGCTCAACTTGTTTAAAATCGACCGGGCTTGTTTACCCAACTCATTAGCTCGTTATATATATATATATGTTCGATCGATTGGATGTTCGATCGATCGAATGATCCTATCAAAATCAAGCGGACTAATGCACTAGGATCATTCATATGTTTTTATTATGATTGATCGAACTAATGCACAATGATAATATCAGAAGATCGATCGGATGTTCGAATGATCGAATGATCCTATCAAGCTCAATCAGACTAATGCATTAGGATTGTTCGGACGATCGATTGGACGTTCGATCGATCAGATGAACCTATCACGGTCAATCATACTAATGCACTAGGATCGATCAGATGTTCTTATCATGATTAATCAGCTAATTAATGCACAAGGATCAATCAGATGTTCTTATCATGATTGATTGGATTAAGGCATAAGGATACATAAGGATCAACGATCCTATGTAATTGCATCAAACTAAACTAGTCAAAATCAAATGCACTTTAGTATGAATGTAGGCTATATACAGAACCACCTTAATCTTTGTGTCTTTCTCATATTATTCGCTTTATATTTATCTTATTATATGTTTCTATAGTGTGAACAGTGACACATCACTAATTAGTGACGTGTGAACAGTAACATGTCACCTTATAAAAAATTTTCAAAAAAAAAAGCTTTTGGAAAAAGGAAATATATATATATATATATATAGTGACATGTGAACAAAGAACAGTAATTAGTGACGTCACAAATTTTGAATTTCAAAAATTAAAATTTGAAGATATTTAAGAGAAAGAGAGTGAGAAATTAATGACGTTTTTACTGTTCACACGTCAGTAATTTGTTACGTATAAACAGTGACAATCTCTAATTTTCAAATTTTAAATTTAAAAATTGAGGCCTTGTCAGGCGTCACTCTCAGGTGGTTCAGCCCTATGCCTTAAAATCAAACCCCTCCCCTGCCTCTTTTATTTCTCTTTTCTTTTCTTCTTTTCTTTTTCTTTTCTCTTCTTTCTTCTTTTCTTTTTCTTTTCTCTTCTTTCTTCTTCTCGTCTTCCTCTTTTCTCAGACAAGAACAAAGAGATCTCCAACGTTGGAGATCTCTCTGAAGGGGCGTGTGTTCACACGCCGAACTCCGCCGAGCACCACGCCGCCGCCACATTGCCGCTGCCATCCTCACCTTCGCTGGCGTCAACAGAGGACGCCGGTACAGCTAGCCTCGCCGGTGTCCTCTGCTGTGCCGGCGTCATCATGGAGAAGAAGGAGAAAAGAAGAAGGAAGAGGAGGAGAAGAAGATGAGGGAGAGTCAAAAATGAATCTAAGGGAGAATAGGGAGAAGAAAATGAAGATAATCCGGAGAAAAAATGAAAATATATATATATATATATATATATATTTTCAAAAAAAAAAAATTAATGAAATTTTTTACTGTTCACACGTCACCAAACGCCACTACCCCCGTTTCTAGTCTACCCAACTTTTGCCGTTTCAAAAACGTCATTACAGGCATGTCACTAACCTAATATTAATATATATATATATATATTTTTTTTTTTTTTGGAGGGCAAAAATAGGTCACTAATGAGTAGTCATTAAACATCAAACTTTTTGTAGTGAGAAATGATAGAATTCATTCTATTTTTAACTATCTTTTAACCATCTCCATAGTGAATGAATGAATCTATCATTAAATTTGTGTGGTGTCACATTAGTTCACAAATTTAATGGTTGATATATTGAATTTGTAAGATGAGATGAAAAAAATGAGAAAAATATCGACGTGAATCAAATTTTTTTTTTTTTTTTTTTTTTTTTTTTTAAAGCATGTGAGAAGCTGATGTAGCAAGTTATACATATCCTATTTTGAGGGGGGAAAATCAAAGATTAAAGATGAAGGAAAAACCCATTAATAAAAGAAATTGGAATACTACAAAAATATTTATTAAAGAGTTACACAATCATAATTGACCCTCATGCATATTGTGGCCTACGTCATGTATATATATATATATTATATGGTACATGTAAGTGTCAAGAACTATTGTATTGGAGAAAGCATGCCATTTTTCTAATTTATTATCTCTTTTTTTTTTTTTTTTTTTTAACAAACATTGCATTAAGAACAAGAGAACAGTACAACCCCTCAAGGGGGAAAGAAAACAGAAGGTGGATCTAATCCACTACAATTAGAGATGGGAAGAAGAGGAGGAGGGAGGAGAATGCAGCCCGAGTAAATTCTTGCCGCAGCCCAATATGTCACATGATGGGAGCAAAAGTTTGCACTTTTGTTAATCTTCTTGACTCTCTTTACGTATTCTATAAACCATAATAGAAAGGTTGGACCTGAGCAATTGGTTGCTAGTCCTACCACACCGATTCTAAGAAAATTTAAACAAGTTGTGTTTGAGCAGCTTGATACCGTTGACTATCTATCGGTTGTATTGCATTACCCGAAAACATGTCCACTTGGACTCGATCTCTTTTGAACAAGTCAACTTGCTTATTAAGTAGGCCGAAAAAAACAAAATGGGAAGAAAGAAGAGAAGTTCAATGTTCTTGCCTTCATCAACTTGCTCCTTGCCTTCTACTTCGCCAGCTTGGTGCCTTTGATTATTAGTTTTATTTCCGCACTTTGCGTATACTCGACTATAGTGCTACAGATTGAGGTTGGACTTATCAGTTATCACCTCGATGATTCCAATATATAATAGAAATGTTTTCTTTTTCTTATCTATTTCTCATTCATCTCTTTTTTTAATTTATCATTGAATTTATAAGACCTAAATGGGGTCTTACTGGTCCATTTAATGGTGAATTTGAAAAATAGGAGAAACTTCACTACTTAATTAACCCCCTAAACTTTTATCACTTTTGTAATCACCCCTAAAGTTATAAAACTCTCCATTTAGTGTATTCAACTTTGAAATGTTTGCAATGTCATCCATCCATTAGAATTTTCTATTAAATATTAATAGAGACCTTAGAAGTTAGAAATTTTCAAAATACCCTTGTTTTTTTAAAAAAAAAATATTTAATTAAGGTATTTTTGTAGTTTTATAAATTTTACAGGGATATAATGGTCATTTCATCCCCTTCTGACCTGATTTAACCTCAAACCCTAACGGGAGGGGTGACATTGCAAACTTTTTAAAATTCAATACACTAAATTGAGAATGATTGCGAAAGTGAAGAAAGTTTAGGGGAGTTAAGTAAAGTTTTCTAAAAAAAAGTATAAATGAAGTTGAAAAATAGCAATTTTCTTCAAATAAAATTCTGAATTCAATTTCCTGACAAGAAAATAATGGTCAATCTCTATAAAGTCTATTCGTTCATGAAATACAAGATTTGTGGCAATGTGGATTGCCCCCTTGTTGTCATAATACAATCTAACCAGCTGCAAATGTGTTATATTGAGGTCCATCAATCGGTGTTTCAATCAAGTGATTTCACAACCAATGGAAACCATTGATCTTTAGATCCCAAGTAAGAATGATATATAATTCATGATAATGAGATCATTTTTATTAGATATATATACGAAATGTTGTTGAAGAAAATGTAGTTCTAACTAATTGATCCATAGATCTTATATATCTATCTATATGAAGAGGAAATCATGTAGCGAAGGGGATTTTTATTAATTTGTACAAAATGATACTTCAAACTTGGAATGAGCATGAATAAATTAATGATATTTCTTTATCTTTTGAGTTGTTTTGCCGGAACTCTGCTTCAGTTGCTGAGTGGGAGATGGCGGTTTGTTTCTTGGTGTTCCAAGAATGTAATAACCTGATGTTTAACCTAGTTTAAATGTTCCACAATTGGTATAATTGAGATTGGTGTTGGATTGAGTGTGGAAGTATGGAGTTTTTGGAAATGTAGTATATCCACTCATCCTTCACAAAAGGAGTACCTTATCATTGCTCAATAGAATTATACAAGGTTAATCACAAATTTGATGTTTCTATCTATTAATTTTGAAGAATTAGTTGATAAAACACCATACTCCAGCCCAACAGAACTTACAATAAAAAGAAACAAATTAATACAATAAAATGATAAGCTTAAAGCTTCTTATAGTTATTTAAATAGCCAATTAATCTCTCTTAATAAAGAACCAATGTGAAATTTGGCATCTATATTACTATATATATAAAACCTTCACAATCATATCTACCCACATAATTAATGTGGGACAAACTTTCCGATGTATCACAATCTTTCCCATTTAAATTCATGCCGTCAATCTTCATGACTAAGGCCTACATTTGTAATGCCACAATATCTCAAGATGTTAATATTAATTTCGCTTTGATTGTATTTGTCACGATTTAAGAAAAGTATTAACCTTTGTATGTGTTATACGCCATTAACCCAAAAGGACTAGCTAGCTAGCCACATATGTGGAGACAAACTTCTTTACTTCACCTATGACGACAATCGGGTACGTACTCTATTTTATTATTATTATTATTATCTTTTCTTGTGTTTCATCAGTTGGCACCTAATTACACATCTTACTTATCTACTTCAAAAGAAAATTATTTTTAATCATAGATTCTCTCCATTATTGTCCTAATTCTTTTTATTTTATTATTTCTACTTTCTATTTGTATGGCATCAGAATCTCTCATTTATCCCAAACCATTTGTGTTGATACATTTGACTCATTGCCTAGTGTCGGCTTACCACCCTTTTGGCCTTTCTTGACATAGTTGACTATTTCTTCTATATCTTACGTACCCGCCACTTCTTTATAATTCTAATTAAATCCTTTACTTGTTCCATTTTTCTACTTCATGAAGATTATTACTGGGAAATCTTTAAACAGGAGATTTGAAGCCCAGCAAGTAAGCAATGTCTTCTTTTTTCTTTTTCCTTTTTTCTTTTTTTTATGAAGTTTATTTATAATTAGTTACCTCAATTAGAATTTAGGCGTTCCTAAGAAGTAACTCAATCAGTTGAAGATCACAGCTCATAAAGTGGAGATTACTAGTTCAAATCTCTCTCCTCATCCCATGTGCGAACACGTCCCACAAAAAAAATTAAAATTAAAATTTAGGCGTATGATTTCTCATGTCTACAAACGCGAAATCAGCTGCTAATAAGTTTGCTATTTCTCATGATCAATGATATTAACAAGAGCATCAAAGTAAACTTGAGCTACCATGTCAATCTCGTCACCCCATCATTTATAGTAATTTTTTAAAATACATGTTAACATTGATTTCATATATATATATATATATATTTCAGTACATCGATCGTATTTTCTCAATCTCGTCGTCCTGCCAAGGGAGCCACCTCAGCGAGAGGAGTCGGAAGAGGAGTTGGGGCGGGTGAGTTCCGGCACACCGGACACGTAGGGTGCAGCCGTAACCATGGATCCACACACTTCCGATGGAAAAGATGACCACAATCAGGCAACAGCCTAATCATATCACTGACTTTATAATCCGCCAAGCATATGGAGCAGCAGGAAGCGGTTGAGTCGGCTTTGTGGACTTTGGCTTGGGAGTAAAGGAACTTCGGGAAGCTGCGGAGAGCTGCTTCGTCGAGTCCCACATCGATGATAACCGAGTCTGCAGGTTCAGCTCTTCTAATGGAGCTGCCGCCTTCAGTGAGGGAATGCTTGCGGGTGCAGTAGTAGGAAGCCGCGGTAATCAAGATGATAACAACAACGACGACAAGGGAGTATCCGAAGCTATAAGCAAACCCATCCATGTTTTCTGGATCATCATACGAATCCACACTGTTGCTGCTCATCGTCGAACGAGCCGCTTTCTGGGTATCCGACGCTTCGTCCCGACTAGATACACAAACACACAACGAGCTGCCTTCTGTTTATTCAAGGCTTCGTCCCGACTAGATCTCTGGTACACCATTCAACGCTCGGAGGGATAAGGGGAGATATATATATATATATATATATATATATATATATATATATATATATATAAAGAGGACCAGTTAGGGTTGTATCTGGGTGTGAGAAAGAACGTGTGACGCTGGAATTGATTGAGCTGATAGTGAAGGAAATACCTTCAAGAGAGAGAGAGAGGGAGGTTTATCATGAGGTTGCAAAAATGGCCAGGGGAGTTGCTATCTGGTGATTGTGTGCAACCGTTGTAGTTAGTATCTGACGATTGTCAACGGGTTGTATTATTTTGCTAATTAATAAGATAAATCCTCAAAAAAAAACAAAAAAACAAAACAAAAATCCCTCTGACTTGATTACTGAGAGGTTTGCTATAATGGCACGTTTGGTTGCTAGTGCACGTTTTGTTTAATGCATATAGAGTACTTATTTATTAAAAATAAATATGTTTCACGTTAAAACTGCTTTATCAAGGAAAGCAAAAAAAAAATTAAAAACTTCACTTACTCATAAAGTAGTAAGCAATTTTTAATGGCTTCCTAAATTTTAAAAATTCGTAATGTGGGTTCTAATCTTTCAGCCCCTTCCAATTAATCTTACTATATTTTTTTTTTTTATTTGTTTGTTAACTTAAAGGCTAGCATGTAAAATTTCTCTTCTGCTTCTATAAATTTTTTAAAATACAACTCTGCCCTTTATTAAAAAAGAAAACATGGGTATTTTTTTTCTTTCTTATTTTTCACCTTTTTTTTAATTTTTTATTTAATAAAGGAGAATTTTGTTTGTTTGTTTTTTTTTTTTTTTTTTTCTCCATTTGGAATCAATTGAAAATTCAAGCGGAGGAAGTAATTGAAGATGGTTGAAAGATTAGAACCTTACATTACGAGCAACCCGACCAAGTTCGACTTTGGGTAGCCTACATCGCTAATGATATCCATCATCGTGGCCACCATTGCATTTAGGTATTCATGATGTGTCAAATGAGACATATGACAGATGATAAGCCATTAACTTTAACAATAAAGTGACAGAGAGACCTATTTTGAAATTGGGCAAAACATAAGGATTGTTTTCTTCAAATTGATAACTCAAAGACTAAATTCAAATCACATGAAAACCTAGGGGTCAAATATGATTTTTTTTTTTTTTTCTAATTATTATTCATCAATTATTTCTATACTGGAGTACAATAATTCACTTAAATAGACTCAATGACTAAACTCAAACCCTAATCCTAATTTGATTGACTTTGGGTGAAGCTCATTATTAAATTATAAAATAAAAACTCAAATCTTTAAAAATTAAATAAAACACAAATCCAAGAACAAACAACCTAAATAACTAATAAGTAATAAGACCTAAATAAAACAAAATTGGGTACTATTCGTCTCATCGATCCTACAACATCTTCTGTACGTCTCTCTCTCTCATATTTCCAACTTTACTAACTAATTAATATCCTAATAGTTAGTAACCATTATTCAAGGAAATAAGCAAAGACAGATTATATATATATGGTCGTGTGCTGACAAAAAGAGTATCATCAAAATTTCCATTGTCGAGTTGTACGTCACAACTAGGTTTTTTAGTCATAGGTAGACAGCCAAGATAGATGTCCTTCTCCCCAGTCAAACTCAGCATCCTTGGTTGGAAAAGGGTTTGGATATTACTGCCACTTCACCAGAAGATCAAGGCCATGTGTATATATAGCTGGTGGAAAAAAAAACAATGAAGAATTTTTTTTAAAAAAATTTCTTTTTTTCCTTAAAATCTAAGTTGGTGTTAGCCCAAGAATTTGTTTAGTTTGACTATATATATAAATGTATCTTTTGACATGAAAATAAAATGAACTAAAACTCAGTTTCTGAGTAATCAGATTTTCACCTAACTTCTGCTGCAGCACATGAATGTTTGTAGTTTTCTATCAGTTTTTTGGGAAGTTTTTTTTTTTTTTTTTTTTAATCAAATACTAAAGGATGATTAGCTAGAACATCACTGGAAAAAGTCAAAAGAATTTATGTGGAGCAATCTCTTTGCCAAAAGTTGAATTTGTTTAGAGCTAAATATTTCTTCAAGCAATCTTTTCGCACGATGATTTTATATTTATTTTTTTTTATCTTTTCAATAAAAGTTGTCAACCTTTCCCATGGGGAGGAATTGCTCTCCACCCTTAAATTAACGCCCACGTTGAACCTAGTCTTGAAAGGCATCCCTCATTTAAACAAATAAAATCTTCCCAAGGAGAAAAAAGAAAATCTCAATGATGCCAGATAAAGCCCTTTTTCTCTTTTTTCTTGGAATTAATTCAGCAGCATCTTTTATTACTTTTACAATAATATCCTTAAATTTTTTTTAAAAAAATATCAATTTAGGGTTATCATCTTTCATAAGTTTGCAATGTCGATCCTCCCATCCAAATTCAGTTGCATTAAATCCTAACAGAGAAAGTTTGTGATTGATTACTATTGAATTTTGATCAAATCATAATTTTAAAAGTCATATCATAAGATGAGCGATTTAAAAATATATGATTTGAAACATGATGCTAAGGATTTTGTTAAAATCTCATGTGTTTTTCCCTAAAAAAGAAAAGGAAAAATACAAACCCTTTGCTTATATTGATAATGTTTTAATTGTCTGTATCTATATCGTTTTGTAGACAGTATTGTAACTTAATTCATGAAATAATTATTACAGAATAATGCCTAAAATAAAGAGATTGCAATAATATGCAATCATTATGATTGCGCAAAATAGCTACAAATTCTTATATATTTAGAGTAATGTTATATGTAAGACTCATATTTCTCTTTTATCCCTCCAAAGGTGATGTAGTTTTTAAAATTACAAAATTTAAT
>NC_081541.1:49378326-49383552 GCF_901000735.1 Corylus avellana
CAATTCGAGATTAAAAGGGTTAATTGGAAAATGTGTGTTCGCATGCGGGGATTAAATGCACAAGGATTTAGATTCAATGGCTCATATTGGAAGGGATTAATCAAGGATGACAGATGAAGGGTATTTTCAAAGGGACAATAGATGTAGCTGAAAGCGAATGATATTTGGTATTTAATGTTGATGGAAGAGAACAAAGGATAAGGATTCTCACCATTTCATTTAACCAGATTTAAGGAAAAATATATGGTTTAGAGGGCTGTTAGGCATCCCAATACTTTTTTTCAAATTCCCTTTCCCAAATGATTTGGACCCTACATTCATTTAAGAAAAGAAAAAAAACCAATATAAATCTATTTATTTATTGAATGGACCAGATCATTTGGGAAAAAGGATTTGGACAAAAGTGTTGAAATATCTAGTATTATTCTATGGTTTATAGGCAGAAGTAATGATTGGGAAAAAGGCCAAAGAAAGGAAAAAAATAAAATAAATTTTTATTTTTTAATGTTTCAATAAATATTAAAAATTCATCTAGTACATGTATCGCGTTTAAGCGTGTTGATGTGAATCTCAATTAGAAGAAAAGACAAAACCTGAACCAAAGATGCAAGTTGGTATTTCAGTTTACGATAGGTATCACATGTAATACATTTTGAAACCAAAGTAGCTATTTGATAATGGCTCTTACCACAACTACCAAAAAAAAGCATTCAACTCTTATATAAATATATATACACACGTGTTACTTTCATCCAAAAAAAAAAAAAACTAAATTACAATAGTAGATTAAAGATAGATGAACGTGTATTTAGTTAGAATGTAAAGATTAAAAGAGATTTTCGCCTTTGGTAGACTTATTCTAACAGACATTATATTATGAGAATGGGATTACAACATAAAAGAAAGGAAACTAATTAATAAGCTCTAGAGTCTGATATCGCATGGTGCAACAGCTAGTCTTGCATCATTTAAGGCTTGCTAGTGGCACTTGAGATATTGTCATTTGTCAAATATACTTGCGATATTTCCACACACACAAAAAAAAAAAAAAAAAAAAATGAAGAAGAAAGATAATGGTAGTTGTGGATAGAAACTGTTAGTTAGCCCTCTGAGCACGTTCACCAGTAGGGGACAATTTACCTTGACTTCGCTGGGGACCAGTAGAAGTCATTTTTCCATGTAAGATGACAAATATTTGGAAAAAAACACTAAAACTAGTCTGGAGGTGGTTGTCCCATGTGCAGGAATATAATGCATGCCTATTCCTCCTCAATTTCACTTGCATTATGAAGAGTCCCCATTTCAGAAGAGTCAAAAGACTATCTCTATCTGGCCATTGCCCTAAACCTTCAAACACGGCAATCCATCCCTCCTTCCCATAATTATTAGACCAAATAAGGATCACAAAAAATATCTCTCGGTTTGAAGATAAGAAAGATGTTATGTTTCAACAACTTATGAGAAAGAATACCAAGAACACACGCTGATATAGATAGCTAATAACAATAATAAATTCACAAGATTCATATATAATAAGATCATTGACCATATCTAATAAATCAATATTTATTCAGATAAGCGTTGCAATACGAAAAGAGAAATGACTGATGTTAATATTTTTTTTTTTCATATTTTTTTCATCTCATCTTAGAAATTAACGATTAGGTTTGTAGACTTATGTGAGCCCCACATAAGTCAATGGTAAATGCCACAAATCTAATGGTTGATCTAAAAATATCGTATTTTGATTTATAGATTTGGGAGTGGTTCAACCAATCTCATGCCGAAAAAATGAGGGTGGTCAAGCCACCCCTCTTTATTTTTATTTTTTTTGGATTTGTTTTGTTTTGATTTTGTTTTTTTAACACTTAATTCCGGGGGGTATTTTAAGAAGTTTAGGTCTTTAAAAGTCATGTGTGACATGTGTGATTGGCATTCCATCCAAAGAGACGAAAAAAAGTTTACAGGGGGTCTAACATGCTACGGTTAAGTAATTTTGGGGGTCGAATGCCACTTTTAAACATTGGATGCTAAAATGCAAATGAGAGTATACTTCAGGGGCTTAAGTGTAATTTCCCCTAATAATTTTTTAATGACGGCTAAATTTTTATTTTATAAATTTTATAGAGGTGTAAGAGACATTTCACTTGTTAGGTGTTTGAGCTAACACAAAACCTAATGGTAGTGGTGAAATTAAAAGATACTGAAAAAATATATGTAATACACACATTACAACGTACTTTTGATAATTTAAGTCTAACATTGCAATACAAGTGACATATTATTAGAGTATATTTGAATGACCCTAAAGTTAGAGATTTGATGAAGATTAGATTAGCCTAATTTAGGGGATTTGATTATGATTTGATCACCCTAAATTATGGGATTTGATTAAGATTACATTTATATATAAGCTCTATAAATAGAGCATTCTGTATTGTAAACAAATCATTCAATAAAAGCTTAATGTAGCCATATGGGCTTTATCTGTGGATGTAGGTCGTTGACTGAACCACGTAAAATCTTTGTCTCTTTTATTTAAATTCCGCTATTATTTTATTTTTTTCATTTGATTATGAATTTCTTCATGGTATCAGAGCAATAGGCTAATGCCATTGTACGATCTAATGGTCCTGTAGGCTAACGTCATTGTACGATCTAATGGTCCTGTGAATTTCTTTTTCCTTCAATTTATTTTTGTTTCCTGAAAAAAAAAAAAAAATAAATAAAATTTGCACGGTTGCGTCCTATTCCGCCACTGCCCCTTCGCCAACATCGGGTGAATGCCACCAGCCACCGTCTTCCATTCCCGCTCACAGCCCAGCGGTTCCCACGCTATGTCTGGCCTTCCACGGCTCCATTCAGCTCGTTGCCACCAAGCTAGTCGAAGACCACCCCGTCGCTGCCAAGCCGTTGCACCTTCCTCAGCACCGAACACGGCCTTGTAGAACTGCATGGCGTCGTTCGCCTTTGGAGTCTCCACCAACACCCAGCTGTCCAGCGGCCACCGTTACTACCGGATCCGGCATCCCAGCCCCGTTTCCTGTTTGCCCTATCCAGTCACCGCCGGTATCCAAGCCAGTGAAGACCATCCCTTCAGCCGCATAACAGCCTTCCGGCGCCGCCTGCCACCATTCCAGCAGCACCGTTGATCTTCCAACCTCCATTCCGTCGATCTTGGCTTAGAGAGAAAAGAAGAAAAAGGCCCTGTCGTGAGATAAGAATTTGAAGAAGATGAAGTGTGTTTGGTTCCAGGTGTGAGTTATCCTCACTTAAGTGCAAAGTTATTCCTATTCTAGTTTAGGAATATGATATTCTTGTTTAGTTGTTATATCAGGATTTGTTTGGTTACGGGAATAAGGTTATTCTTATCCCAACTTATGTAAATAGAGTCCTTTTCAAAAAAAAAAAAAAAAGTGGCCCAAGTTGCCCACCAAATAGAGGCCCAAGTTGCCCATTTCTCTTTCATATTTTCAAAAAAAAAAAAAAAAAAAAAAAGGTGGCCCAAGTTGCCCACCAAAAAGAGGCCCAAGTTGCCCATTTTTCTTTCATATTTGGCCATTGGCCAATTATTTGAAATTTGGCATTTGTGGAATTGCTCATGCCAATTTTGGCCTTTTGTGGTATTGTTTAAAACCCAGGCCCGGCTTTTGTGGTATTGTTTGAAACCCAGGCCCATTTCAGCCCATTTGTGACTTTGCCTGCCAAAAGTTGCCGATGTTCAAAATCTGCCGATGATCTCGGCCTTCGTCACCGATCAAGATGCAAACTCAAGGTTTTACAAGTTCCCACCTTGAGTTTGAGGGGGGATGTTAGAGTATATTTGAATGACCCTAAAGTTAGGAATTTGATGAAGATTAGATTAGCCTAATTTAGGGGATTTGATTATGATTTGATCACCCTAAATTATGGGATTTGATTAAGATTACATTTATATATAAGCTCTATAAATAGAGCATTCTGTATTGTAAACAAATCATTCAATAAGAGCTTAATGTAGCCCTATGGGCTTTATCTGTGGATGTAGGTCGTTGACTGAACCACGTAAAATCTTTGTGTCCCTTTTATTTAAATTCCGCTATTATTTTATTTTTTCATTTGATTATGAATTTCTTCACAATGAGGTTTATTTTTTGCTCAATTGTGCTACGAACATAAATTCTCTACAAACTGGTTTGTTGAATCTTCTCAATCCTGTCTTGCCATCTTTTCAATTACTGTTGCCCTTGCTGTCCTCATCTTTCATGCATATTCTCCAGCCTTATTTTCTGCAGATGACACTTATCTGCATCATATACTTCAACATTAGGCTTCTAGCTCATAGTAAAAGGAAAAACTTGACCTATGTAGAAAGAACATTACCATAATAACACCTACCCGCTAAGAACTGCATAGGAGGGGGCCTAGACGGTGGAAACTGCAGGTGCTCCTTCAAGTCTGACTGAGCCATAGCTTGACCTAGCTGCACCAAGGCATCAATGAAAATTCAATGCGGCTAATACTAATCAGGCACATGTGAGAATTCTCTATTGCGGAGATTCGAATCCACGTTCTAATATATTCCCTGACCACTTAAGAATTTCTTTACACCATTGAATCGCCACCCTTGATGGTAAAGAAAAATTATATTTCATTTCATTTGAAACAGGTGCTTAAAAAATATGACATGTTCACTGATCTTACAGTTGGGCCGAGCCCAAATAAGCTACAGGTTCCATAATGAGGCCCAGAGAAAATAGGGTTTGCACAACACTACTTGATGGATTATGTAGATATATTCCCTGTAAAGCCCAAATTGCTTAGTTGACATGATTTTTTAATTGTTTTCCTTCGTTAAAATTATGAATAATAAGATAATCTCTTTAACTGTTACCATACACACATGAGTTAAATATATACACCTTTTATCTTTTGACAGGGGAAAAAAGTATAATTTAACAATGAGACGTACCATTTCTTCCATCCTTTCACTTGTCAAAATTGTAAAAGTTACAATTTTTAGTATTTTTCAATAACTCACATGCTTTTTCTTTCTTTATGTTGGCTCTCGAGGTGCTTGTCCCCTGAGATTATTTATCAATTTCCTTTTATTTATCTTTTTTATCTTATGATTTTGTAGGTAATTTAAGAAAAATACTATGGGTCAATAAGTTTCTCATATTTAGCTCATATATCCTACAAATTTAATAGATCAATTATTAAAATTATGGGGTCCATTATTGATTT
>NC_081541.1:49383652-49444836 GCF_901000735.1 Corylus avellana
ATATTTAAATTTTGAGGCATTAGTGGATATGAAATTATGAGAAATTTTAGTTACATGCCAAAGCTTTTGATATAATTTTCTTTTACTAAGTAAAGATAATGAATTATTATTCTTGAGGTAAATTGAAGCATAAAGGTAAGAGTTGAAAGACAATATGATACAGTGATATAATATAGTGACATGATCTAAATTTCTCTTATAAGATATATGTTCAATGATATTAAAGTATTTTAGAGGTTGAAAACATGTGATGGTGCATACTTAGATGTTTTATTGAGTGATTAACTTTTTTAAACAGATTGTTTGTTTAAAGGAAGTTATTACAATGACAGAATGATTTCATAATGAATATTGAATGAGCACTGAATGATTACGAAAAGAAATGTTTGGAGAACAAGCTCCTTATATTATTACATACCAGTGTCCATCAAAAAAAAAAAAGAAAAAAAAAAAAAAGAGAATTTGTTGCATAAAGAGACACGTGGTAATGATGAGCAGATGATTCCTCAGAGCTGCTCTAGGAAGATTATTTCTGCATAGAGAAAACCTAGTATGAGCAGAATCGTATATATTTATATAATTGAATTATCAAAGAGAATATTTATTTCTAATGAGGTACCTGACTAGAGCGTGTGTGGAGAGACTTGCAACACCCCTGAACATCGACCCGGAGTTTTTCGTTCTGTCGCTGGAGACGTTCGGTATTCTTCTCCATTTCTAGCATCTTTGGTCCCAAGTATTCTGCGTAAGATAACATCATCTTTTTCAGCTGAGTATTCTCCTGCTTCAAATCCACGTGGTTTCGTTTGTAGTATTTGAGCAGTCGCTGTAAGACCCCGATTTGGTTTCTTGAGACTTTCAGCTCAACATTTCTGGCACTCAAACGTTGTGCCATGTCAGAAACTGAAGCAGCACCTTGGATACTGAATGCCAATGAATTATTAATAGCATCAGTATCCGACCTATCAGCTAAGAACGTTTGATCCCGTGGAATTACGAAACCTTTGGCCACTGCTACAGCAGTAGAATCATGGAGCATGACAGAATCGTCAATAGTGATAGGACGATTGTCAAAGACAAAAGTTGGCTGCCATACGTTAGGATATGCAGCAGGTTCATTAGGGTGTGTAACAGGTACGACGGGATGAATAGCAGACACTTCAGGGGGAACAACAGGCACCTCCAGTTGCACGTCAGGCATAACAATGGGTTGTGCTGCAAGAGCAACATTCAAATCGAGGTTGTTAACGGATGATGATGATGCTCCCATATTTAGGAGAGTAAGGAAAAATAGTTGAGAATACGAAGAAATTGGGAGAGATGAAGTACTGAGAAGAGACTAAGCGTTAGGAACTGAAGAAATTTTTGTGAAGTTTCTGGAAGCAGCTGACGAGTGGCTTTAAAGGAATTTTTCACTTCAGGTGAAATAAACAGTAAACAACAAAGCGTTAGGCGACCTCGGGCCGCGATGGAAATTTTGTCAAAAGATCTCGTGGAAGTAGGATCTTGTCTCCTGTCATAAATTCGACTGAGCTCATTTTTCAAACCCACTGTTCAATCAACGACTTCAAATATCATGCGTGGGCAACTGAATGAATTGTCATGCCAACGCGCACCACGCGCTCGTTCATTATCCAGAAACCCTTCCTATAAATTCACACCTCTTTCTCCATTGCAACACATGCCTTCTGATCATACCCCTTCGCCTGAAATCTTCTGTTAATAGCCTTCCATACAATGAAAGCTCGACTTTTCCTCCTAGTTGAGCATATCCTCAAGAGAAAAATGCAGCCTCACGACTTGATTCACAAACCCAACACCTTATACTCTCAAAAACCATTGAAGCAAGATTATCGTTGATCATGTCCTGAGGAAGCAAGATTATCCTTGATCATGCTTCTCAGGCTAAATATCTCTCTTTTCTTCTCAGTCTTCGTAAATGACAGAAGAGAGAGAGCATCCGATGTGGGTATTTTGAAAGTCTCACATACATGCCATGTCCTGAAATGCTTTTCAAATCTTCATTTCTAGAAAGCAACAGGACTATCTTTCTCTCTTTCTCTTCTTGACCTTGCAAGACCCAAGGGAGAGAAATTATAGCATGAGTGTTTTGGGACATCCAGCTTGGAAACTTACCCATATCCTACTTTGCTTGCTTATCAATTTCATCTCTAGCACGCAGCAAGCACAATATGTATTAGTCAAGAATGGATGAGAATCTTACATTTGATGTAATCGTGTATTTCGTTTGAGTTGAAATCATAATTACGAGTTTCTATTATTGAGTTATGATTTATCAAGTAAAGATGTAGTACTGAAAGATTTTCGCTGATATTGTAGCATCAACACAAAAGTTGGGATGAAAAAATAGAAACAGTTGTGTATTTAGAATGAATCGAATTATGATGTCACTTCTGAGGTATATTCATGTAATGATGTTTTTGGAAAATATAAACTGTAGAATGTTGGTGCTATTTACTTTTACAGGTTTATGATGGTGAGAAGTTAATAATTATTAGAGCATCATATTAAAATTTCGTATGCATGATTTGGAATACTGAGATACTAAAGAGAATATAGGCGGGAATGATTTTTACACCTTTTTGATAAGATTGATTAAATTAGATCGAGAGAATTATTGCAGGCTTGAAATGAGGACTATGATGTTTGGAGGTATGAACTATTGATCACATGATTTATTAATTTGATGTTTAAACCTTGATTGTAGACTGTTAATGAATAACTCGATTGTTGTTATTGAGGTTGGAAGGAAACAATGGAAAAGATTTTGAGGTAAGATTTTAGTGTGAATTGATGAATGATTGCAGAAATTGAGACTTTAGACTGTGAATAAGATTTACTCATAGAAGAAGGAGATGGAATTTCAATATGATAAAAGAGAGTAAGCTTTGATGAAGGATTGAAAGGAATATTATCTGAATCCCTCAACTTGAAGATTGGACGATAATATTATAGGTTTTAATTTCGAGGACAAAATTCTAATAAGGAGGGAAGATTGTAGTGTCCCAGAATTTTCAAAGCTATTTAAATAGATTATTTTGATAATGATGTTATTTTAATATCCATTGTAGCTAAGGATTTTAATTCTTGGGAATTTTATGAGAGTGGTAATTAGAGAATGGTAATTGGTGAAATAGTATAGGGTTGGTGAAATAGTATAGGGTTGGTGAAATAGTAAAATGAGGGTATAATTGTAAATTGAAGATAGAATGAGGGTATAATTGTAAATTGAAGATAGAATGAGGGTATAATTGTAAATTGAAGGTAGAATAGTATAGGGTTGGTGAAATAGTATAGGGTTGGTGAAATAGTAAAATGAGGGTATAATTGTAAATTGAAGATAGAATGAGGGTATAATTGTAAATTGAAGATAGAATGAGGGTATAATTGTAAATTGAAGGTAGAATAGTATAGGGTTGGTGAAATAGTATAGGGTTGGTGAAATAGTAAAATGAGGGTATAATTGTAAATTGACGGTAGAATAGTGTTTGATTTTCTCCTATAAATAGAGCTCTTCTCCTTCAGACTTTTCACCACTCATCTCCTCTCCCATCTCTTGCATATATTCTTCCTTCTTCCGCTTTTTACTCGGTCTTTCTTCTTTCTAAGAGTGTTTACTCAGAACAGAGAGAGAAAGGGCGAGACCAAGCGCTACAAGAAAGAAAGAACACAAGAGATAGCAGACTTTAGAAATTAGTTTCAAAAGATATACTAGTGGTGTTAGTCATATTGGAGCAACTAGATTCCTTCATACCACTTCTAGCTTCAGTCTAGAGGTAAGTAAATTCACTACCCCTTCTAAAATTACTTTATGTCATGCTATTTATATATTCTTGTCATGCTATTTATATATTCTTGTATCAAACTGTAAATGATTATTTTATTTACCTGTCATGGAGATATGTTGCATGCATGAAGGATTTCTAAAAGAATTATTTAGAAAGTTTATATTTCTTTAAATGTTTTTTAAGCACAACAAGTTTATATTTGGAAAAGTTTCCATTTTAAGAAAAGAAAGTTGAGAAATGATGATGATTATAAGAAAGAAAAAAAAGATGATAAACCCTCCTACATGTTGCCCTAAGATGCATCAAAAGAAGTACAAAGAAAAGTACAAGAGATGAGATAAATGTTTATGAAATGAGGGCACATGTATGGAGGAGAGTATTTTTTGGCCCCAAGATAAGATAAGATGAGAGTTCGGTACCGATACTCGGATGGAGGCGAAACCACTGAAGGAGGCTATGCCAGAAGGTGGTATTCCATCAACTAGACCGTTGAGTGCACCAAGAAAGAGTTAATTGACGGTCGGGCATGGCTGTGGCCACAGTTCAGTGCCATGGTCACAGGACCCGCAACCCTCGTGCACAGGGGTAATAGTGTACATGGGCCTTATTATGAGAAAATGATATTATATTTTCAACGATGATATGCTATGATGATTTACAGAGATTATTTATAATAATGCATTATGATGATGATTTATAAAGATGATTTACAACGATGATCTATTACTAGATGTAATAGTATGTATATGTTACGGGAGATGCAACCGTACATACAGATATTATTATGGCTAGAATTATATTTATTTGCGAAAATGATTTTCAAAACCGAGAACAAGGAGTAAAACTATTTATGGTTGTGGATGTTACTTGCTGGGCCCCCTTTGGGCTCATTCAGTTTTATTTCTTGTTTTTAGGTAGAAAGGATGCTGGAATAGGAGGCCGGAATGGGGTGGGAATAATTATTAATTTTCAAAGTCTTTTCATATAAGTTATTGTAATGATATGATATTCAGCAACTAAAGTTTAATGTTTTCTAATTTCGCTTGTAATAAAATCTCTTGAATAATGTTTTATACATTTTTCGTATCCTTTAAAATCAAGTACTCTGATAGACCTTATAGATCTTTGCAAGAACTTTTGTTGTAAAAGAAGAAAAGTGGCAAACTCAGCCTTAACGGGCTGGGGATGTTACATACCACCTTTGTGAACTGGCACGCCCGCCTTGGACATCCTGCCGATCGCATAGTCCGCCATGTCGTCTCCACTTTTAATCTTTCCGCTACATCCAATAAGAAGCCCATTGTTTGCCCTGCCTGTCAGCGCGGCAAAAGTCATCAGCTTCCATTTTCTCTATCTGAAAATAAATCAAGTGTCCCACTTGAATTAGTGTTTTCCGATGTTTGGGGACCTTCCCCTCTTTTATCCAATAATGGTGCACGCTATTATGTGATATTTGTTGATCACTTTAGTAAATTTACTTGGTTTTACCCAATTACATGCAAATCTGATGTTTTCTCTATTTTTCCCAAATTTCAGGCTTATGTCGAATGCCTTTTTGATCGTAAAATCAAATCCATCCAAACGGATGGTGGTGGTGAATTTCAAAAATTACGTCACCTCTTTGCCTCTCATGGCATTCATCATCGGATTACGTGCCCACATACTCACCAACAAAATGGGTCTGTGGAACGTAAACACCGACATATTGTAGAAATGGGCCTCACACTCTTGGCCCATTGCTCCGCTCCACTTAATTATTGGGCTGAAGCTTTTCAAACAGCATGTTACCTTATTAATCGACTCCCTACACCCGTCCTTAACAATACATCTCCCTTTCAAAAATTGTTCAACCTTCGGCCTAACTACAACTTTATGCGAGTGTTCGGTTGTGCTTGTTGGCCTCATCTTCGGCCCTATAACAAGCATAAACTTGACTTTCGCTCCGACACATGCATCTTTATCGGCTATAGTCCTTCTCATCGTGGCTACCAATGCCTACACCCACCGACTGGACGCATTTATATTTCTCGCAACGTTATCTTTGATGAATCATCTTTTCCCTTCACTTCCATCTCCCCTCCCCCACACACTTCTTCTCCTCCCTCTCACACCACTATCTATCCTCCCCTCCTTCCCAACACCCTCATCCCCACATGTCACCCACTCTCTCCAAATCGCGAAGATCCAACCTCATTCCCTGTCATCCCGCCTACCCCTCCCACTCCTCCAACATCGAATCCTACTAACATCACTTCTTCTCCCTTGTAGGTTTTACCCGATCATTCGGATGCCCCGCCTGTGTTGCCTCCCCCTCAACATAGTATGCAGACTCGCTCGAAGAACAACATCTTCAAACCGAAGACTCTTCCCGACGGCCTCATCCGCTACTCGCTCCCTAAAGCTCTCTTTACCACCGCTAGCTCAGATGACATTGAACCTACCTCCTACACTACTGCCTCCAAGCACCCAGCCTGGCGTGACGCCATGAATATTGAGTTTGATGCCCTCCTCAGCAACGGCACTTGGACTCTCGTTCCTCAAACTTCCAAAATGAATGTTGTTGGTTGCAAGTGGGTTTTCCGTCTCAAACGCAAAGCTGATGGCTCTATTGATCGTCACAAAGCACGCCTAGTTGCCAAGGGTTTTCACCAACAACCAGGCATTGACTTTGGCGAGACCTACAGTCCAGTTGTCAAACCCACCACCATTCGCCTGGTCCTCTCCCTTGCCATATCTGCTGGCTGGCCCATCCGTCAAATTGATGTTCACAATGCCTTCTTACATGGCTGGCTCTCCGAGGATGTGTACATGGCTCAACCTCCTGGCTTCATCCACCCTCAGTTTCCTCATCATGTCTGCAAGCTCCACAAAGCACTCTACGGCTTAAAACAAGCCCCTCGTGCTTGGTACTCCCGTCTCAGCGATCGTCTTTTGGAACTTGGATTCGTTGGCTCCCACTCCGACTCTTCCCTATTCATCCGTCGCACCCCTCCGGAGATCACTTATGTCCTCATCTATGTGGATGACATCCTCATCACCAGCTCCCTTCCTCAAGGGACAGACTCACTCCTGCAGTCCCTTCGAGATGATTTTGCTATCAAGGACCTTGGACCTCTCCACTACTTTCTTGGCATGGAAGCTATCTCCACCTCCGATGGAATTATTTTATCTCAACAACGCTACATCCTTGACCTTCTCCGCAAGAGCAACATGTCCGAGGCCAAGCCTGTCAAGACTCCTATGTCTACAGCACACACCCTCACCCTACTATCCGGAGATACACTCATTGATCCATCTCCCTATCGCAGCCTTGTCGGTGCCCTCCAGTATTTGTCCCTAACTCGACCCGACATATCTTTTGCCGTTAACAAAGTTTCTCAATTCATGCATCGGCCAACCTCCCTTCACCTGCAGGCTCTCAAACGCATCCTACGGTATCTTAAATCCACCATCTCCTATGGCTTGCTCCTTCGTCGCTCTCCATCTCGCACCCTCCAAGCGTATTCGGACGCCGACTGGGCCGGTTGCCCCGATGATCGCAAATCCACCGGCGGTTTTTGTATCTTTCTTGGCCCTAACCTTATTTCTTGGTCCTCTCGCAAACAACGCACAGTTGCCCGCTCCAGCACTGAATCTGAATATCGCACCCTTGCTACCACTGCAACTGAACTTCTTTGGCTTCAATCTCTGCTCCGCGACCTTGGTATCTTTCTCCCTTCACCCCCAACCCTTTGGTGTGACAACATTGGTGCCACATACCTCTCTGCCAATCCTGCATTTCATGCTCGCACCAAGCATATTGAAATTGACTTTCATTTTGTTCGTGATAAAGTTGCAGCTAAAACACTAGCAGTACGCTTCATCTCAAGCAAAGATAACTTAGCCGACATCTTTACTAAACCCACTGCATCCTCTCCTTTTTCCCTCATGCGCACCAAGCTCAACATAGTATGCCACTTGTCTCGCTTGAGGGGGCGTAATGGAGAACCAAGCTCATATGGAAACAAATCCCACACGCCAGCCACACTTCAACCAACGGCTACAGCACACAAGGCAACCCACAGGACAGCCACAAATCAAGCAACGGCTACAACACACAAGGAAACCAAAATCAAATCAAGCAAATCATTCTAGAAAAGAAAACTCTCTTTCATTGTGTATTCCCTTGCCTAATTTGTAACCGCAAATACTTTGTATATATACCCAATCATAACAATGAAATAAGCAAGCTGAAAATATTCAACAAACATCTACTCTTGTTTACCTACAACATCTTCTGTACGTCTCTCTCTCTCATATTTCCAACTTTACTAACTAATTAATATCCTAATAGTTAGTAACCATTATTCAAGGAAATAAGCAAAGACAGATTATATATATATGGTCGTGTGCTGACAAAAAGAGTATCATCAAAATTTCCATTGTCGAGTTGTACGTCACAACTAGGTTTTTTAGTCATAGGTAGACAGCCAAGATAGATGTCCTTCTCCCCAGTCAAACTCAGCATCCTTGGTTGGAAAAGGGTTTGGATATTACTGCCACTTCACCAGAAGATCAAGGCCATGTGTATATATAGCTGGTGGAAAAAAAAACAATGAAGAATTTTTTTTAAAAAAATTTCTTTTTTTCCTTAAAATCTAAGTTGGTGTTAGCCCAAGAATTTGTTTAGTTTGACTATATATATAAATGTATCTTTTGACATGAAAATAAAATGAACTAAAACTCAGTTTCTGAGTAATCAGATTTTCACCTAACTTCTGCTGCAGCACATGAATGTTTGTAGTTTTCTATCAGTTTTTTGGGAAGTTTTTTTTTTTTTTTTTTTTAATCAAATACTAAAGGATGATTAGCTAGAACATCACTGGAAAAAGTCAAAAGAATTTATGTGGAGCAATCTCTTTGCCAAAAGTTGAATTTGTTTAGAGCTAAATATTTCTTCAAGCAATCTTTTCGCACGATGATTTTATATTTATTTTTTTTTATCTTTTCAATAAAAGTTGTCAACCTTTCCCATGGGGAGGAATTGCTCTCCACCCTTAAATTAACGCCCACGTTGAACCTAGTCTTGAAAGGCATCCCTCATTTAAACAAATAAAATCTTCCCAAGGAGAAAAAAGAAAATCTCAATGATGCCAGATAAAGCCCTTTTTCTCTTTTTTCTTGGAATTAATTCAGCAGCATCTTTTATTACTTTTACAATAATATCCTTAAATTTTTTTTTAAAAAATATCAATTTAGGGTTATCATCTTTCATAAGTTTGCAATGTCGATCCTCCCATCCAAATTCAGTTGCATTAAATCCTAACAGAGAAAGTTTGTGATTGATTACTATTGAATTTTGATCAAATCATAATTTTAAAAGTCATATCATAAGATGAGCGATTTAAAAATATATGATTTGAAACATGATGCTAAGGATTTTGTTAAAATCTCATGTGTTTTTCCCTAAAAAAGAAAAGGAAAAATACAAACCCTTTGCTTATATTGATAATGTTTTAATTGTCTGTATCTATATCGTTTTGTAGACAGTATTGTAACTTAATTCATGAAATAATTATTACAGAATAATGCCTAAAATAAAGAGATTGCAATAATATGCAATCATTATGATTGCGCAAAATAGCTACAAATTCTTATATATTTAGAGTAATGTTATATGTAAGACTCATATTTCTCTTTTATCCCTCCAAAGGTGATGTAGTTTTTAAAATTACAAAATTTAATAGTGATATACTCCAAAATTTAATACCTTGGCTTGAGCAAGAATGTGACTAATCATAGGACAGAAAATTCTTACAGCCCTCCCGCAACATTGGCTCAAGTGAAGTTGTGACAGTTTTTAGTAAAGACTATTTTGTAATTTTACTTTCCGCGTTGAACCCTAAATTATTTTTAAGCACAACGAGACCTGCTTGACCGCCTAGTTCTTATTGTAGTTCAGTTTTATGAATAAGAACACTTGAGAGAGAGTTTCTCTTTTGTTTCCTATATTCATATGCTTGGCTTTATAAAATGGTTGTTTAATATTGTAGTGTTTTCAGAATTAGCTTCCCACTCGCCACACTCCGTATGAAATGGTTGTTTGATGTACTTACAACTAAAAAGTTGTTTGTTATGAGCCTATGAATGAGCATGGTGGATAGTTTAGTCCTAAGCTTTCTTCTGCTGAGATAGCTAAACCATGGTGTTCCATTGAAGTATGGTTTCATTGTCCAAAGAATTTGATACTCTTCAAGGGTCTCATCATCAAGGAGGCATCTGGATTTTGAAGAAAGCTATTAATATTTGCCTCTTTTATCTTACAAATTAATCAAGAAAAGGTTGAGCACTTTTCTTCTTGGCGGCAGGGCATTTTCTCTCTATTCGTAACATATGTACGTGTTTAAGTGACAACATGAAAAATTTGCAGTTCTTATAATCCTTCATATTTATAGATCGAGATAGGGGATATAATTCATAAGTCTCGCTTGGGCTGCTTTAATGTGGGATTGATGGGATTTCGTTCATGACCCGTAGGCCTTCTACCTTTAAGTAGTCTTTGCCAGCTTTAAACAAATTAATAACAAAATTTGGTTTGTCTATCCCCTATAAGCAAACGGCTGGGGTTGTAACGATTGATGTATGTATGTATATAAACTTCTTTTCTTCTTTTATTTCATGAGATTTTTCAGCATGCCTCTGAACTATTCATCGCCCTGAGGCCTGAGCCATACATACATCATACTCTTCAGGATGCCTCTGAACTATTAGCAATTGGAAAATCTGTAAGTGCTCAAATTTGCCTTGATTGGACCTTACGATTTCATTGGATTTCCTCCAACCAAACTGAAACTTTGGTGTTCGAGATTTATTAAAGGATTTGGTTTAAATGGACTCACAACGTATAAGCCCTAAACATATGATGGACTTCTAATGCAAAACAACTCAAAGAAGGACTACTAAACCCCTTAGACATCATCTTTTGAAGATGTATTATTATTATTTTTTTGACAAATAAAACTCCTACTATAATTAAAATACTTTCCTTGCTCCAGCTCTATATCTCCCACGATTATGTGTTCTTATAACATGGCATTTTAAGTCAAACTACCCTACAAAAGGTAAATTATTGAACAAAGATCTACAATGTGTAACATTACAGGAAAAACCGTAAGCATTATAAATTATCTTTATAAACTACTCATTTTATGTGAACTACTCTTTATTTTCTCAATATGTGATTGGAGAGATTAGGGGTGATACATAATTTAATTCATCCATCCATGATCCATCAATTCATAAGGACTTTCATGTCCACTTGCAAAATTATTGATTGAGGATATGTCGGTTGTGCACTTCTAGATTGCTGTCTCTCATTTTCAAAGGCAATGTCCATGAAATTTTTTTTTTTTTTTCTTTTATTTATTTATTTATTTTTTTTCATGTTGTGTTTGCTTTCTCTTTTTCTTTTGGTGTAGGGCCATTAACGTCCTTATTATGGCATGGGCTACTTGATATCAAAAGCTAAATTTAAGGAGAAAATTTTAATTTATCAAATTTAGAGAACCACTTTATATCAAAACTACAATAATAAGACCATGTTGAGAATTTGAGGTTTAATAGAAATATTTATAAAATGTTAGGAGCCAATGCTCGGGCACACAGGGTTGGCAGGGCAGGGAATGAGATTCGGTTAGTATAATATAGGAGGGCAAAATAATTTTTTTTTAAATTTTTTTAGGATTATCTTACCCTCTTGTGTTGCCTAACCTGTTCCTGAAAGGGTAGAAAGCACACCTCTGAAAGACTGAATCATGGCATGACTAGCTGGCAAAGTGGAAGTCACCTTTCAAATTTTTTTCCTTGTGAAACGAAGAAAGTGTCAAATCAGTTTGGAGAAAAAATTTGTCCTTCAAGTAATCATATGATCTTTCAATATATGGCATTTTTACTGTATCATAAATTAATTGATGTGAAAAAATTAAGAATGTTTAGTATGAAAAAGTAATAGTAAAAAATTGTTTTGTAATGATTTGTTTTTATTTAAATAGAGGAATAATATGAAGTCATTTTTAGCCTTTGCCGAACAGAGCCAGAAATTAATTGTGGATTGAATGTGGCCAACTTTGGTTGACTCCATGCCACATCATGTCATTAAATCAAACTGAATAAATGAAAAAGTAACCAATATTTGTCCATCTTTAATTCATATCATTTGAGAGAGAAAATTTGAGAGGTGAGTTGTACTACTCAACCAACTATCAGAGCTAGCTCTGCAATCTGTCATTCATACAATTTAGTTGGCAAGCAGCAATGATTAGCTGATGGAGGCAAGGAGCAATAGATGGTGATTTGAGTCCTATATTAAAAAAATATTATAAATGCAAGTGTTTAATATAATATTGTTCAGTAAGAACAAATAAGCATTGAAAAAGTCACACATTGAAAAAGTCAACACTAAAATAATTTTATTTTTCTTGTATTAGAGTCGACTATTAGTAGCGAGAGTAATGCATGTTGCCGCTAATAAACTTGACCTTAATGAAGTAAATTCAAGTGGTGCAACTTCAATCATTGAACTTTTAAAAAATATTATAGTTTTGATATAATTAGTCCACATGATAATAAGGCCGTTAATGGCCTACCACCGAAAGAAAGAGAGAAAGCAAACAAACATGAAAGAAAGAAATTTCATGGACAATCTACATGTGCAAGTGGACGTGAAATAATTATCTTGTTTAGACAATTTTTTTATTTTTTATTTTTAAGTGAAAACATGAAATATTTTGGGTTATTATAATCAAATCAAAGCACAGCTAACGCCTTAACAAGTCTGTGTATGCTTTAAACAAAATAATAACAAAATTTTCTATTGTTATAAGACTGTTTTTCAAAGGAAAAATCCATGAAGTTTCTTTCTCTCATGTTTGGTTTGCCTTTATTTTTTTGTCTTATTTTTCCTTCTTTTGGTTGTAGGCTTATGATAGTTATTCTTTCTTTCTTTTTCTTTGATGAAGTGAGATGATGTGGATTCCACCACAACTGGCCAGCCTTATTCAATCCACCAAACGGAATCCAAAGATATCGCTCAACAAAATACAAATAAGTGGACCGTTTTGCATGGAATGGTAGATGGCACATTCTCAAGAGAAGTCAAGTTTTTTAAGTCCACTTCTTCCTTGTTAAAGCAAAAAGCAGCTTCCTCTCTGTTTTTGCTCTGCTACTTGCATTCCCCTTCCTTCATTTCCTTTGATTTCCAAACAAGAAAACATGGCTGAGATTGCAACCATTTTTATCTCTCCCTTCCTCCAAGTGTTTTTCGAAAGAATGGCATCTGGGGAGTTTGTTGATTTCTTTCGACGACGAAAACTCTCTGATGGACTCCTCAAGCAGTTGAAGACAACATTCCTGACCTTCGTTGCAGTGCTTGAGGACGCGGAGGAGTTGCAAGTTACAAATTCTAATGTGAAAGAGTGGCTTGATGAGCTGAAAGATGCAGTCTATGATGCAGAGCACGTCTTGGATGAGATTGCTACTCAAGCCTTGCAAAGCGAGTTGGATGCTCAATTTCAAACCACTGCAAGCAAGGTACAAAAGTCTATCTCTGCTTTTCGTAATTCTTTTGTCCAACAAATAGAGCCAAAAATAAAAGGGATACTTGGCAGACTAGAATCTCTAGCGCAACAAAAGGATCTTATAGGCCTTAAAGAAGGTTTTGGAGGGAAATCATCCGAAAGATTGCCCACAACTTCTTTGGTTGAAGAATCTGATATTTGTGGTAGGGATGTTGACAAGGAGGCAATCATTAAAATGATACTCTCAGATGATGCACGTGGCAATGAGATGAGTGTGATTGCTATAGTCGGCATGGGAGGGATGGGCAAGACCACCCTTGCTCAGTTTGTATACAATGACAATAGGGTGAAGAAGCACTTTAATAACCTTGATGCATGGGTTTGTGTTTCTGAAGAATTTGACGTGTTCAAGATAACGAAAACAATTCTGGAGGCAGTAACTTCGTCAACTTGTGATATTAAGGATCTAAATCAACTTCAACTTAGACTAAGGGAGTGTTTAACGGGAAAGAAGTTTCTACTTGTTTTAGATGATGTTTGGAATGAAACTTATGTTCAATGGGAGGCATTGTGTAAACCCTTCAAAAATGGGGCACAAGGAAGTAAGGTCCTTGTAACAACGCGTAATAATAGTGTTGTATCAGTTGCTAGAGCTCTGTCTTATCATCTAATGGAGTTACCGGAAGAAGATTGTTGGTCACTATTTGCAAAGCATGCATTCCATGATGGTAACTCTAATGCACATGGAGAGCTAGAAGTAATAGGTAGAAAAGTCATTGAAAAGTGCGGAGGCCTTCCATTAGCAGTGAAGACAATTGGTGCTTTATTAAGATCTAAACCAGATGTTAATGAATGGGATAAGATATTAAAGAGTGAATTATGGGATTTGCCAATTGATGAGATGGGTATTCTTTCAGCTCTAAGGTTAAGTTACAAATATCTCTCTTCACCTCTAAAGCAATGCTTTGCTTATTGTTCAATATTCCCAAAGGATTATGCTTTCAAAAAAGATCAATTAATCTTGTTATGGATGGCGGAAGGTTACATATATCAACCCAAAAACAGAACAATGGAAGAAGTTGGTAATGAGTATTTCCTCACTCTAGAATCAAGATCATTATTCCAAAAATCAAGTGATGACAAGTCATGTTTTGTAATGCATGATCTTGTGAGTGATTTAGCAAAATCTATATCTGGACAATTTATTTCAAGGTTGGAGGATGGTTGTTCTCACGAGATAGTAAACAATACTCGCCACTTGTCCTATTTTTTCAAACAAGAATTTCATAGCTTAAAGAAGTTTGAGACCCTTCAGAAAGCTAAGAGGTTGCACACTTTCCTACATTTAGATATGTCAGGTTATAATTGGCCCGGTTACTACTTGAGTAAAAAAGTAGCACATGATTTACTGCCGACACTAAGATGCTTACGGCTGTTTTCTCTGTCCAAGTATAGGAACATTACTGAATTGCCAGAGTCAATTGGCAAACTTAAACACCTACGTTACTTGGATCTCTCTTTCACTGAAGTTCAAAGACTACCTGATTCTATATGTCAATTGTGCAATTTGCAGACATTGAGATTGTCAAATTGTAAAAAGCTTGTTGCGTTGCCAAGAGATATGTGGAAACTCATTAGTTTACGTCATCTTGATATTACCAAAACAGGCATAAAAGAGATGCCGATACATTTGGGTAGATTAAAATGCCTCCAGACGTTGACGAAATTTATCGTTGGCAAAGGTAGTGGGACTTGCATTGGAGAGTTAGGAAATTTTACAAATCTTCAAGGGATCGCTTTCTATATTGGAGCTCCAAAATGTTGAATCTCCTGTGATGCTCTGAATGCAAGCTTGAGGGATAAAAAGTACCTCGAAGAATTGGTATTGGAATGGAATGTTGATACTAATTTCTCAGAAAGTCAAAGAAGTGTACTTGATAGTCTCTGGCCCCATACAAGCTTGAAAAGCCTCACTTTTAGATACTACTGTGGTAAAACTTTTTCAGATTGGGTAGGGCATCCTTCATTCTCTAATGTAGCATCTCTTGAGCTACAAAGTTGTAGGTATTGCAGCAGTTTGCCACCCCTTGGGCAGCTACAATCTCTGCAGAACCTCTATATTGCTGGTTTTGATGAAGTTGTTACAGTGGGTCGTGAGTTTTTTGGTAGCGGTTCTTCTTCATCTAAGCCATTTGGTGCCCTCAAAGTTCTTAAGTTGGAGAATATGTGGAACTGGGGGGAATGGAATTATTTTGGTGACGAAAATGAGGGTGTAGGTTTTCCTCAACTTGAAAAGCTTTATATTATCACGTGCCCTAAACTCACAGGAGGGTTGCCGGTCCATCTTCCTTCTTTAGCCATACTTGATATTATTAATTGTCAGCAACTGGTGGCTCCACTCCCAAGGACTCATGTTATACGTAATTTGAGGTTGGATGATTGTAATGGGGTTTTGTTAAATGAATGGCCACCTGGAATGCAGAAGCTCGAAATTGGAAGATTTGATCCACTAGAGTTCCTTCCCAAGGGAATGATAGACTCCAACGGCGGTCTTCAAGAGTTGGTGATCCGTAGCTGTTCCTCACTTGTGTCCCTTCCTAAGGATGGTCTTCCCTCTACATTAAAAACCCTTGAGATTAATAGTTGTATGAAGTTAGAGCTCTCAACAAACCTGGACTATTCATCCCTTGGAAAACTGTCGTTGTGGAATTGTGATTCTGTAAAGTCCTTTCCATTAGATTTATTCCCAAATCTTTATCACATCAAAATCAGTTCGTGTATCAATTTGGAATCTCTTACGGTTCCAGAAAATTATGAACATGATTTAGTCGCCTTGGAGATTAATATCAGACATTGCCATAATTTTGTTTCTTTTCCAAAAGGAGGATTGCGTGCCCCCAAACTCACAACGTTTAGGGTCGATGGTTGTGGCAGTTTGAGATCACTTCCTGACAAAATGCACATACTCCTTCCGTCTCTTGAGTGTTTGGATATATGGCATTGTCCAAAAGTTGAGTCGTTTCCTGAAGGGGGGTTGCCTTCCAATTTGAAATCAATTTTGATCATTGGTTGTGAAAAACTCATTGCAAGTCGGATGGGATGGGGTTTGCAGAACCTCCCTTTTCTTAGATCTTTGTCAATCGGTGGCAATTCTGAAGATGTGGAGTCCTTCCCAGAGGAGCAGTTGCTGCCCACCAATCTGACCTACCTTGGAATATGGTACTTTCCAAATTTGAAATTTTTGGACAAGAAAGGGATTCAACACCTCAATGCTCTTGAAAGATTGAGTATCTGGAACTGCCCTCAGCTCAAGTATATGCCGGAACAGGGGCTGCCTCCCTCCCTTTCTCTATCAATCTTGGAATGTCCTTTGTTGAAGGAAAAGTTGCAAAGTAAAAAAGGAAAAGAATGGTTCAAGATTGCTCACCTGGAACAGATATGGATTGATTACAAATGGATTGAATAAGCGAAAAGTCTGTCTAGCAAGAGTCCCCAAATTTCGGTACGTGCAATTTTCAACCTCCTAATTTATCTAATATGATTTACCCTCTCTGTTTTAATGTGCTTAGTTGCTATCTTTGATACAACAGCATGCTCCACCCACTTCACCACTTCAACGATACGTCCACCAGATGACATGAACAACTCTGATAATGGGATAAAGAAGTAGCAAAGCAGAAGAGATTGCCAGAAGTTTGAAAATGTAATCTTTCATCTTCTTTAGCTTGCAAGTTTGAAACAAATTATATTTATCAGGCCAGGTTGATGACTTTGTCAGCAATCTACCACCGTCCCAAAAAAAAAAAGAAATTAATTATTTAAACCCTTCGTCCTTTGATTATCTTTCTGCATATTTCTTTGATGACTAACATGTTATTTTGTCAATACTTTTAGTGTGCAACTTCTCGGTTTGCTCTGTTTTTTTTATTTTTATTTTTTCGTTCCTTTGCTCCCATATATAATCAAACCCTTAAAAATTAACTATTTCCTATTCCCTTAATAACTTGAAAGCCACAATCTTTCCCCTAAACTTTGGTACCGATTATGCATAGAAACATGTTGTGTTGTTGTCCTATATATGTTGGCTATTGGTGAACAACTTAAAAATATTTCTACTTGAAAAGAAAATCATATATTCCATATGATATCTAATTACTCAAAATAATTTGGAACTTAATTTAAAAGATCTAGCCGACATTGAACTAATTTAAAACAGAATGCTCCAGCACTAAATCAATTCTGATAAATTCGATTATCAAACTGTTGAGATGAGAAACTGAAGCTGGATTTATATATGGTGTTCCTTGTTACTTATTTCTTGTCTTATTAACTTTAAATGTACATTGTCAACTTGACAGATTTTTAATCATTGTTGATCTTGATGCTTCCATAGGCCATAATTTCAGCAGTAATTTTGGTCATTGCACAATTAGTTTCGATTACCAGGTAGTTTATATTCAGTTCACGTCTTGACTTTTCAAGCCCTATGTTTGAAATGCTTTGCATTTCCAGTTTGTTTTTTAGATACCATATTACATGTACTGTTCCCTGTTTGCAGTCCTACCACCCTGTTTGCTTTCTTGGAGTTATGATAGCTTAATTGGTTTTGCAAAAGGAATATATGGGGCGAAGACTTTGGTGGGGTCTCCTTATATTTTAGCAACCTGTTAGTTGTGTCAGCTAAAATGGTATTTTTCATCTATTGATGAGATTTTCTTTTTCTTTTTCTTTTTCTGTATTGGATGGTGGCACCTATTCTAACTTGATGAACGTTTATTAGTATCCTTGTTTATATGCATGGAGAAACCATGTGCTGCCAGCGGCTGATGAAGCTGAATCAATATGGACAAATTAAAAATTGGTTTTATTAGACCAAGATGAGGTGCATGTTTTTACCACATTCTGTTTGTGGTTTGGCAGATCAAAGAAATTGAGATTAATATGTACGTTTATTAGTGTAGGATTACTGAGAAACCATGTCATACCATCGGCTGATGAAGCTGAACCAATATGGACAAAAAATTGGTTTTATTAGACCATGACCAAGATGAGGCACGTGTTTTTTCCACATTCTGTTTGGGGTTTGAAAGTGCAAAGAACTTGAGATTTATATGTACACCTTTTTGTGTTTCAGGCTAATCAGTACAAGAAACATTACCGTATTGAATTATTTGTGCTGCAAGTCAATCCCCGCATGTTGAATTATTCCGTCTCAAGTGTTGGGAGTACCTCAAAAATTTCTTGAAAATGGAGAAGTGATGCAGCCGAACTTGCAAATGCGCTCATGGAGGATCTTGAGTGAAGGAAGAAGGCTTCTGGAGTGGGAAGTTTTATTCTGCAGGAGACAAATCATGCGTAACCTCTGCTTGACCTTGGCTCGAGCAAGAATGTGACTAATCATAGGACAGAAAATTCTCACAGCCCTCGCGCAACATTGGCTCAAGTGAAGTTGTGACAGTTTTTAGTAAAGACTATTTTGTAATTTTGCTTTCCGCGTTGAACCCTAAATTCTTTTCAAGCATAACGAGACCGGCTTGACCGCCTAGTTGTTATTGTAGTTCAGTTTTATGAATAAGAATACTTGAGTGAGAGTTTCTCTTTTGTTTCCTATATTCATGTGCTTGGCTTTATAAAATGGTAGTTTGATGTAGTGTTTTCAGAATTAGCTTCCCACTCGCCACACTCCATATAAAATGGTTGTTTGATGTACTTGCAACTAAAAAGTTGTTTGTTATGAGCCTATGAATGAGCATGATGGATAGTTTAGTCCTAAGCTTTCTTCTGCTGAGATAGCTAAAACATGGTGTTCCATTGAAGTATGGTTTCATTGTCCAAAGAATTTGATACTCTTCAAGGGTTTCATCATCAAGGAGGCATCTGGATTTTGAAGAAAGCTATTAATATTTGTCTCTTTTATCTTACAAATCAAGAAAAGGTTGAGCACTTTTTTTCTTGGAAGCGGGGCATTTTCTTTCTATTCATAACATATGTGTTTAAGTGACAACATGAAAAATTTGCAGTTCTTATAATCCTTCATATTTATAGAGATAGAGGATATAATTCGTAAGTCTCGCTTGGGCTACTTTAATGGTAGTCTTTACAATTTATCTTTGGATTGATGAGATTTAGTTCATGACCCATAGGCCTTCTACCTTTAACAAGTCTTTGCCTGCTTTAAACAAATTAATTACAAAATTTGGTTTGATTTGAGATTGTCATTGTCTATCCCCTATAGGCAAACGGGGTTGTAACGATTGATGTATATATCAATATATGTATATAAACTTCTTTTCTTCTTTTATTTCATGAGATTTTTCAGCATGCCTATGAACTATTCATCGCCCTGAGGCCTGAGCCATACATACATCATACTCTTCAGGATGCCTCAGAACTATCAGCAATTGGAAAATATATGTAAGTGCTCAAATTTGCCTTGATTGGACCTTACGATTTATTGGATTTCCCCCAACCAATCTGAAAATTGGTGTTTGAGATTTATTAAATGATTTGGTTTAAAGGGACTCACAACTTATAAGCCCTAAACATATGATGGACTTCTTATGCAAAACAACTCAAAGAAGGACTACTAAACCCCTTAGACATCATCTCTTGAAGAAGATGTATTATTATTATTATTTTGACAAATAAAACTCCTACTATAATTAAAATACTTTCCTTGCTCCAGCTCTATATCTCCCACGATTATATGTTCTTATTACATGGCATGTTAAGTCAAACTGCCCTACAAAAGGAAAATTATTGAACAAAGATCTACAATGTGTAACATTACAGGAAAAACCATTAGCCTTATAAATTATCTTTATAAACTACCAATTTTATGTGAACTACTCTTTATCTTCTCAATATGTGATTGTAGAGATCAAGGGTGTTACATAATTTAATTCATCCGTCCATGATCCATCAATTCAGAAGGACTTTGAAGTCCACTTGCAAAATTATTGATTAAGGATATGTCGGTTGTGCACTTCTAGATTGCCGTCTCTCATTTTCAAATGCAAAGCTCATGAAATTCCTTCTTTTTTTTCTTCTTTTTTTTTCATGTTGCGTTTGCTTTCTATTTTTCTTTTGGTGTAGGGCCATTAACGTCCTTATTATGGCATGGGCTATTTTATATCAAAAGCTAAATTTAAGGAGAAAATTTTAATTTTTCAAATTTAGAAAACCACTTTATATCAAAACTACAATAATAAGACCATGTTGAGAATTTGAGGCTTAGTAGAAAATATTTATAAAATGTTAGGAGCCAATGCTCGAGCACACTGGGTTGGTGGGGCAGGGAATGAGATCCGATTAGTAAAATATAGGAGGGCAAAATGATTTTTTTAGTTCTTGTAGAACTATTTTACCCTCTTGTGTAGAAAGCACAGCTTTCATGTCCACTTGCACAATTATTGATCCATCAAGTTTCTTTCTTTCATGTTTGGCTTTCATGTCCACATTCAAAACAAGTGTGGATTCCTGACTTAAGGACCCATTCCATAAAGAAATGTTTTCTGCTTTCCTTCTTCTTTGATTTATTAGTGAGATGGAGTGGAGTCCACCACAATTGGCCATATTCAATCTACCGACGGAATCCAATGGGAAAGCCACAATTCTGCAATGGTGTATCACGTGGTATACTGGTACTGCCCCTGCCAAAGGGAAGGCCATTATTCTACAATTAAGCTATTTAAAAAAAGACGCATGTCGTTTTTATAGACCGAGTTAGAGGAAGTTCTTCAAATCTAATTTTGAGAAAAACTTTGTCCTTCAAGTAATTGGATGATCTTTGAATATATGACATTTTTACTGTATCATAAATTGACTAATGTGAAAAAAATAAGAATGTTTGATATGAAAAAGTAATAGTAAAAAATTGTTTTGTAATGAATTTTTTTATTTAAATAATAGTAAAAAATGATGGATGTGATATAAAAAGTAAAAATGTTAGGACATACGTTGAATTTTATGAGGAATAATATGGAGTCATTTTTGGCATTTGCCAAACAAAGCCACAAATTAATTATGGATTGAATGTGGCCAACTGTGGTGGACTCCGCACCACACCATGCCATTAAATCAAACTGAATAAATGAAAATGTGACCAATATTTGTCGATCTTTAATTCATATCATTTGAGAGAAAAAATTTGAGAGGTGAGTTGTACTACTAAACCAACTATGAGAGCTGGCTCTGCAATCTGCCATTAATACAATTTAGTTGTAGGCAAGCAGCAATGATTAGCCGTTGGAGGCAAGGAGCAATAGAAGGTGATTAAAAAAATATCATAAATAATTGTCCACCACAAGCAATACCCTTAGATAATTACATCCATTTTTGCTGCATGCTTCTTCTTCAACACATTGATCATGAATTGAGAATGAAGAGTCATCAGGAGATCGCTTTGATACTACATTGAGTTTTCTCTCTAGCGAAAATTAGAGGAGAAGGAACTATGTTTCCAGGACTATTAACCAGTGAAAGGAATTTGTTGTTGCTCAAACTGCTTTTTGTATGGCGGACGATCTGGCTAATTTGTGGGAGAATTTCTCACTTACCAAGGATGAAGATCTGGAGCTTCCAATCCAGAAAGTCGAATTGCAAGCCAGGATCATGAGGGGTAGGGAATGTGTTTTGGGAAAATTGGTTTCGGATCGAATGGTGAGTCGTGAGACTATCCAATTCACTCTCATGTCGTGGTGGAAACCCGGAGGAAAACTTTCTTTTAAGGTTCTCGGGGAGAATTTTTTCTTGATCGATTTTACGAAACCAAGGGACAAGGAGTGAGCATTTTGATGGATGCATGTTCATGGTAGAGGATTTTGATGGTTTTACGCCACCATCACAATTCTCTTTTGATAAGGATGCGTTCTAGGTGCGAATGATAAATTTATCCTTAGCATGTATGAGTTTGGGGATCGGTCAGAAAATTTGGGCTTTGGTTGGAGAGGTGGAAACTGTTGATACGGATGCTGAGGGGATCGGATGGGGGAAATATCTTCATATAAAAATTCTTTTGGACCTGAAAAACCCCTGCCAAGGGGTAGGAAAATCAATATTGAGGGAATGGCTACTTGGATTACGTTTCAATATGAACGACATCCAAAATTTTGTTTCCAATGTGGGGTAATTTGCCATGGTAAAACAGGGTGTCCAAGAAGGAGTGGGCTTCATCAACAAGATATGAACCAGTATGGTCTCTGGCTTAGAGCAGCTTCTCCTATTGGAAAACTAGAGAAGATTTTTAACAGGTTTCAAACCCACAAGGAATCGAACTACTCTCATCCAAAAGATGGGTTTCATCATCGATGGGATAGGGGGAGCAATTCTTCCGATGACCTGCGGAGGGATAGAGGTAGTTCAGGCGATGGTGGGAGGGGAATTGGCGAATCTCCGGTCGCGGGAAACTTGCATGCTCAGCATGGTAAGATTGGAAAGTATGGATTTCACGGAGATATTATAGGAGGATATGGTGTGCATGGTTATAGAAAGAAACAGAAGGTAACAGAAGAATATTCAAAAAAAGATCTTGGGTAGTCAACTGATGAAGCATCTATTGAAGAGAGCGATTTTCGGGATTCATGCAAGGAAGGAAATCATCACGGTGCACTGGAAAATTTTCACCTAGCTGTCACGCTGCATGGGGCGAGACTGGCGAATGCTCTCCCAGTTGTCACACTGCATGCATCGGGACTGGGCCACGTCACAGTTCATCAAGCTAAGGATGCCATGGGCTGGGGGGAGCTAACTATGAGCCCGGGCTTTACTCTAATATGGGTCCGTTAATATCAGATGTCGAAAGGTCCATGCAATGAAAAGGCTTTGGTTCTAAAGGAGAAAGGGGTATCGATAAAAGAAGCCCAGAGAAAGTAGTGGGAATCTGTAAGAAAAGAAGTCGGAGAGAAATTGATGCTCATTTTGAAACTTCTATACAGTTGGACGGGCCATGGAGAATAAGTGGTCAAATTGATGCACGCCCAGTTACAAAGGGACGGAAGCTGAGTACTGCGATAGGCAAAAACAATCGTTCGGGGATGGCGGAGGCTGTGGTGCAGCCCCACCGACCGCAATGAGGATAATTAGCTGGAACTGCCGAGGGCTTGGGAACCCTCGGACAGTTAGAAAGCTTTGCCGCTTGATGAAGCAAAAGAAGCCCATTTTGGTTTTCTTAATGGAAACCAAATTACGGAAGGAAAAAATGGAGGGTATACGCTATAAACTCGGGTTCTCGAGCATGTTTGTTGTTGATAGTGTGGGGAGAAGTGGAGATTTGGCTCTATTTTGGGGAGAGGAAACTTGGGTTACTATCCAGAATTTTAGTCAACGCCATATCAACGGCGTAATTAAAATTTCGGAGAGTAATACACCATGGAACTTTACCGGTTTCTACGGCCATCCCAACGTTGCAAAAAGAGATGAAGCATGGGCTTTACTCCACTATCTTGCCCATTTGGCCCCCATCCCATGGATTTGTATTGGTAATTTTAACGAAATTGTGGAAAGCGCAGAAAAATGGGGTGGGGTGGGGTGGGACGTGCAAATAGCTAAATGTTAGCTTTTCGACAAGTTCTGAAAAAATTGTGAACTTTCGGATCTTGGGTTCTGAGGTCCGAAGTTTACTTGGAGCAATTGTAGAGATGAGGAGGAATTTACTAAGGAACGTTTAGATCAGGGAGTGGCCAATTCCGAATGGAGAGGTCTATTTTCGGATATGGAAGTGGTAGTAGAAGTTACTACCGGTTCTGATCATACCCCTTTAATACTTTACCTGGTGGGAGACGGTGTGCACGGGCGGGGGCATAGAAACTTCATATACGAGACCAAGTCGTAGTGTGATGATGGCTATGAGGAAATTTTAAAGCAAGCTTGGGCTCTTATAACTGACGTAGAAATTGGGTGGAGTGCTATAGGTTCCAATTTATCACATTGTCAAACCTCTCTTGTGCGTTGGTAGGTGGGATGTAATGGAGCTACTAAGGAGAAAATCACCCAATTACAAAAAAGGCTTCTTGTATTACAGGGGACTGAAGAAGAAGGGGTAGGTGGAGAGACAAAAAATTATTCAAAAGGAGTTGACTCTGTTGCTGGTAAAATCTGATTATTAGTGGCGGCAGAGAGAGAAAATTGACTGGCTGCGGAGCGGTGATAGGGACACGAAATTTTACCATTCCTGTGCAAACTCTGGCAGAAAATCCAACACCATTTACGCCATCACCAATGCTAAGGGGAGACCATGTTCGTCGGAGGAAGAGGTACAATTGGCTTTTGTCAATTATTTTGATGGCTTGTTTACTTCTGAAAGTGCAGGAAATATGATGTCATGTTTACAACCATTAAATAATTGAGTTACAACGACTATGAATTGTTCGTTGCTGAAGCCATTTACCAAAGAGGAAGTCCAGTTTGCACTTCGTCAAATGGCTCCTCTAAAAGCAAGGGTCTTGACGGGTTTCCTGCAGATTTTTATTAGAAAAATTGGAATATAGTGGGGGATGATATATGTCGAGCTATCATTGGGTCACTCAACTCTGGTATTTTGCCTAACTTTTTGTGAATTTGAGTAATATTGCTCTTATTCCGAAGGTTAAAAACCCTACTAGTGTGATGGAATTTAGGCCGATTAGCCTTTGCAATGTGACTTACAAGTTAATATCCAAGGTGCTTGCGAATAGATTGAAGAAAATCTTGCCCCAAATTATTTCACCTGTTTAGAGTGCATTTTTACCAGGGCGATTGATCACTAATAATGTACTAGCGGCTTATAAGATGCTCCATACCATGCATGCACGTATGAAGGGGGAGAAAGGTTTCATGGAGATAAAATTGGATATGAATAAGGCCTACGATAGGGTGGAATGGCGGTTCCTAGAGGCAGTAATGAGGTGTCTGGGGTTTGAATCACGGTGGACAAATCTCATTATGATGTGAGGAACATCGGTTCAATATGCTGTTGTAGTTAATGGGAAACCGTGTAGAAAAATTAAACCGCAGAGGGGATTGAGGAAAGGGAACCTTATTTCTCCATATCTATTATTTGTGCAGAGGCTTTGGGTGCATTGTTGACAAAAGCAAATGAGGATGGAGCTTTGACGGGGGTTCCTACTTCAAAAAGGGGCCCTCGAATAAGCTATTTATTCTTTGCGGATGATAGCGTTCTTTTTTGTAGGGCTAATCGTACTCAATGGAAGAATCTTACGAATGTTTTACAGCTTTATGAAACTGTGTCGGGCCAACACCTCAATGCTAGTAAGACTTCCATTTTTTTTAGCAAGAATACTTCCATGAAGGATAAGGGTGAAATTTTGGAGGTTTTGGGTCTCCCATCGACTCAACGGTATGACACTTATTTGGGACTCCCAACTCTAGTAGGAAAATCTCGAATGGCAGCTTTAAAGGGAATCACTGACCTAGTATGGAAGAGCCTTCAAAACTGGAAGCTGAAATTTTTATCTCAGGCTGGCAAGGAAATACTTCTTAAGGCTGTAATTCAAGCGATTCCTACCTACTACATGAGTGTTTTTCTTCTCCCACGTGCTCTTTGTGTGGAGATAAATTCACAAATGCGTAAGTTTTGGTGGGGACATAAAGAAAATAAATCCAGAGTGAGTTGGATGAGTTGGGAGTGTATGGGTTTGTCAAAAGAGTCTGGAGGAATGGGGTTTTGTGATTTTACGAGTTTTAATAAGGCTCTTTTGGCTAAACAAAGTTGGAGGCTTTGGCACCAACCGGACAATCTAATTTCTCGGATTATGAAGGCGAAATATTACTCGGAGTGCTCTATATTGGAGGCAAGTGTGGGTTGGCGACCCTCTTTTGCAGGGAGGAGTATTCATGGCTCGTGTGATCTTCTTCGAGAAGGATTGATATGGAGGGTGGGTAATGGTTGCAAAGTTCAGATTTGGAAAGATAGGTGGATCCCGAACCCATCTACTTTCAAAATTATTTCCCCACCAACCCTACTAGACCCAGAGGCAACGGTTAGCTCCCTTGTTGATGTACACTCAAAGTAGTGGAATATCCCTCTTTTGGCCTCTTTATTTACAGAAGAGGAGGTTCAAAAGATTAAGGAAATTCCTTTAAGTTGCACCAATCAAAAAGGACTCTCTTATTTGGAGGGGCACTAAGAATGGGGTTTTTTCGATGAAGAGTGCATATCATATACAAAAAGAGTTGGTAAATCGAACGAAAGCAGCTAGTTCATCAACAACAAGGAGTAGTGCTCTTTGGAGACGATTATGGGCTTTACCGGTGCCTAACATGGAGAAAAATTTTCTATGGTGGGCCTGCCAAAATATTCTCCCGACCCGGGAAAATTTATACAAACGAAAGGTTATTTTGGATCCCCTTTGCCCGGTTTGTGGTTTGGAGGTGGAGACAGGTTTCTATATTTTGTGGCAGTGCCCATCGGCTATGGATGCGTGGGCTATGGGTCATGCAAAAGTCCAGAAGTGCTCATTCTCTGGACATGATTTGCTGCAGCTGCTGGAGTATTTGTTTGACAGGTGTGGCCAGGAGGAAATAAAACAATTTTCTGGTATGTCTCAGCGTCTTTGGCTGCGAAGAAACGACTTGATTCATGGAGGCACCTTAACACACCCGAAGGTGATAGTTGCTCAGACAAAACAAGCCATTGTGGATTTCACCTTGGCTCATGAGCGTGATGAGGTAGCTATGATTACACTCGTCCAATAGACCGCAACCAGCTGGCAAGCTCCAGTGATGGGGTGGGCAAAAGCAAATTGTGATGCGGCTTTGGTGAGACAGCATGGTCGTATGGGGCTTGGGGTGGTTATACGGGACTCTTGGGGGAATATGCAGGCAACAAGGTGCGTGGTTTAGGATGGTTGCTTGGCTCCGGTAGCAGCAGAGGCGATGGTGATTCTCTTGGCCATATGATTATGTCATGAATTAAGCCTTTCCCGGGTGCACTTTAAAGGGGATGCAAAATCTGTGATAGATTCCGTAAACTCGGTGGAGACGGATAGCAGCTGGATGGGGCATATCATTGAGGATATCAAATTGAAACTTCGGGCTTTTCAACAGTGACAGCTCACGTTTACTAGGGAGGAGGGAAATCAGGTGGCTCACTTACTTGCAAAATATGCGGTGGAACATGACCAGGAATTTTGTTGGAGAGATATACCTCTTGATTGTATTCGTGATGCTTTGTTACTTGAGCAATTTGCTCTAATTTCTTGAATTATAATGAGAAGTCAGTTTTTATCAATAATAATTTTAAAAGTCATATTACTTTTGGAGGAATAAAAGATGATAGGAGTCTTGCATATAGCATTACTCATATATTTATTGCCAATAAAAGAACAATATAAAAGCATTCATTGTCTAAAAACACTATTAAAACTAAAGTAGCCAAAATATGTACAAGTAGCCCTTCAATAGCCATCACTCTTAAGCATCGTCATCCTCAAACTCATCCTCATCCCAGTTGGATTGTCACCTGCCCAATCAAAATGAATTCAATACTTTTTATATGACATCGTACGAAAAAAAAAAATGGAAGACAATAAATAAGTAAATGAGAACATAGAGTTATATATGATTTGCATAATGCAAGGCAACCAAATAAGGGCCTATTCACTACAAAAATTTAAGTATTTTGTGACTGCCAATTAGTGACGTGTTGTAGTGACGTTTTTGAAATAGCAAAAGTTTAGTATACTATAAAAACGAGGGGTAGTGACGTTTTTACTGTTCACACGCCACCAATTGGTTGAGTGTGAACAGTAAAAACGTCATTAAAGGTTTTTTTTTTTTCTCGAAAAATAATTTTTTTTCATTTTTTTATTAATTTATTTTTTCATTTTTTTCATTTGTTAATATGATCACAATTGTAACTCATGATACTCTCAACTGAGATTGCATGCACATATGGACTACCTTATATTCCAAGGTATCTCTCTCTCTCTCTCTCTCTCTCTCTCTCTATATATATATATATATATATATAGATAAGGTGTTCATAAAGCACATAATGGTTTACCTTATAACTATTTCCATACTGCCTTTGTAATCTTGATAAATTTACATCCTTCTAAGTTGTATCATTAGCATACACTTTTGATTACATTTCAATACTTAAACATGCAACTTTAAGAGAAAATTGGCGCAAATTATCAAAGAGATAGAGATGAAATGCAAATATGAAACTTGTAATCATTCAAGTATTTAGGAAACACAAGCAGAGCACAGGTTCTAATACAAGTTCTATATTCTTTCATCCTCTATCTCTAAGTCATTTTGAAATTTTGAAAACCTCATATATACAAGTTCTATACGTACAAGTCTCCAACCGCGGCCACAAGTAAAACAAAAATCATTTCTCAGAACTATATAATCATCAACAATATTATAATGATATGTTAATATCACCTTACAAACCTATATAAGAAGCACTTCTTAGAGAAGGATGTTTACTATACTACTGAGTTTGTGATAAGAAACCAAGGAATTTTTATTTTATTTTATTTATTTTATTTTATTTTGACATGTGGATAAAGGGGGCTGGAAGAGAATTCGAACTAATGACTTTCATTTTATGAGGCAAATCAAAGATTATAATCCTATATTTGACGTCAAGAAATTACCATCACTTGGACGACTAGCCCCAGATGATCTCAATCGTCGTCCCGCTGGCGCCAAAGAGTTCGAGCCGGGAGCTAGCGATATGTTCTGCGATGGGCCGGCATAAAACATACAATTAATGATCAGAATGTAAGAGATTTTTCCAAATCAAATGGGTTAAATTAGCCAACAATAAAAGTAAATTAGTAATTAGGGTATACATGTGCCTGCATCGTGGCTTTCATAATGCTTGCGAAGTGGTCCATCCGAGTATTGAGTGCCGCCACTTCACCGCTCCATTTCTCGAATTTGCCGGCGATTTCTTGCAAGCCTTGTTCCGGTGTAGAGGGCAATGTTGTGTGAAAGATAATATAACTTGCAACCACGAATAGAATAAGAAGAGCAATTGCCACCGTAGATACTATATAATTATCAAAATTAGTTGACTTAATCTTCTCTCCGGCAGAACTCAACCAATGATTTTTCTTAGGCATTGTTATGGAAAGAATTCCGCTATCAAACTTTGAACGAATTTCATGCCCATTACAATCTTCTGGAATCTTAACTTCTTTATGAAAGAAGCTATTGATTAGATTAGTCCTTTGTCCCCAAATTTCAACTCCTCCACGATTGTTGAGTCGAACAATAATTTCTTCGCTTTTGAACCCTACAAAAAGTCGAGAAAAAAAAAATTATTTTCACTTTTACATCACATCAATCAAACAAAAAATAGAAACTTTATTTTCTAAACGCAATCTCAAGTACAGTTTTGACGAACCGAATATCTTTGTTGCTCTTGAATTGGGAAGATCGTGTTGATGCGTTATAACCTAATAATAATAATAATAATGTAGGGTGCCTTCACGTACAGGCAAGGAAATAATTTCTTACAAAATATAGCACTTTTAAAGGGAAAACAGCAATTTTTCCAAACAGTACTTAACTACATTAAAAATCGTGTCTTTGAACTTGCAAACCCAAACAAACCCTTAAAATCGTCCCAACAAGCCGTTTAGTAATCACGTGTTAAACCAGAAATCTATAATTAATTTAGTTATACTCCATGAGTCAAACTTTGAGTTTCTATCGAAATTCTTAAGAGAAAATATACGTACCTTGAAGATGAAGCTCGAGAACGTCACGGCCTTCTTCTTGACGCCACTTGCAAAAGGGTTCGAAACCAGAGGGCATGGGCTCAGCTTTGGCCTTCTTCGTTTCCATTTCTTTTAATTAATAGAACACAAAAACACTGGGGACGTCTATTAACCAAGCTTTCTTCTATTTATAATGAATTAATCATTGAACAAGTTTATTCTTTCTTTATTTTTTAGCATTATTAATTTATTCAATGAAACCCTAGCTAATAGTAAAACCCTAGCCGTCCCTAGTGTTTATATGTGGTTATATATGTTCCATTAAGTGTTTTTCCTCTTTTTTTTTTTTTTTCTTTTTTTAAAGGAATCGATCGAACATTAAGGAAATTAGGTATTTGATATGAAAGCACATCTCTTAGCTACTACGTACCTTAATTATCTTGAACATGATCTTTATTTAATCTCTAACTATTCGAAAATTTCCTCGAGACTTGACCGCATATTTTTATTATTATTTTTTTTCAACATGATTGCATGCTTAAAAACTTTGGTCCAAGATTTAAAAATCAAAAAATCAAAAAATCAAATAAAAACCCACCAAAGCAAGTGAGTTTAAAAAAGAGTAATGCCAGAAGTGGGATTTTGTCTACCATATATCTCCAAAAATGATGTGCTTTTTAAAATTATCTTTGAATTTGTGATAGATCACACTATTGAATTTTGATATAATGGTGATTTTAAAAGCAACATTAAAAGGTGAATAAAAGTCACACTTCTAACATTACTAAGCAAAATTTTAAACCTAGTTTACTAGCCAATGGCATGATTTGGGGTATTTTTGTCAAAAATAAAATTTTAAAACCCTAGACTAACTTAATCCTAGCTACACCCTTTTTTTCTTTTTCTTTTTTAACAAACGAGTTATCTTCATTGAAAACTGCCAAACTTGAGTGGCCGAATGACCCGAGGGTGACATGGAACCTGGACCGGATCACCATCTTTAGTTATTCGTTAAATTGCCATTAGAGAGTTAGCCACTTAACAACCAAACAACGAAGAAATAAATTGTTAGGAAAATAATGTGATAAGAGAGAAAAATTAGAAATAAACACCAAATTGTTAGGAAAAATATTATTAAAGTAGGAACAAAAATCTAATACAAAAGATAGCTTGAGGTACGATGAATCGCTACTAACAAATGTCAACTATACGTCAACTATACAACTATACATTAAAGACGTTCTATTCCTTATGCTACTCGGCCTTCCCCTTCCCTTTCCCCACCGAGCTCATTCGCTCAAACTCCACTCGCATCAGCTCAAATTCCATTTTCATTCGCCCAACATTCGAATTCAATGGTTCAAAACATTTCAGAAGCTGCCGCTCAAACGCTGAAGGTCTATTGAACGCAATGTCCAGCCTCCCCACCATTGATGTAAAGACATTGAACGCAATGTCTCGTGCAGTTCTTCCCATCTGCAGCATAGAAAAACATAAATTAGAGCTTAAAATGCGAAAAATAGGGAGAAAGGTATGAGGTTTAAAAAGGTTTAGTGGGATCCAGCTTCTGTGCTTCCTTTTCCTCCCTCTCCTTTCGAATAGAGCCCAAAAAAATTAAAAATTACTTTCATCTCTTTTTCTAATCGAAGGTTTGAAACATACATACATGATGATAAATGTAGCAAAGACATTCTTAACTTACCTTGCTTGGCTTGACCGGCCAGAGAGATAGAGACAGAGACCAGTAAGGAGAGACAGAGACCGGCGAGGAAAGACAGAGACGAGCGTGAGAGACTTAGCCTTAGGTTTAGGGTTAGATGAAAGTGATCTTCTGCCATTGCTTGTTGCCAATGAGGTATACTGGATGCCTCACGAATATTACTAGTCGCATTTAATGATTTTTATTTGATGGTAAAATGATTGTTTTAACCTTTTTGAATGGTAAAAATTTGAGAAGAGTATCTAGAAAAGCTAGGAGAAACAAGGGGTTATTTTAGGTAGACAATCAGATTATTGTCCACCTAGCCCAAGTAGTCAACTCGATTGATTGACAACTTTGGCATTCTAAGCTCATATTAAAAACAGCCAAGTTCTAAGCATTATAGAGCTGTCTCAGTGAGTATAAAAATTTAGAAAGACTCGCACCGCACAACACCAATTGCTTAAATGAGATCTTTAAATAAAAATATATTAGAAATATTATTTAAATATTAAAAAAAAATAAGGTCTCATTTTAAAGTTTTGCCTAAGACCTCAAAATACATTGAGCCAGCCCTGTATTTGGTGGACCATTCACCTTCTCTCTCACTTTTTTCATTCTAAATGATTGTTAGAGCCTTCATGATTTATATCAATATTTTGCTCATATTTTTTCCATATCATCTTATAAATCAACTATTAAATTTGTGAATTTATGTAGACCCAACAAAAGTCAATAATGGACCCCACAAATCTAATGATTGATCTATTGAATTTGTAGGAGACTATAGAGAAAATATGAGCAAATTATTCCTACAAATCATTTCTCTTTCTCCTAATTAATGCTCTTCATTGTACAATCATTACATTGACAACCATTAAATAATTAAATTTGATTATCATTAACGTGATTTTGCTGCATCATTTTATTAAGTTGTAATGATAGAATTCATTGATTTTTCAACCATCTTTTAACCATCTCGATAATGAATGAATGAATGAATCCACCGTTGAACTTGTGTGGAGTTCACATGAGTCCACAAATCTAATGGTTGATTTATTGAATTTGTAGGATGAAATGAAAAAAAGATGAAAATATTACAATGAGAAATGCTAGGTTCTCTTCTAATGTTCTTCTTGTGTCCTCATATAATCTTAGGTGAATATTATTTTCTAAAAATTGTATTTTCTAAAAATATATCGACTCTTACTATTTTATTAAATATTTACCAGCTCTTTGTAGGCACCGGTAACTATTAGTAGTGATAACCAACTTAGTTCGTATTTTATTAAAAAACAATAATATATATATAGAGAGAGTTTATATTTAACATTAATTCTGACTTTTAAAATTGTTATTTGATTAAAATTTAATGGTAATCTATTCCAAGTCAAATCACATTTAGGGATAAAAAGGAGATAAGAAACTTGCATATAACATTATTCATATATTTATTGTCCATATAAGCTACATAATATACTCCAAACAACATAAAAACATACTAATAATTGTCTGAAAACACTATTAAACAGAGAAATAAAACATAACATAAATCTTAAAGCAACCAAAATATGTCCAAGTAGCACTTCAATAGCCATCACTCTTAAGCATCCTCATCCTCAGACTCACCCTCATCCCGGCCAGTTGGATTGTCACCCGCCCAACCAAATAAACCTGGTCCAGATGATCTCAGCCGCCTCCCGCCGGCGCTGGAGAGTTCAAGTCAGGAGCTAGCGAAAGCTAGGAATAATATAAACAAGCAGGGATAGAATAATAGCATAAGCAATTACCCACATAAATGTTATAAAATTATCAAAATTAGTTGACTTAATCCTCTCTCCAGCAGAACTCAACCAATGATTTTTCTTGGGCATTGTTATGGAAAGAATTCCGCTATCAAACTTTGAACGAATTTCATGTCCATTACAATCTTCTGGAATCTTAACTTATTTATGAAAATCGCCATTGATTGCACTATGTCCCCTAATTTCAACTTCTCCGCGATTGTTGCGTAGAACAATAATTCCTCCTCTTCTGAACCCTACAAAAACCCAGAAACAATTTACTTTCACATTTACATCACATCATTCAAAACACCCAAAAAAAATAAATAAATAAACTCTATCTTTTACACCAAAAAGCCCCAAAACCAATTAAGCTTTCAAATCAACCTTTTTTCCATAAACAAAAACCCTATTTTCTAAATACAATGCATCGCCAAACCAACTATCATTGTCACTCTTGAATTAGAAAGACCATGTTGATGTGTTATACCCTAATAATGTTGTACAACTTATAATATTGCTTGATTTTACATATCAAACGTGTAATTTTAAATTAAATCACATAAAATGTATTGGGAGTGCAAAATTTGTGTTTTCAAATCACAGGCAAGGGAATATTTAAAAATAAAAATTAAGAAAAAAAAAAGCGCAATTTTAATGGGTAAACAACGATTTTACCAAACACTTAACTATATAAAAAATCGCGTTTTCAAAATCCTATGTACTTTTTGAACTCGCAAACCCAAACAAACCCTTAAAATTATCCCAACAAGCCCTTTAAAGCATTCCTATTGAGCTCTTTAAATTTAGTTTGTTCTCCAAATACCAAGTGCAAAAAAGTGAGAGTTATTTAGTTTCTTAATCTTATATATTCATTTTCTTTCTCTCAGAATCAAAATAACAAAAAAAATTAAAAAATAATAATAATAATATTTAACATTAATAGAGGAACATATAGTGAGTTTGATATTTGGTTCCTTTTAAAAGTGGCTCTTCAAATCTAAAAAATTGAGTTTTTCTCTTCAAATTTAACCTTTATTTAAAGAGCTCAATAGGGATGCTCTTAGTAATCACATGTTAACCCAGAAAACTATATATAGTTAATTTAGCTAAACTCCGATCCATGAGTTTCAGATTCTCTCGAAATTCTCAAGTAGAACAAAAGACTCGGGCTAAGAGATGAAATACCTTGAAGATGAAGCTCGAGAACGTCACGTCCTTCTTCTTGATGCCACTTGCAAAAGGTTTCGATTGCTTTGGCCTTCTTTGTTTCCATTGCTTTTAATAGATTGATACACAAAAACAAACCCTAGCCGGCTCCCCTATTGTTTATATATATATATATATATATATATATATGGAAAAAATATAATTTAGAAAAATATAATTTAGCCCCCTAAACTACCGGTAATTTTCATTTTAGCCCCGTAATGTTCAAAAAATGATAAAGTAGCCCACCAAACTACCAAACAGTTGCAATTTCGCCACTCCGTTAGTCATTATTGTCAAATAAGATGGAAACTTCAAAACTACATTGTTTTAGAAAGGTTAAGTTACTAAAATACCTTTTTGGAAAAAAAAAAATCAATTTAAAAAATGCCCTCCAAAACGACGTCGTTTTGAGAGAGAAAAAAAGGCCATGGGTGGCCGGCGAGCCACCCCTAACCACCGTATTTTTTTTATTTTCCCCTCAAAACGACTTCGTTTTGGGGGGTATTTTTTAAATTGATTTTTTTTTTTCCCCAAAATTCCTCAAAACAACGTCGTTTTTGGGGGGGCATTTTTTAAATTGAATTTTTTTTTTTCAAAATGGCATTTTAGTAACTTAACCTCAAAAAAGACGACGTTTTGCACTTTCCATCCAATTTGACGATGTTGAGTAACGGAGTGGCCAAATTGTAACTTTTTGGTAGTTTTGAGGCTACTTTATCACTTTTTAAACATTATGGGGCTAAAATGAAAATACCTGATAGTTTGGGGGGCTAAATTATATTTTTCCCATATATATATATATATATATAAACCCCGTTTAGTTTGCGGAATAGACCTTTGGAATGGACTAGCTAATTCTAGGTATAACTATTTCTTTGTTTGGTAACATACTATTCCTGAGAATAGTTTATTTCTATATATGGGACTACTAATTAAGGAAATTAAGTATTTGGATATGAAATCGAATTTCTAAACTACCTTAATTATCTTGAACTTAATATTTATTTCATCTCTATTCGAAGATTTCCTTGATTCTTGAGAGCATATTATCTTTCTTTCTTTTTTCAACATAATTGCATGTTAAAAATTTGAATAATTCTACAAGTCCCTTTTATGTCACCCTAAAAATGAGATGGCTTTTAAAATTAACATTTGATTAAAATTCAATAACGATTAAAAAAACATTATTTTAAAGGGTAGATAGCAATTTTACCAAATACTTTTTGAACTCACAAATCTAAACAAACCCTTAAAATCATCTCAAAAAGCCCTTTAGTAATCACATGTTAACCCAGAAAAGTATAATTAATTTAGTTAATTAAACTCCATGAGTTTCAGATTCTCTCTCAAGGAAAACAGAAGACTCGGGTTAAGAGATAAAATATACCTTGAAGATGAAGCTCGAGAACGTCACAAAAGCACTGGGGACGTCTATTAATCAAGCTTAATTTCTTCTATTTATAATTAATTAATCATTGAAGAAGTTTATTCTTTCTTTATTATAAATTATTTTTTAGCATTATTAATTTATTCATTGAAACCCTAATATATAGTAAAACCCTAACCGGCCCTATATTTTACCATTTTTTTTCTTTTTTTCTTGAAAGGAATCGAGCGACCATTAAGGAAATTAGGTATTTTATATGAAATCAAATCTAAACTACGTACCTTATATATCTTGAACTTTTTTTTAGGAGAAAAAAAAAAAATCTCTAAACTACGTACCTTAATTATCTTGAACATAATCTTTATTTAATCTCTAGCTATTCGAAAATTTCCTTGAGACTTGACAGCAAATTATCAATTTTTTTTTTTAAACATGATTGCATGCTTAAAAAATTTAGTTCAAGAGGAAGAAAAAAAATCAAAACCCACCTAAGCAAGTGACTTTAAAAAGAGCAATGCCAGAAGTGGGATTTTGTCTACCGTATATCTCTAAAAATGATGTGACTTTTAAAATTACCTTTAAATTTGTAACGGATCACTATTGTATTTTGATATAATTGTGATTTTAAAATCCACATTACTTTTGAGGATAAAGGTGAATAAAAGTCATACTTCTAACATTACTAAACAAAATTTTAAACCTAGTTTACTAGCCAATCGCATGATTTGGGGTATTTTTGTCAAAAATAAAATTTTAAAACCCTAGACTAACTTAACCCTAGCTAAACTTTCCTTTTTTTTAAAAAAAAAAAAAAAAAAAAAAAAAAAAAAAAAAAAAAGTACGAGTTATCTTCATTAATATAAAATCAATCTTGAGCAAAATGTTCCAGCATACAATGCAAAAGATACAAGTTCAAAACTCTACGGCCACAACACTATCTATGACATATACCCAAATAACCAATAGCCTCTTGGGCTATTACAAAACATCACCTTAAAAATGTCATTATCACAATTAGTATATAGATCTACAGAATAAAACGACGAATCACGACTTTGTCTCTTTCATAAATGACAATTCTTTCATAAACTTGATAACTCTTCTGCCATCGGTCAATAGTTTGGTCCCAGAAAAGAACCAGAAGAAAAGAAACAACCTACTGGAAACCATTTCATTATTCTTAAGCAAAACCAAAGAAAACAACAAATCCAAGACCTGCTGTAGCCAGAGCAATAGCAAACTTGTCTTATTCAAAAGAAAAAAGGAAAAATACAAAATTTATATAAAAAATAGAAATTATAAAAAATAAAAAATAAAAAAAAATAAATAAATAAAATAAAAAAAAGAGTGAGGGTAAAAAACATCCCACTCCCAGTGACGTAGTTGCTGACACGCCAACGTGTGGGACCCACATGTCGGCGCGTGGCCGGCAGAATAATGCATGAAGGCCATCGGCTGGAAAGAAGGGGTGGCCGATGAGCACGGTCTGCAATAGCGTGGATGGACAGAACTAATGGAGAAAACCATATCTGATTCTAAAGAAAATAGATATATAAACCCCATCAAATCTGGTGGGATGGCGATGTGCAAAACGTGACAAGCCGGTAAAGAGTCTGGACAACGAATCTAAGCAAAAGAGGGGGAAGAGAAAGAAAGAGGGGGGTGGGGGGGTTTCACTCCTCCCCTGCCGCCTAGGGTCTTTTTTTTCACTAATTCACAAGTTGTTTCTCAGAAATTAAGTAATATTGTGTATATTATTTAATCCTAGCTAAACTAATTAAAACTCAAACCCTAAAACTAAACCCCCCATATACATTTGGCAGACCATTTACCTTCTCTCTCACTTTTTCATTCTAAATTATTGTTAGGGCCTTAATAATTTACAAACATAACACACGACACTAACTACAATTAAGACTTGACCCTAAAGGATAGCTCAATTGGCTACTAACCACGTTATATAAAGCATTGGTTACTAGTTCGAAACTCAATTCTCCCTCTTCCCTCTTCCCCCGTCTTCTTGGTTGGTCATATTCAACCAAAAAAAAAAAAAAAAAAAAACCTCAACGGAGACTTCTACCTTGACTACAACTTCTATTTGTACATTAACTATAAAAAGATAGTTATTTTACACAAACTGACTTCTCATTCTTTTCAACCTTATCAAGATATTCCGTCTCGTTAAATTATATATTCCAACTATTTTAGTAATCATTCATATAATTGTCATTCAACTATGATAATGTGGCAATGAAAATTAACCTTTTGATTAACAAAGACTTGTAAAAATAAAAGGCAATGGTTAATATTCAATGTCATATCACCATAGTTGTAAGCAGTCATATGGCATGCTACACATCATTATCCCAACCATCTCTTTTCGAAAATCTAATGAATCCACCATTGAATTTGTGGACTTATGTGGATCTTACAAAAATTCAATGGTAGATTCACTCATTCACTATATGGAGATCATTGAGATAATGATTTTTATCATTTATGGTCTACTAAATATCATGGAATCCTTCATACAATTGATTTCTCCTAAGAAAAATGATTTGTGTCAATATTTTGCCCATATTTTTTTCATATCATCTTACAAATCAACCATTAAATTTGTGGATTATGTGGACCCAACATAAGTCAATGGTGGATCCCACAAATCTAATAATTGATCTATTGAATTTGTGGGAGACTACGGAGAAAATATGGGCAAATGATTCATACAAATCATTTCTCTTTCTCCTAATGCTCTTCTTTGTACAATCATTACATTTGACAACCATTAAATAATTAAAGTTGATTATCATTAACGTGATTTTGCCACATCATTTTATAAGTTGTAATGATAGAATTTTTTTTTCAACCATCTCTATAATGAATGGATGAATCCACCATTGAATTTGTGTGGGGTTCACTTGAGTCCACAAATCTAATGGTGAATTTGTAGGATGAGTTGAAAAAAAAGAGGGAAAAATATTAATGTGAATCATGTCTCTTTCTCATATTCTAATGGGGAATGTTAAGTTCTCTTCTAGTGTTCTCCTCATATCCTCATAATCCTAGATGAATATTATTTTCTGAAAATATATCGGCGCTTACTATTTTATTAAATATTTACCGGCTCTTTGTAGGCGCCGGTAACTATTAGTAGTGATAACCAACTTAATTCGTATTTTATTAAAAAAATATATATATTGTTTATATTTAACATTAATCCGTGTACATCAAAATCATATTCATTCATTAATTCAACAACACACTATTAAATAGTGAAATAAAACTCTTCAACCACCTTCATAAGGTGATGTAGCTTTTAAAATCGTTATTGAATCAAAGTTTTAAAGTGATCTATTTCGAGTTAAATCACATTTAGGGATAAAAAGGGAATAAAGAATCTTGCATGTAGCATTATTCATATATTTATTGTCAATATAAGCTACATAAAATGTACTCCAAACACTATAAAAACATAATAATAATTGTCTGAAAACACTATTAAACAGAGAAATAAAACATAACATATATAATTCTTAAAGCAACCAAAATATGTCCAAGTAGCCCTTCAATAACCATCACTCTTTAATTTTCCTTTTCCCCCTCTCCCGCTTTGAATAAAAAAAAAAAATTAATTAATAAAAAAAAAAATCACTCTTTAAGCATCATCATCCTCAGACTCACCCTCATCCCGGCCAGTTGGATTGTTACCCGCCCAACCAAATAAACCTGATACAGATGATCTCGGCCGCCTCCCGCTGGCACCGGAGAGTTCAAGTCAGAGCTAGCGAGGGCTAATATAAGGTGCAAGCTGGCCGGCTAGAATACAAATAGCAATTCCCACCGTAAATATTATATAACTATCAAAATTAGTTGACTTAATCTTCTCTCCGGCGGAACTCAACCAATGATTTTTCTTAGGCATTGTTATGGAAAGAATTCCGCTATCAAACTTTGAACGAATATCATGTCCATTACAATCTTCTGGAATCTTAACATCTTTATGAAAGAAGCCATTGATTACACTTTGTCCAGTAATTTCAACTTCTCCTAGATTATAGTTGCGTCGAACAGTAATTTCTCCTTTTTTGAACCCTAGCAAAATTCAAAAACAAATTACTTTTACATAGACGTCACATCTATCAATCAAACAAAAATAAACTAGATGTATTTTTTACACCAAAAATTAAGCCCCAAAACGAATCTTGAAAATGAAGCTTTTCCCACAAAACAAAAACCATATTATCTGTCGATCGAACCGACTATCTTTGTCACTCTTGAATTAGAAACAACATGTTACCCTAATGATGTTGCACAACTTATGATGTGTTTGGCGTTGCAATTTTACATATCAAAAGTGTAATTTTAAATCAAATCACATAAAATGTGTTATGAGATTACGTTTTCAAAAATACACCGATAAACTAACATCGATTTTACCAAACACTTAACTACACTAAAAATAGCTTTTTTAAATCGTACTTTTTGAACTCGCAGACTCAAACAAAAATCATCCCAACAAGCCCTTTAGTAATCACATGTTAACCCAAAAAAGTATAATTAATTTAGTTAAACTCCCTGGAAATTCTCAAGGAAAACAAAAGAGATGAAATACCTTGAAAATGAAGCTCGAGAACGTCACGTCCTTCTTCTTGACGCCAATTGCAAAAGGGTTCGAAATCAGAGGGCATGGTCTTAGCTTTGGCCTTCTTCGTTTCCATTGCTTTTAATTCATCGATCATACACAAAAACAAACCCTAGCCGGCCCTACTGTTTATGTATATATATTCGATCGGCTGACCATTGGACAGCTGGTGATAAGAATCCAAGGATTTTATTACTTCGAGCCAATTGAATTTCCAATTAATAATTCCCAAAAAAATGGTTTCGTGATTCATATCTATATTATAAATTTACACATAAATTTTTAGTATCCCTTAGAAATAGTGATGATTATCAAAGGTTGAATGATAACACAAATCAATTAACATTAGAGAATAACTTCTATAATTAAGGTATCGGCACATATACTTGATTAGAAAAAAAAAACAAAAAAAAGTATCGGCACATATCAAGCTTTTTGTGCCTTCCAATAATAAGTTGACACATCAACTTAAAACAACAAATAACTTTACTGTGAAAACACCGGATCATACCTCTTTTAGCACTTATGGACAAAAAACCCCTCCTCTTTGCGATTAATGTGTACAATTGTAAGTGCACTCTATCTAATAAGTGAAGTTGGCTTGTTAGTTTTGAATGACAATTCCATAAGAAAAAGAAATAACTAATACAGGAATGTTAAATTTCCAGTGAACTCAAAACTAGAAGGACTACTTGAAAAAAGAAAAAACCCTAGAAGCACTGAAGAAGAGCCTTGTGTAGTCTAATCTTAGCCATGTAAATGACATGGTGTGATTTAGCCAAAATCTCTAACCACATATGGCAGGTACGACAATCCAAAAACAAAGACAGGAAGACAATCTGAAGACTTCACTTTATTACTTCGTTTTATCTGAAAATTACCTCAAAATTATTTTTCTTTTGAAAAAGAATTTTGTACTGCCAAGAATATCAAACATGTTATGGCACCTCTATAGATATCATTCCCCGATTACATTTCCTCAACTGCCAGCTTGTACAACCTCTTTCTCATACCAACTACAAAAAATTACACAAACCACATGATTTCACAAAAATCAAACCAATTCCAGTGTCATCGGGACAAAAGGGCTTTCGCGCAACACAACGGAACACATTCTCTACTCCATTAATCTTCAGAGTGACCCAAATGATTGACTTAAAGCCTTTTCTCCATGACGTTCCCTTGCAGCTTTGTATGAAACAAACTTGATAAAGCCCCCTTAGATCTTGAAAAGCTACTCTTGTGATGTATCTTCATTGTATCTTGAACACGGTCTTCAATTTCGCAACCAGCTTCCACTCTTCAATGGACAGATCATCCTGCATATTTTGAAGTTGCAATAAGCAACAATTGGAACAAAATCCATAGAAGCATAGAAAAATTGTGGGCGAGATAAGATATTCAACCACTTACCCTATAATTAGCTTTAAGTACATCAATCGACTTCCTTGAGATGTGGCTCACAAGTTCATCCTCAACCTCAAAATGCCTACCAAACATCTTTTGCTGCTCCTCAGAATTGGAGCCAACTATCTGTAAAAGCAGAAATAAAGCCAAATATTAGCATATCTCAAACCAAGTGTAATCTTGCATGACAAATTCTAAACGATCCAATTTGACATTAAAAATCAAATAAGGATCTACAGCAATTTGAACAACAATTGTGAGACAGCCCAAAATTTTATTTGAGCAAGCGGGTCTTATATGGGCTCTCACAATTTGTTGCCCAAATTGCTTGCTGGGAATCGCAATCCTTCAAAATCATGCTCAGACAACCAGAGGATATTCAAACTCCAATTTTCAAGGTGCAGAGGATCACTGCTAATGCAATGTCCATCAAAATCTCATCACCTACCACCAAGACCATTAGCTGATTCGTTAAGAGTTCCAATTTAACTAAAAAAAATAAAGTACCTTGGACAATTTGTCTAAAAAATCGTTTTGGAAATGGTATGATGTCCCAATAATGACCTACCCACATAAAGGTCTTTAAAGCATTATATTAGGCTTTTTTGATAAATTATTGCAGGATTCTTGGATGGGGCCTTGATGTTAAAGGACTTAGGGAAGATCAGTTCATTAAGATTTAATACTTTCAGACGGGATTTTGTGTGACCACCAATCTTACTAAATGCTCATTAGTGATTACAGATGGAGATTTAAAAAATAAATGGCCTTATTTTTTACAAGCTTTTGGTAGGTAGCTACATCACCACGTTTTCAGATATTCCATGGATCCGTTCGATTCCTATGGGATAGACAACCACCCCTTAAACTGACAAAGCATTGAAGACTGCATCAGTGATTCAAACACATACCTTAATTGCAACCTTCTGCCCTTTCTTTGCAATATCCACAGGTTTGTGGTTATTTTCAATCGATGCAATTCGCCCAATATCAATGAAACCCTGTTGGGGAACACAAATTGGAGTCCCAACCTGTGCAGAAAACATATTAAATCAGATACGTACAAAAATATAAACCAAATACTTTCATGTATAACACAAACTCTAGAGGCATCTGATAATAAGCATTATCCAAAGCCCGCCACATAACCCCACAGATATAATGTTGGGAGTGGCGTTAATTGGCATCAAGACCACTCAGGAATTCTGAGCCATACAAGAAATTTAATGCTGACAAATAAGCCATAAAGCCGAGCAAAAGACCAGAAAAATTGATGTAGCCTCGGTCAAAAACTTAGACCTAGATGGACCATGCCAGCTTCCTTTCAAAGCAAGAGAAAGGAATTAAGCATATACAGAGACAGTAGAAATGCAAGCTAAAAGAAGTATCATGTCGTATATAAATATTAGAAGTATATATATATATATATGATTCGAGTTTTTCAAACACTTCAATCCCACATAATTAAGATAAATGGCATTGCATACAAATGCAGAAGACCTACCTGGAAATTATACTACTTGATCCACAAGATCTAGAACCTAGACTTTGCAGAGACAATTATATGGCAAAACAAATAGTATAAGTTCACCTCTTTTGAAAACCACTATCACATTCAATTTGTAGTGGAGTAATTGAGCACAGAAAACAACAAAGACATGTCCATTGGTTCTATAAACTTTGTTGGTCATTATTGTGTGACCACCAAACACAACCCCCAAATCTCATAGCACATACTAAGCTAAATAAGGAACATTCGTTCTTGTTTTAAATATTTTAGATATCCCTTCCCTTTTTCTCAACTTTACCAAGATTCAAAAGGAGCCCAAGTAGACTAGGAATCATTTTTTCTCAAATATTTTGGCTGAGAACACGTCTGAGGATGAAGATTTCTTTCTTGGACTTATCACTACCCTCGCAAGCATTATAGTGTCCCTTAAACAAGAGAAAACAAGCCAAACGGACTGAAAATAAATTACCTTAGCAATTCCTTCGACAATATCAACCCCCAATACAATAGGATCCTTCTTGTTGAAAATGCAGTTTGGCATAATCTTAAGAACACATGGAAAGACTGCATCATCAGCAGCTTCCTTCTTCTTTTCCTCCTTGAGATTATCAATATAGGCTTTAAATTGATCAAATAAGTGATATATGATATCAGCAATAAAAATCTTCACACCCAATTCATCTGAGAGTTCTCGGGCCTCTGGTGTAACTTTGACATCAAATGCCAGGATGGTAGCATATTCTTTTTTCTTTTCAAGCATTACACTGGCCTTCATGACATCTTTTTTATGCACAGGGCCTATGCCTATACCACTAACAGGGATGTTTACTGCTGGTGACTTCAAAAACTCCAGCAATGCTTCCAACGATCCTAAGGTAGATGCTTGTACGTAAACTCCCTCACCACTCTTATCAATCCTGCTCATGACTGTCTTCATATCTTCCATAGCTGCGTCCTTAACATCCTCTATATTATCGTCAGGCCCTACAACGTAAAGACCAGTCCCAGCAATTGCATGCTCAAGGCCCTGCGTACAATGTGACACAAGGAATCAGGAACTTCTTTCAAACAAACCAACAATCCTCACTTTAATTGTGCAAGTGCATTACTGAAACTCTCAACAAAGCAGAAGTAGGTTGGATGGCTTTGATTTCAATATGTGCAAAATATACCTGTGCTGTGATCTTGATACCCATTGCAGCCTTGATTTTCTTATGGTGCAGGTAAGTCCCCTGAAATCAGTTCACCAACGAATCATCATCTATAGCATTGCATAACTTTTAGCTCTTGCTTAAACAACACAGGATATAACTTACAGTTAAATATTCCATACAGGTTATTTATAGAAAAAAAGAAACCCTTTCGAAGTTATTTCAGTCAAGTAACACAACTTTGTGCAGAAAGGGAGTTACTTGACACCCATGGTGACCTGTTGGATAAAAGAAAGAGCAGGACAAAACTCTGGCACTCCTGAAGCAGTCAGATATTGCCAGGTTTACCATCTAAAATTGTCCAACCACGTCTGAACTTCAAAAACAGATATGTACATGGCAGACCTTCAGTCTACCCTGAATTGTTTGCTATGTCGACATGACTTGCTAATAAGATTGAGCAAGGATTGTATAATTTATAAACTCTGGTTGTGAATTTCAAAAAATACTTAAACATGTTGATGCACACACGATTAGGCTTTTATTTTTTATTTTTAAAAATGTTTTTATTACAACGGTCACGGCAAGCAAGTCATAGATCCCTAAAGATCCACGACAACAAATAAAATAACCTAAGTGGGATCAAAAAGGGACCTTTCAAACAATGGAAAAAATTAAAATTGCTAAGGAACAGACCTACCTTGCAGAAGAAACTAGCAAAAATTTAACTTCTAAAGCCAAGGTGCTTGTAACAACTGAATAGACTACTAAATGTTCAAAGTCCCAGACAGAAAGACAACATGATTATCTGTAAGTTCTTAGCTTCTGTGGGGTCCAGGGATTGTTAAAGCACGTTAGATAGGCCGATGTCAATAAGGGGCGTATTAGCACTTCACTAATATAAAATGTGCTGTCATGATCAGTATGAAGAATAAAAATAAAGTGACTTTAGGGTTAGGGAGACCCTTAGTAATATAGCAACAGAGAGCACTACAAAACAGGATCGTATGAAGGATAAAAATAACCAAACTGCTCTCTCTATTGGCAGCATTCTATCGACAAAGCGCCATCTCTCAGAGTCTTTCACAAAGGGGGAAGCACTCCTTCCCTCTGTCAAGCTAGGGACATTTATCTCAGAAGTTATTACCCAATCTCCCTCACTTCCGTGAGCCCTCCAATTCCAATACTATGGCATAGCCATTCTTAGGTGGTATTAATTAACTTTCTCAATATAATGGCAGTTCCTTGTAAATTGTTCTCTCATTGTATACATTTTTTTGCCCATGGACTTTTGTCCTCCAATATCACTCTAAGATTTAAAGTCCCAAAAATTTCTTCCATCTGTCACCATGAGGCATGCAGCTTAGCAACCTCTTTAATATCCCAACTATTCAATGGAGTACTTTTGCAGATTATCTTCAAGACCTTGTCCTTCCATGATATTAACAATAATTCCAGTTTCAATTTATTAACTTTAAATTATTTTATTTAAAAGAGAACAACTAATTTCCTTAGACAGTATGAAACTCAATTGAAGAAAGATTCATTTTAAAATCTCTTTTGTATGTTTTAGATAATTTTCAATATTGAGGTCAACTAGCTCTTCTTCACAAGTTAGTTTGCTAGCAGTATACTGGAGTTCTATTTTACCAACCCAAGAACAACAAAAACTATGTAAATATGTGAAAAGAGACCATACCTTAACTCGGAGTTCCTTCATTGGATGTGGAGTCAATAAAGCTCGGATAGAGGTAACAATAGGCCCCTACAAAGCAAGATTAATTTGTAAGAATTTGAAATTTAGCATGAGATCATGTGGAAACATGTTTTAGGTGCTTGCCTGCATGCCACAAACAACTATTTGATCTCCTTCATGAAGCACACCATTGACCAATACAACATCAATAGTTGTCCCATGACCTTCAACAACCTTGACCTCCAACACAGTGCACTGGTACAAAATTTAACCACAATCAAATTTCCATACTACTACCTTGAAGCACTAAACCAAATGAAAATCACGTAAAAAGACTGCACACCTGCATTTCACTGCTGTATGTAAGTTTCTCAACCATAGTTTTCTGAGTCCATTGAACTAATAATAATAACAAATCTGGGATGCCTTCGCCACTGTATTATTCACAAACCCAAAATATCAGGAAATTAGCATAAGAAATTTTGCAGCGGAAGATCCTAAACAAGCTATATCAATACCACATTAACAGTCCATAAGTTGTACCTAATAGCACTTGTAGGCACAATGCTGAAAGTTTCCCCCATTTCCTTATTTTTATAGTACAATTCAGTATTTAATCCCTGCTCTTTGAACTGAGTAATAATCTGACAACCAACAAAAAAAAACCAAATGAATGAGTAATGAGCCAAACTGACACGAATGTAGCAACGAGAAAAGGCAGAATTTATAAAACCTGAGTGAGCCTCATATTGAATTCATTTTGTACATCCTTAGATTGCTGCTTCATGGCCTTCACAATTGGTGCATTGCGACATACTTTCCAGCCATAGAGCCTGTCCACCTGCAGAAATTGAAAAACAAACAAAATTAAACATGAATAATAATAAGAGGGGGAATAGCAACACCAAAAGCAAATTAGATAATGAACCTCACCTTATTCAATGCAACAATGAATTCTGTATTCCTCATTTTTAAAAGATTAAGCGATTCTATTGTTTGTGGCTCCAACCCATGCATAATATCAACAACCAAAATTGCAATATCACATAAACCCGAACCCCGTGACCTTAAATTAGTGAATGATTCGTGTCCAGGGGTATCAATAACCAATAGCCCGGGGACCTTCAGTTTAGCATCAGCTTTCAGTTCCTTGGTTCTCTCACGAATGTTCTCAGCAGGAAAATATGTTGCACCAATCTGTTGAGTGATACCTCCAGCTTCACCTTCCTGAACATTAGTGCCTCGTATACAATCCAGTAACTTGGTTTTACCAGTATCGACATGGCCCATGATGCAGCAAATCGGGGAACGAAGGTTATCTTCACTATGCTTGGAGGTAGCCTCTGAAACCAGTACTTCTTTTTTCAAGTCAGCATCTTTTCTCTTATTCTCAAGATTCTGGGATGTTGATGGCTGGGATGTTGATGGCTGGGAAGGAATGGTTTTCTTAGCAGTTGCAGGAGGTGCTGTAGATTGAAAAACCAAATAAAAAAATCAGTACGTCAGAGCTAGGATAAATGGGGGGAAAAAAATATACAATAGTTACTCCAAGGGCAATATACCTTACAAAGGCAATTCCAAACAGTCCTATGAACTAATTCTATGCCTAGATCTTCCAAATTCAGAGACAGGTGCATAAAAATATAGACTGCAATCACTATTTTTATTTGTAATCATTTCTTGTTTATATGGGTTTGTAAAAGGCACCTGCTAACTCAAGAAATACAAGGCAATCAGCACATCTATAATCCTCACTAACAAAATCTCCCACTTGTACAGAAAAACAGACACTTTTCTGAAGAGAAAGACCACATAGTCTCATTCTGCACGAGCTATGTTAGGAGCTATAATAGGATGTTTTCCAGTTAGACTAATTTTGCAAGAACCACCTTAGCCATGAAAACGCACGTACTAATATCTTCTTTTAATTTTTTTCTTTAAGAAAATGAAAATGCAGTACGCTGGAAATACCACTAAGAAATCAAAGTGTTAAAGAACAATAACCAGAAAGATTTTAAAGTCAAATGAAAATAAATAAATTACCAAACAAAGTTGAGTAAGATCTGCTAGTTGAAATCTCACTGAAATCTTAACCACATACTACCACATGTTCATTTCCATAGTTAAAAACTTAAAATGACCAACGAGATTAAAGAGTTTTGGTAGGTCAAAATAAGAAAAATGATATTTTCTAAAATGAATTGTGGGTTTCGAGGCCTAGACCTTATATTCTCAATTACCCATTCCCATTATTTCATCCCAATAATTATATCGCAATAAGTTCTCGGTTTCGAGTTGAAAATTTTAAAATTATGCTTATGTGTTTACAATATACCTTGTTGCTTGATTCATTTCTATGTCTCTGGATTTCTTGAATCTATTCTTTTTGTGTTTTAATTTTGTTTCAGTAGTACATACAAGCCAATGGTGCAGAACATATAGTGTTGTATGGTCTGAAGGCTATTATAATACGATGTTCTGCACACATTGAAAAAGAGAAATATCAATGACTTATTGTACGAGGCCAGATTTTGGAAATTCTATCAGCAAAAATACCTTCTCAGGCGAATGTAAAGGATTCAAAGAAAACCAAAAAGGAAAGAAGATCATGACAACATGCTCATTAGGAAACATGAATACCAGGCAAAGCTATATTTGAAAATAAACCTTACCTGCATTGCGAGAAGTTGGTACTGCACCCTTTGTCTCTCTTCTCACCACTCGTTCAGGCTCAGAATCAGCCTCTTCATCAGCAAATGCACTTTTAATAGAAAGATTGACAGCTACATCATCCCAGCTCTTTGCATCCCATTCATCCTCATCATCATCTTCTTCCAGTCCATTCTCTTCGGCAGCCTCGGCAACTACAGATTCCTCCTCGACATCCATTGATTCCTCATCAACTTTCTCTGAATCTAAGGAATCCATATTGGTCACAGTCTCTTGTGGTTCTTCCTCCCCCTTATCAGGGCCAGCACCATTTGCTTGTTGGTGAATTGGTTTTTGCTTCTTATTCTGATACTTGGGTCGTTTAGTTTGTACAACGGTGTCTGCAGAAGGAAGAGGCACCCCTGCATTAGCAAGTATCTGATTCCTCATAGCTTCCAACCGCCGAGCCTCTTCCCTCTGCTTTGTAGTCAACAGCTTGCCCTCTGCTTTCTTCCTCTGCAATTTCTCTTTTTCCTTTTCCTTCTTTTTACGCTTCACTTCCTCTGCTTGCCTCTCAAGCTCTTCCAGCCTACGCCGCTCCTCTTCCTCCTTCCTCAATCTCTCCTCATCTTCCCTTTTCTTTCTCTCTTCCGCTTCTTTTCGCCGAGCAAGTGCCTCTTGCATCTCTCTAACATGCTTTGGCAATTTCTTATCCACCCCTTTACTCTTCACTTCATTCTTTTTTCCCTCCGTTGGCTCAGGCTGTACTTCATCCTGTTTTTCCTCTGCAGCAGCCGCAGCTGCTGCTGCCGCTGCCTTCTTCTCCTTCTCCTTCTCCTTCTTCTTCTTCTTCTTCTTAGCCGCAGCAGACTCAACATTCTCTTCTTCAACCTCCTCCTCTACCACAGCAATCGTTTCGGGCTGAAGCTCAAGTTTCTCCTCTTGTGGAGGAAGAGCAGCCGGCTTTGATACCGTAGGCCCCTCACCAAGCTCCGCAAGAATCTTATCCAAATCATCCTCTTCCTCCGCTGTCCTTCCACTCTTCTTCTTCTTCTTCTTATTCTTCGAAGTATCCTTCACCTCTTCACTCTTACTACTAGTTCCCACACTCAGTTGCTCAGTCTCAACCACATCCCTAACCTCATCCCCATCTCCCAGCGCACTGAAAACACCACTACCCTTCTTCTTAGACGACTTTTTCTTACCCGAAAACGCAACCGCAGAAACATCTTCATCCTCAACAGCTTCTTCTCCATTCTTACCATCACTCAACACAGCACTAAATGCATTGCCACCTGCCTTCTTCAAAGTCTTCGAAGACTTTGATGACTTCTTCTTACCCGAAAACGTAATGGGTGCAACATCTTCATCCTCATCCCCATCATCACCAAGTCCATCAAATGCAGACCCCGTAAAGACACTGCCTTTGTCACCACCTTTGGTTGACTTCTTCTTCCCAGTAAACGCAATCACAGGCTCATCATCATTATCACCATCATCCTCAACTTTATCAACGACCTCAGCTTCTTCTTCATCATCATCGATTGCATCAAAAGCCGAGGCAGTGAACAAACTACCACCACTTTTCTTAGAGTCATTCTTTTTCTTCTTCTTCCCAGAAAAGCTCACCGTTTGCTCCTCATCATCTTCCTCGCTATCTTTCTCGCCGGTCAATCCAGACTGTCCATCCTCATCATCACCACCTTCCTCCTCTTCCTCTCCCAACAACCCGAACCCAAAAGCGTTGTTCCCACCGCCTTTCTTCGACTTCCCCTTCTTCCCACCAAACACCACCTCATGCACCTCCTCGTCTTCGTTCTTGATCTCACCACCATCACCATCATCATCATCCTTGGGCTGCGGAGCTTTTGCGTTCCCCTTTTTGCCCTTCTTCTTCCCAGTAATCACGACCTTGTCCTCCTGAGCCTCTGGCTCCTCGGCCAGCTCAGCTCCGATGGAGTACTCGTCATCGTCAATCAACTGCGACTTCTTCTTCGACTTCGACACGGCAGCCGAAGCGTTCTCATCGTCCCCACGCGCCGTTGGCTTCTTTCGACCCATTCACAAATCCGTGCTTCTCTTCAAGAATCCTAACAATCAGAGCCTATGAAATCAGATCTGAAATATGAATAAGAATCCAAAACAAGATTAAAAAAAACCCTAATTCCTGAAATCACACACAGACACACATATTTGTTTACATATATTTACACACACGCACTCTAAAGCAACCCCACAGCATGACGATGGTGCCTTATCAGAAGCAAAATTAACAATTTCTTGCACAACACACAGACCCAGAAATCAAATCCCGACTCTGCTTACTACAGTGAAATTAATGAGAAAAATTGAAACTTGGGTACCTCGGAAAGAACCCTAAACCCCACCAAAAAAGCAAGGGGTAAAAATTGAGAAGGGAAGGAAGCAGATTTTGGGTACCTGAGAATAGCGCAGATTTTGATGAAAAACGATTCTCTCGGTCGGTTTCTTAATCCTTGAACCGAGCTGCTTTTATCCCCTTACCCTATTCGATTTTGGCGGAGACAAATACGTAACAAATACAAATACAAATACAAATACTATATGTTTTTGTCAATCAAAATCAAAAATATTGCTTGAAGATAATTGGAAGCAGCTGAGACAAGGAGTGCTTGATAGACATGCAGAGAGAGAGAGAGAGAGGGAAACAGGGAGGAGGGAGAGCAAAATATATATATATACTTGTTCTAGGGTTGTCCTAAATAGGTGTGGATTTTCAATGAAAAAAGCCTTGTGGTTTTTGAAAAGGATTTTTGGACCTGTGTTTAAATTTCTTCCAATGGTTATCTTGAGGTGTGATTTGTGAATTGTTTTTTTCCATAAGCCCACCTCATATTGACCAAAGTTGCCACCTATCCTAATCACAATGGTTTCCAAAATTATCACCAAATTTAATGTTTTTCTAATTTTTTTTCTTATGTTTTAATTTTTGTAAGGTCTCATATCGAGGTTGTAATATTGGAATGGGCCCATAAACCTCATTTGGCCCAACTGATTCCTATAGGCCCGCATGCTCGCCCACGCAGCCCTGAGGAATGGGGCCCACTAGCCCAGGCCACCCGAACACCATCCCAAAGGCCATGAACCCACCAAAACTCGGTTCCGCATGAAAAATTTCGTCCCAAACGCTGAGAAGAAAAATCCCGTACAAGGCGGCAAATTCCCATTACGCTCACACCCGAACGCCTTTTATCGCGGAAAAATTTGAAGTGCTTACGGAACAAAAGTTACTTAATAAATCAAATGCTTGAATTGATTTGGAATGGATGTCTAAGTGCACTATGGCCCTAGTAGCTATAAGGTTTGACTTTTGAACTTCATGAACCGTCTGTTATTCATGAAAGTATCTCCTTCCTTATACTCATATTTAGCAAGTCTTTTCATTGAGATGATCAGACACATTCTCATGACATTTATTATTCTTGACATTTGCTGTCTATTTTCTCTAACAAGAATTTCATTCCATCATACATGTTCAAATTCTTGGATAATGTGTATAGGTTTCAACCTGTGTTTATTTGTGTTGAAAGAATGTTTTTTAGTTGTTAATGATTTCGTCATGACAGGTATATTTCGTCATGACGATAGTTTTTCGTCCTGACAAAAATCTGCAAAATCATGCGATAACTACTTTGACTCTTCATTTTCTTTAAGAATTTTTTCAAATCATTGTGCATCTCTCTCTCCGTTTGATTTCCTCTATCAACCCCATCGTCTTTGATCGATCGTTTAGCTTGATTTTCACAAGGTATGTGGATCCTCTCTATGTTTTTATGGATTTCTTCCGATTAATTTGGAGTTAATTCTCCAATTTCTTGAATATGGTTGTGTTTGAGCTTGGATTTGTTCTTAGCCATTTTTGTTGATGATATATGATTATATTTAGTTGGTTTTGTGCTCTCTTGTCTTGGGTTGGGTCACATGCTTAATGGGTTAGTGTTTTGAGCCATGTTTCATGTGTTGTATAGTGGGTTTGTGCTTCCCCTTTTTTGATACCCATTGTCGGGTTAAGTAATATGCCTATGTTTGGGTGGTTCCTTCTAAATCAAGTGTTGCAAACATGTTTTTATGCTGTTGTGTTGAGAGAATCTCATCTTTTAGTGTGTTTCACTGGTGTGTTTTTTAAAACTTCTTGATTGAGCGATTATATGCCTGTATTTTCCTTATCTCACATGATCTCTTTGAGCAATATAAGGTTGTTGGGGAGTGAGTTTGAAAGGTTGTTGTGCATTTTCTATGTTTAAGGAAATTGTTTGTTGACGCTTCTTGTAGGTACTATGGACTCCACTCAAAAGAATATGCGCTCAAAGACTAAGAAAGGTGAAAAATGGGTCGACAAGAGCGAGAAGACTAAACTCCCTGTTCATAGAGCAGGAAGTTCTGGGGCATATGCCACTTCCCAGAATGTTGATGCATTGAGGGCTGTGCTAAAAAGTTTAGTAGGGTTTCAACTCGGCCGGTTATAACCGGTCACCAATCGGCAACTGCCAACTGGTTACGGGATATATATTTATATATCCACAATGTTTGTTTAAGTACTTATTTTTATTTTTTATTGTTTTCTTTGAGTTTAGAGTTGTTGTAAGGAGTATCTATCTCTTTTGGTTGTTGGTTTGTTTAAATGATTGTTTTAGGAGAAAATACACTTTACCCTTAATGTTTCACCACATTTGCAATTAGGAAAAATTGGCAATATATCCCAATAAAGTATCAAAAATTTACAATATAACTCATCCATTTATGGGTGAAAAGGCAGGCGGTTAATAATCGTCCTCTAACCACACACACAGAGTATATATATATATACACTACATCTTTAGGGATAACGAAACAATGTTATTTTTGTGTTTAAAATTTTAAATATATATAAAAATCTAGGTATTACCATATAAGCGACATTGTTTTAGGTTTTTTTTTTTTTAAAAAAAAAAATTAAAATTAAAATTGTATAAATTTTTTTCTTTGAAAAAGCGGTTAGTGCCCGAGTTTTCACCCATAATTTTTTTCTCTAACTGAAATTATTGAAAAGACCTAATTGCCCTTGTATTTTAAAAATAAAATAAAAAACTATTGAAAAATAATAATAAAAAACTATTGAAAAAAAAACTAGTGGTGGACGCATTTTTTACAAAAACTTATGCAAAAATATGCTTTTTGATGTAAAAATTCTATTTTTTAAACATAATCTCCAGGATTGGAAGGTATTTATTATTAAAAATATTTAATTAAGTAAAAAAATTTTCACTCAAAAAATAATCATCATTTTTCAATCCACTCGTTTTAAAGCTACTAAACCAGAAATACGCAGATATATATATATTTTTTTTCTCTTTATATTTTCCATTTCAATTTATTTGGATTAAAAGATGCTAATGATAAGATTGAATGATTAACACAACTTAAGAAGTTGGATCTTATCGGATCTCCCATCTCCACATCTTGGGAAATCAGTTCAAATCCTTACTCTTGGTTCCTAACAAGGCAATCGCATATCGACCTTAAAAGCACAAGAGCAGATGGAAAGTCTAAAACATTTGTTGTGGCCTCTCTGACAGAGTCTATCTAGATGGCACAAGAACCATCCAGATGATATAGATATACAACCCAAGAAACAATTAACAACTCTTAAAAGTACACTAGAATTCAAATAAATCTCATACAGTATAAGTTTATGGAAACATAAGAAAAAACCCAAACCAAAATCTAACACGCTCCCTATAACAGAAGACATCGATGTTAAAGATTATTTTTCTCCAAATCAAGGACTCCAAATCTTCCTATTTGTTGTTGATCAACAGAGTCATTCATCATTGCTGGGCACATTGGACCCTCTGAGCACCGCCAGGCATATCATCGTCCTCCTCATATGCCTCTTGGGCCTGTGCTTGCTTGCGGCGCATTTCGTCCTCAATGTTCACATCATGCAGTGTGGTCTCTTCACATTCATCCACCTCCATGTCCGTCAGCTGCACCGAAGCTCTTGGGGGCAGCACCGCTTCCAGTGCCTTGCACTGCTCTGGGTTGAGGGTGTCTGGGAACTCCACTGTGAAGTGAATATACAATTTACCCTTCATGAAGGGCCTCTTGTACATTGGCATTCCCTCGTCATTTATGGCCTTGTATTGGTCTGTGCCACAGGCAAAAAGATCAGTCCAATGAACAATATATATATATATATTGAGCATGATAACCTCTTTTATGGACAATTTATATGCAGGGTTTAGGGCAGTGTAGCAAATGAGTAATGCTAGAAACTAAAACTTTAATCTCACCACTATTGCAACCTGCTGACATGACAATATCAATCAAACCTTGAATCAGTCATTTTCTTCTTTTAAAAAGAAAAGTCAATACTTATTAGCGTTATCACGTCAGAAATGTAAAATAGTGACAAAATAAAAGTGTCATTTTTAGCATTACTCGTAGAAAATTGGGTACCATGCATAACTAGACCACAAGTAAGAAGATAGTAAAGACCAGAGGTTGTCAACACAAGATAGTAAAGACAAGGGATGTCAAAAACTTCTTGTGCACAAATATTTCAAATCACCCAAGTGAGATAGAGGTGGGATGAGAGTTGAGTATTTAGAATTATTCGTACAAACTTGCATAGATGTGATATGATTTCTTTTCACAAATATCATAACTCCATTGGGTAATGAGTTAGGATTTATTTTAACAAACTTCTTGCGCAAAAATATATTACCAGGCCTATCTTCACCTTTGACTCTAAAAATAAAAATATAACAAAGTCTGTCAAATGTCTCTTGACATAAAACTGGAGAGATGGACACTCATAGAGAGAAAGAACTTAGAAATGGTTACATCAGTAGTAACCACACAAACATCTCACTTTTCAGTCATTGGCAAGAATTTAGGGTAAATAGCTAAGCAATTCAATAACATAGTACTAATGTAGCTTACCAGGCTTGACAACTTCACCAGGTTGGGATTTAATAAGGAGTTGCCTGCCATCCAAATGGGTTAATATAAATTGGAAGCCACAGAGTGCCTCTGTAAGGGACAAGGTATGTTCAACAAATAAGTCATCACCCTTTCTCTTAAACTTAGGGTGCTCTTTCTGTTGTAAAACAAAAACAATGTCCCCTGTGACAGTGTCAGGCTGCAGAAAAACACAAACCAAATGCAGATATTAATAAATGAATACCAGAGTCCCATGTAAAGAGGAAAAAAAAAAAAAAAAGGCTTTGCCCGCCTCCAACAAACTAACCACTCTAGCATCCCAAAGACGAAAAAAAATATTAGAACAGAGAAAAAGACGCATTAGCCTCACCGCTTCATCAGCTTCTCCAGGGAATGTAATCCTCTGTCCATTCTGCATACCCTTCTCCACAACAACTTCCAAAACTTTCTTCTCCTGAACAACTTTCTCTCCCTTACACTGAGGGCAGCGGTCCTTGTCATTGATGGTCTCACCAGTGCCCTTACACTCATTGCAAGCATGCTGCATTTGCTGGATCATAGAGGGGCCAAGGTGTCTAATGGAAACTTTGATTCCAGACCCTTGACATCCAGAACATTTCATTGAAGCACCAGACTTGGAGCCTTTACTGCAAAATGTCATTAAAATATCCCCATATAAGCAGAATGAAGAACAAATACCAAACATACCAAAACATGTAAAACTAGGGTACTAACCCCTTGCACTTGGAGCAGATAACATTCCGAGAGAGGGATAGCTTCTTGGATGTCCCATTGTAGAGGTCTTCCAGGGAAACCTTGAGGGGATGGATCACATCCTCTCCCCTCCTCTGCCTTCGGCCTCTGCTGCTTCCACCACCTGAGTGCAACAAAACTCAGCACAAATTTCCATATATGTTTCATAAACAACTGTGCATGTATATCATGGCTAAAGATTCATACCGCCAAAAGGATTGCCCCCAAAGAAGGACTGGAATATGTCAAACGGGTCATGTCCAGCGCCTGCACCACCCATTCCTTCCTTAAGAGCATCCTCTCCATACTGATCATAGATCTCACGCTTCTCTGGGTCACTTAGAACCTCATAAGCTTGGGCCAACTCCTTAAACTGAAAGGCACCCCAAATTTGACAAGATTCAGCACATCCACTACATTTCTAGAACAACTAACATAAAGCCCAATCTAGTGACAAGTTTAGGATTGTGGAGTTATTTTGGCGGTCTCGGGTAGTCCACTTATTTGGTAAACAATTGGGAGAATTTATGTTATTGCTATACCAATGACAAAGCATATGCATAAACAATCAATATTTTCCGCAATTTTCTTAACACATAAATAACAAACAAGTCAGTCCACATATCCATGGACTCCCTGATGATGTTCATTGACGTTAATCTCAGTGCAACAGTTTCATATTAAAAAAAAAAAAAAAAATCCAACACAACAAAAATAAAAACACATACAAAAACCGAAAAATAAAACCTTCAACGAGAATAGATCCGCCCAATTTAACCCAACAAATCCAAACCAAGAAAACCCAATTGCGCCAAACAATTAAATAACAATTCACAAGCTGATCCATGAAAAACCAACAGAAAAAAAAAACTGAGAATCATAAACGAATGAACAAATCAAGTTAGACCTTTTCTGGGTCACCACCCTTGTCCGGATGGTTCTTGATGGCCGCTTTCCTGTAAGCCTTCTTTAGATCATCCTGCGAAGCTTCCTTTGAAACTCCAAGGATCTCATAGTACTTCGTGTTGTCGCTTTTCTTCGGTGCCCTCCCAAACATATTTTCTTTCTTCTGAAAAAAAACAATCAAGTCCCACCAACATACATCAACAAAATTTTCACAACAACCCAAGTCAGAGATCGAATAGATTAAAGAGATGAGCAAACTAACCGATCTAGAACTGTGCGAATTGTATCGTAAGAGACCGAAGACTACCACAGAAGCAAGCAAGACGGCTAGAGAGACAGAGAGAGGGGTGAGAATGATTTCGGATCTGGGTTTTAACGGGATGGAATGGACGGTGAAGATTGATTGTTGATGAGGCGTGGTAGCTAAGGGGTAGTATAGATATTGACTCCAACGGACGAGTGGAGGTGAAGACCGAAGGATCTAGAACCTTTTGAGAAGTTTGAGGTTTGAGAGAGGATCTCCACCGTTGATCTGGTCCATAGTTGTAATCCACCACAAACTCTTTTTTTTTTTGTTTTTAATTAATTAATTTATTTATTTTTAATGTAAGTAGGAAAATTGTATTCAACATATTAGAGGTTATAAATGAAATTATTAATTTATGCAATTATTCTTATAAAAATTTAAGTTAGCTTAACTTTCTCTCCATTTCAAGGGATAATTATAAATTAATTTGGTTGGGAACAAGTAGGTGCAGTGCACGTAATTTGCTTGTTAATGTTTTTAAGATTGTATTTTTTTTAATTATATTTTTTTAAAAATTATAATAATAAAATATTTTTGAGTATTTTATATTTTAAAAATATTGATTAATGTTTTTGTTTTAAAAAACGAAAACAAAAAGAAAAGAATTTTTTTTTTTTTTTTATCAAACCAAGCGGAACTTGACCAAAACATCCTTAAATCTTTATCTCATTTCTTAATGTAACTATTCAAAACAAAAGTATTAGTCCTATTTACACTATTATTTTAAAAGAATTATGATTAAAACTAAAAAGCAATACAGGGTGTTAGAGTCGGTTTGGGATTGTAATTTCAATAAGGGTAATTTTAAAAATTACATTTTTAACAATTACATTTTTGAAATCGCTATTTTTTAAAATTACAAAAGCGTTTCGTAAAACATATTAATTTTTTTTTTTTTTATCAAATATTTGTTATGCGAAATCATGATTTTGGTTTTGTATTCGCGCCTTTTCAAATAAGCATCTTCTAAATCATCACTAAGGGTTTGTTTGTGATTGGGTTTTTAAATATCGCGTTTTTTAAATCACTATTTTAAAATCGCAAAGACATTTGGTAAAATAGGTTAAAATGTACTTTTTTTATTAAATATTTGTTATGAAAAATCATGATTTCAGTTTAAATTCGCATATTTTCAAATAAACACTCCATAGCCTACTTATAGAAATCGCAGATTTTTTTCTTATTTTAAACTAAGTGTTTTTTAAGTCGCAATGCCAAACGTCTTACGTTTTACAATATTTTTTAAAAACGCATATTATTCTTGCGAAATCGTAATCCCAAACGCATCCTAAATCAAAATTCAATAATAATTCCTCGAAATGAATTGGATTGATTATTAGAGTGAATTTTATTTATTTATTTTATTATTATTATTATTATTTGCATTCTTTTGGGTCTATGAGGTTTCATGGTGAACATGGATCTGAGAACAAGTATTCGGTCCTCGTGGATCGTGCTATTGGGTTGGGTTACAAAATCTTTGCGGATCAACATTGTGATGAGCCAATTAGATAAATTGTGATCTTCGGCCCAATTCAAATCTAACTCCACCACTCTTTTAATTAAATCCAATTATTACATTTTTGTATAGTAAAAATTAATTATTAGATCAATACTTTATAATTATTATTTTTTTACAAGTATTCATCTAATGGCTGAGTTTTATTATGATATTGCCTCGGAAAATAGTGCTTTTAAAGTAAAAAAAAAAAAAAAAGAAAAAAAAAAAAAAAGAGCATTTCAGAAAAGAAAAAAAATTTATGTAAAATTTTTTCTTATAAGTGCATTTTCATCATTTTTAGAGTAAAAAAGTCTAATAAGTGTTTTTAAAATTTTTAACCAAACATGTCAGTTTTTTGTTTAGTACAACTTTTTATGTATTAAAAGTACTTTTTAAGTTTCCTAAAACATGGGAACTACATTTCAATCTATGTAGTAAAAGTACTGTTGATATAGCAATCTATGTGCGATATCAACAACTTTTACATCAATTCTGAGAAATGTTAAGTGTTCTTCTAATGTTCTCCTGGTGTCATTCCAACTGTGATGTGGTTTTTAAAATTATCAATAGATTAAAAGTCAATAATGATAATTTCAAATTCAACAATAATTTTAAAAGTCACATCACAGATTCACAGTTGGAAAAACAGCAGGAGAACACCTAACATTTCTCATCAACTCAGGATTACATTTTTTTAAAAAAATAAAATAAAAATTTAACGGTTTGAAAATGTGAAAAATTACTTTTAAAGTTCCCTAAAACATGGAGATAACACCTACTAATTCACCTAGTATTTCCCCTGAATAATGGCTTTGCAAAATGGATACTTACAACTAATGATTCCTTTTTTTTATTTCGTATGAATATGGCTATATGCAAGGCTAGATTCATAACAAAGGAATTCAAGTTAAATTTATAAATTAACTAACTTTCCATATCAAACTAAATTTTCAAAATTTAATTTTGTAGATATCAATACATATGGGCGGCTAGGGTTATTGGAACTAGAGTTTTTTTTTTTTTTTCTTAAAAAAATATTTCCTTTCAAAGAATAAAGTTAAAATATAATGTAAAATATAATTTTTCTTTAGTGAAAATCCGATCATATGTCCTCTTAAATAATAATGTTGATATCCATAAGAGGTAACTCAATCAACTGGGGACTACGCATTATAAAGCAATGCCACTTGTTCGAATCCCCTTCCTCCTTGTGCCAACATATTAAAAAAAAAAAAAAAGTAATAATGTTGCTAATAAGCCATTAATCCAATCATGTCATTTGATACAAAGCTTTAAAATTAAATTATTTAGTTTATACTTTAAGGTATTTTGATGCATTCCACTAAGTTAACTCACTCATACTCTTTGCACCCCATCTACCTAGGCTGGGGCTAGAAATGACTTTAGCCTAAAATTTGGGTCGTTATATTCCAAGCCAATTGAACCTGAGTTATGATATTGAGAACACGGGTGTGATGCACGCCTGTGTTTTTTAATATTTTTTAATATTAAAATAATATATTTTAATATTATAATTAAAAATATATATATTAAAAAATAATAAAAAACATGGGCGTG
>NC_081541.1:49444900-49469305 GCF_901000735.1 Corylus avellana
GACCATTAGTAACGTGTATAAGGTGTTAAAACGTTACTAAAGTGTAGTAATGTGTATATGATAACGTGTCTGACGTGGTGTGAAATTGGACGTGACCATTTAAACTTTTGTAACGTGTCAGAAAATAACACGTTACAATTCAATTGTAACGTGCCAATTCTAACACGTTACCATGCGTGGTAACGTGTCAGCAGATTCTGCCACGTTACCACGCATGGTAACATGGAAGACTCTACCACTCAAGCTAATGGAAAAACACACTTATGCTTAAGTCAGTAACCTCTCAAGGAAGAAAAATGGTAAATCTTAGAAGATTGTTTTGAAATAGTTCTCATACCTTCAATAACTTTTTTTCTTCATGTCATGGGAGATTTTTCCTCCGCATGGGCTTTGCCAGGTGTTCCCTTGCTATTGGACAATGCTCTAATTGGGTATTATGTTTGGTTACTAACCTTAACGAATCATACTATGTCGTCTCTTGCCTTTTGTGGTGATACAGTTTTGATAAGACTACAATGTTAAATTAAATGCCATTTGTTAGTGTTATAGGGAGGTAAAAGAATGACATGTGTACCAAAGCCTAACGTAATTTATATTTGATATTTGATATTTGATATTTTGCTATTTGATATTTTGCTTGATATTTTGATATTTGATATTTTGCTGAGACTGTGGGAAGTGAGTGAGATTGGGATGTCAGATGACTATGCCATGCTTTTGTGGATGAAGTGATAAGGAAGCAAATGAACTCTCACGGAATTACTGGTTACCTAGTTGTTGGGCTTCCTAGGAGCCTGATTAGGCCTGGACGTCACAATGTTGCCTGTCAAATGGCTCTTGTTGGGTTTATCTCGGGGCTAGAGGCCCATTACTAGGAGGGAATTTTTTTTTATTTTTTTTATTTTTTTTATTTTTTTTTCAATGTTGGGAAAGGGAAAAGAGAATTATAAAATAGTAATTAAAAAAAAGGTGACAGAGTTTTTATAAGAACCGTTGGGAATGAGTAATAAATGACACATCCCATCAGACAAACTGAAACTGTCAAAAGAGGCCATATTAAAAGTCAAAGTTTCGTAAACAAAACAAAACCCAAAATGGCTTATCACACGATCATCAGTAGTTGGCTGAAGAAATTAAACAATACCATCAGTGATCAAAAGAAAGAGGGAAAACTCTAACAAAAGAATTTTTTTTTTTTAAAAAAAAAAAGCACAACAAATTAGCCATAAAAAGAAAAAAAAAAAGAATGGAAAATTAAAAAGACAGTAAATAAAATTCCAAAATAGTATATCCAGCGGATGGTAGGCGGAGGAAGGTGGTGGGGACACAATGAAGGACTAGTACATGTAAGCCACTCACTAGAGCGTAAAAACTATACGCCGGCAGTGGGAGTCGAGAGGCAGAGCACCTTGGGGTGGCCAAACCACCTACACCCCCAAGGTGGTTTGTCCACCTCAGGTCGGCTGGTCTAGGTTGGTCGAAACCACCCTAAACCAAATGGGGGTGGCTCGCCAAGCCACCCCGAGTAGCCTTGGGGGTGGTTTCGGCCACCCCCAATCCGGCCAGGGGTGGTCGGCCTCCCCTTAGGGCAAAATGGGGGTGAGCAACCACCCTTTTTCCAGCGTCTTTTTTTTTTCAATTTTTATTTAATTATTTAATATTTTTAATCATTTTAGTTTTTTTTTTTAATTTTTAATTTTTAATTTTTAATTATGCATATGGACACGTGCCAATTTTTTAGAGTACTAACATAGATTTTCGTCAATTTTTTTATAGAATTTTGACGGATGTGCTATTTTTATTTTTAGTTATTATCGAGATCTGTGATACAAAATAAAACCGAGGAGGCAAAAAATAAAGTTGTTAGTATGAATATGGCTATAAGCATGGCCAAATTCATAACAAAGGAATTCAAGTTAAATTTATAAAAATAATTAATTTTCCATATCAAACTAAATTTTCAAAATTTAAATTTGTAGAAATCTATACATAGGGTTATTAGAACTACGGTTTTTTTTTTGTTTTCTTAAAAAAAAATATTTTCTTTCACAGAATAAAGTTAAAATCTAGTGTAAAATATAATTTTTCTTTTGTGGAAATCCGATCATATGCCGTCGTAGCAATAATTTGCTAATAAGCTAATAATCCAATCATGTCATTTGATACAAAGCTTTAAAATTAAATGATTTAGTTTATACTTGAAGGGTATTTTGATCTATTTAACTAATTAAAGTAACTAATTCATACTCTTTGCGCCCATCTACCTAGGATATGGCTACGAATTACTTTAGCCTAAAATTGGGGTCATTATACTCCAAGCCAATTGAACCTATAATAGGAAGGAACATACATGGGTAACATCGGAGTAATGCTAAAAATTACTCTTTTGTTCTTCTTGTGTTACTCAAAGAATAATGTGGCTTTTAAAACCACCAATAGTCTTGTGATTGATGAATGTTAAATTTTAATCAAATAGTGATTTTAAAAGCAACCTCATTCTTAGAGTGACACAAGAGGGACATAAGAGTAACTTATAGAATTACTCGTAACCTTGAGACTGAGTTTTCCTTCAAATTAGGTTGGAGGAACTTCCTCTAACTGAGTCTATAAAAATGGCGTGTTCGTTTGCATGTGAGAATAACATGTTTTTTAAATAGCATTTAATAAAATTTCTTCAAAAATTTGCCATTACAATTAAGAAAAGCACGTGCTTCTCACATACAAAGAGATACATGTCATTTTTATAGATTGAGTTAGAAAAAACTTTTTTCAACCCAGTTTAGAGGAAATCTTTGGCTAGTAACTTCGTCAGCTTAGGCTGATAGGAAAACACACTAATGCTTAAGTAAATAATCTCTCAAGAAAAAAGAATGATAAAACTTAGAAGATTGTTTTGTGGTTGTATAATGAATAGAATAGTTCCCTTACCTTCAATAACTCATTTTTTTTATGACATGGGCTCTCTTTCCTCTTCATGGGCTCCACTAGCTGACCCTTTGTTATTGGGCCGTGCTCTTATGGGGTATTGTATTTGGTTACTAACCCTAACGAATCATGGACACTCATGTTGTATCTTGCTTTCTGTGGTGATGCGGTTCTGGCAAGGCCATAATGTCGAACTACGTGCCACTTGTTACGGTTATGGAAAGGTAAGGAATGTTAAGTGTACCGAAGTGTGGTGTTGTATGGTATTATACTAAGAGCCTATTTGAGATTGAGATTGAGATTGGTTAGGGAGGATAAAATGTACTTCTAATACCTATAAAACTGTGCCAAACGAAAAGCCGACATGTTTGGTAAAACATTTCAAAAATATTTATTTAGCTTTTTTACTCTAAAAATGGCCAAAACACATTTTTGAAAGAAACTTAAAATTAAAGCTTTTTTAAAATGTTATTTTTTTACTTTAAAAGCTATACTTCCCAACAAATTTCTAAACATAACTGTGAATTTTTTTTATTTTTTTTATTTATTTTTAATAACTATGACTTTAAACATTAAAAATATAAGAATAAAATAAAATTCTCCATAACTAGATGAGCCGATACAGGTTACACGGCGTGCTAAGCACGCCATGAAGGAAAAAAAAAATTTAATATTTTAATGCCAAAAAAAAAAAAAAAAATTTGCACGCGGCGTGGGCACCCTAACTAGATATATAGTGACAGAGGAATAAGTTGGAAACCATTCGATCCAATCATCCAAGTGCCATCCGGCATCCAGTCAAAGCCAACTGTTCTAGCTTGTTGATATAGACCATGCTTGAATACTCACAACCACTCTACCACCTTCAATCAATAACTCAAAATAAAAGAGCAAATAAATTTACCCAATAATCTTATCTCTTAATTGATTATTTAGTCAATAGAGACTCGCAACTTTTCACTAAATAAAAAGTACATATAAACGACAAAATACAAATATAAATATAAAAAACGAGTATATTCTGGGTAGAATTAATTATAATTAGTTAATTAATTATGCCTAAAAAGACATCAACATCATATGCATTAGGGACACAAAGAGGGCGGTGCCCAAGAGATGCTGTGATAGAAAGTAAAGCCAATTAGATGGTTCCCTTTTTTATATCTAGTGGAGACAGCTAAAATGGATTACAAAGTGTAATAATTTGTCTTTTATTAGTTTCATTTTTCTCATTTTTACTACCAAGAGGGGCTTTTACAAAGTGAGACAGACCAATGATATGCTTCTTGTAGAACCATCCAGAGTGGAAGTCTAAGCTGAGGGAATCAAAAGAAACTAAAGATGGAGGGTTACTTTAGATCGAGCAAGACGATCGTGTTAGAATATTATCTAAATGCTTTTGGGATAAGTGGTAATGTAACACAGTAGTTATGAATTCTAATATTGTTTTTGTCATTTACCTCTCATTTCAATCAAATACTTAAAGCATGTTTGGGATTGCGTCGGGGAATAGAGTTTTTTAAGTAAAAAATAGCTTAATTTTTAAGTTTTTTCTAAAAGTGTATTTTGGCAATTTTTAGAATAAAAAAGTTAAAGAAGTACTTTTAAATTTTTTTTACCAAATATGTATGCTTTTTATTTGGCACATCACCTTTTTTTTTTTTTTTTTTTTTCACTTATTAAGGGAGAACAAACTCACACATGAGAGAACATGTTAAAATATTTACTAAACAATTGCAAATATCCAGGGTTTATTCTATAAAAGTGGGTTCGACAGACCTAGCTTTAGAGAAATCCCATGTAAAAAAGATTAACTATTTTTATATCAACTTAAACTTTTAGAATAAATAATTATTTAACCGATTGTTTGGAGTAGTTTTATCAGGCAAAATATGAGAGTGTGACTCAAAAGGATTGGGATATATGCCTTTTACATGGTGATATTTAGGTTATGTTTGTTTGGTTTGTGGCCCTTCAAAGAATGGAAGAGATGAGGAAAAAGAGTGGTGAGGGATTGGAGGAGATGAGGAGGAGAAATGGAGGAAAGAGTATAAGAGAAGCTCACTTTATTTATTTTAAATTTGAATAAAATCATATCTTGAAGCATAACTTCTATGTGACATCTATTTTCTAATTAGCTATATCAATTCAATTTGAAAAAAAAAAAAAAAAAACCTTTGTTCTTACAAAATTGAGGACCGTATCAAAGTTGTAGCCATGGTTTTTGAAGTTTTGTTTGTTAAAAAACAAAACATGGTTTATCAGGTTTAAACCATTTAAGAAACTTTGGTGGTTTAGAAGCATAATATTTTCTGTTAAACTAGATTATAATAAATTTTTTCAATTCAGTCTATTAAACTAAGGTTTTGTTAGTGCTCTTAGATGTCATACTCTAAACTTTAAAACGAGCTTGTCATGGCGGAAACAGCGGACGCTTTGAGAGTAACGGAGTTTAGTTGTGATTTGGGCTATAAAGTATTATCTTGGAGGGTGATTAGTTGCAAGTAGTCAATGCAGTTGAGTTCAATGGTCTTAATTGGAGCAAATAAATGGGTTAATGAGCGGGTAAATTTGTCATACCAAGAGAGAGACTAACTGTGTTGTGCATAGGTTAGCTAAGGCCACCATTAAAAATGTCAAAAAAGGTGTGGATGGAAGAAATTCTTAATTATATCTGTGGTGTAACTTTAGAGCAACGTGCTCTTCTGTCTTAAAGGTAAATTTGTCATACCAAGAGAGAGACTAATTGTGTTGCGCATAGGTTAGCTAAGGCCACTAGTAAAGATGTCACAAAAAGCGTGTGGATGGAGGAAATTCTTAATTATATCTGTGACGTAACTTTCAGGAGTAATTCTAAAAGTCTCTTTTGTGTCCATCTTGAGTCCCTCCAAAAATGATATGGGTATTAAAATCATCATTTGATTAAAATCTAATAATGATCAATCATAAGCTCAATGGTGATTTTAATAGCCACATCATTTTTTTAAGGATTCAAAAGAAACACAAGAGAGATTTATATCATTATTCTAACTCGAGAGCAACGTGCTCTTCTATCTTAAAGATATCAATGAAAGTTGAAATATTTCCTTAAAAAAATAAAATAAAACAATATTACTCGCCTTAATAACATATGTCAGTTAATTGAAAAAATCTACTCAAAACTTTTTTTTGGTTAGTAAATCTCCTCAAACTTAAATTGAAAGAAAATTTTGATGGTGGGTAAACTTGCCACTGACGCCAAGAAGGCAAGAAATCCCCAACCAACAATGACAGCACATCATTCATGAATGGATTTGTTTTCCATAAAACTGTAATTGTACTCTCATGCATATCCAGGTAACAATTCCTAATGTAATTATTTAGTAGATTACTATATAATCAGGACTAAAAATTAGTCTTTCTTTTTTTTGAGAAAATTTATATACCCTCTTTAAAATATCACTAAATTGATAATTTAATTGAGATAATGTCTTCTCAAACTACAAAAAATTGTCAATATTCTTCCCAATGACAAAAATATCATTAATAAAAAAAATTAAAACTATTTTCTTTTCAAAAGAAAAAAACTAGGGTATTGAAATTTTTAGTTTTTTTTTTTTAATCTCGAATTTACTGGAGTACTTTTGTATCATCAAAAAATATTTAGGGTCATTTTTTATCTTTTTGCTGGTCTTTGAGATATTATTGCAATTAAAAGTTTGAAAAAAATATTGTCAATTGAGTAATAGTTTGAAAGAGATACGTAGGCTTTTTCCAACTTATTTTTTTTTTGCAAGTGCGAATAGAATAATTAATTTTCACTATCACTTCGTCAAATTATCAGTCAATAGTATAATACTTGCTCTAATAACATATGTTACTTGAAATACTCGACTAAAAAAAATGTACTCAAACTTAATTTTTAAGAAAATCTCCTCAAGCATAGTAAAGCATCTATGAGCCTAACCCACCATCAATTCCCATAATTATTATAATAATAATAAAGCCCCTGCCTTTTTTTTTTTGGTTTGGAAGGTGAGAAAAGTAAAGAAATGAAAAAGACTCATGCTCACCCAAATCCCAGCTTTTCTTTCCCCGGGCCTGTTATCTGTACAAAAGCCTCCCCCTTTTCTTGTGTCCTACTTCTCCACGGTCCACCAAAAGCAAAAGGTAGGAACCATATACTTTAAATTATATGCATTTTTTTCAACTCTCATCTTTATCCTTTTTCTTCTTTTTCTTTCCTATATTTTCTCTCCCATATCTCCATCATCCTTATCAGATTCCACTCATCACTCTCATGAACATCACTGTACTCTAAGAACCCCCTTTTTTTTTTCTGATCAAAAAAATCCAAATTTTTTGTTTTTCTTTCTCCACAAACAAACATGTTTTCATCCACCCCATTTGTCCTCTGTTTTGCTCTGTTTCTGTCCTTACCCCTTCTCTTCGTCTTCGGCCCTCAAATCCTCCCGCCGACGCGCATCTCCGACGACCTCGCCGACCTAGCCCTCTTCCGCAAGGCCACCCGCGCTTCATCTGCCGCGCGCACGCGCTCCACGCTCTCACGGTTGGGCACCGCCACGAATCCCAAGCCGAAGATTGCCTTCCTCTTCCTCACGAACTCCGACCTCTCTTTCGCTCCCCTGTGGGAGAAATTCTTCCATGGCAACGGTAACCTCTACAACATCTACGTCCACGCCGACCCATCTGTGAAAATCACCCCTCCCGGCGGTGTATTCCAGGGCCGGTTCATAACGCACGCGAAGAAGACGGAGCGAGCGTCGCCTGCTCTCATCTCCGCCGTTCGTAGACTACTCGCCACGGCGCTTCTCGACGACCCATTGAATTCCTACTTCGCTCTCTTATCCCAGCATTGCGTCCCTCTGCATTCCTTCCGCTTCGTCTACAAATTCCTTTTCCGCAACACTTTAAGGTTAACAACCTTGAAAGAAACGCTCTCGTCGCCGTCTGTCCCAACGTATCAGAGCTTCATCGAAATACTCTCCGACGAGCCCACCTTGGTCGACCGCTACAACGCTCGCGGCGATGACGTTATGCTTCCCGAAGTCCCGTTCGAGCAATTCCGGGTCGGATCTCAGTTTTTCACGCTGACCCGCAAACACGCGCTGCTGGTATTAAGAGACAGCAAGCTATGGAGGAAATTCCGGCTGCCTTGCTTAAACGCCGACACGTGTTACCCAGAGGAGCACTACTTTCCGACGCTTTTGTCCATGGAAGACCCCGGTGGGTGTACCCATTACACGCTCACGAGGGTGAACTGGACAGCCAGTTTTGACGGGCACCCCCATCTGTACACGCCGGAGGAAGTGTCCGCTAAGCTTCTGTACAAGTTGAGGAAATCGAATTCGAGTTATCCGTACTTGTTCGCTCGGAAGTTCACCCCCGATTGCTTGTTGCCGTTGATGGAGATCGCCGATGATGTCGTTTTCCGGGATTAAAGTAAACTCGGGTATGCTTTCTTTTTCACTCTTATCACTTGCTGTATTTTTTTCTTCACTCTTGACTTTAGTGGAATGCTTATTTTCTTCAATTATTGACCCAAAAAGATCCCATTTTTTTTTTTTGGATTGAATTTGGACGAGTTCTTGGTTTGGTTATAATTAGGCCGAGTAGACTCAGTTAGAGTCTGAGTTGATTGCCTGAGTCTGTTTAGTTTCTTCTTTACTGCAAAGAACTGTTACCATCAGTTTCGCTAAGGGGTCTGGAATAGATGACAGTTACTTTGAATACAGCAATTTGCAGTTACTTTGAATAGAATTTGCAGTTACTTCTGTGCTCTTGCTAGTTGCTACTTTTGTTTTATCAAAAAAAAAAAGTTGCTACTTTTGTTTCAACAATTAAGGTTGGATTCTACCTTTCTCCATTGTCTCTGCGAACCGTATCTACGACATAATTATGTCATCAGAATTTCACAGAAATTCGAGCAGTTTAAGAACGAGACGCCATAGGACTTACTTGTCTTGGCCGGGTTGTCAGAATTTCGTAGGTGGGAACCATTATCTGGTCTCTTAGGTTGCCCAAATTTTGTGAAATTCAGACAGCTTAATTGTAATGAATGGTTATCCTTGTCCATTTGTCTTTAGTTGCTGCTCAGCATCTCTGCCTTTATTATGGGCATTTCATTCAACTCAATACTGTGGTGAGTACAATTTAGGTGCTACCATGAGGCTGGTAGGTCACCCATCAATATGTAGTGGTTAGTGTGGAGCTTTTAGGTTGTGAATGGAAGATTTTTAAAAGACTTGGGATACCAAATTTAGACCTCTTTGGCAGAATGAGGATCCCCTGCACTTTAGGCCGCTTGAATTACTAATTTGCTGGCATATGGTGTATATCCGGATCCTTCTTTGGCATGGCATCTGGTAGCAGGCTCTTGAGTATCAATGGCTAAAACTATGTCTAGTAGGGGCACTTTATTCAACTCAATTATTTGGTGAGTTTGAAGGGGCACCTTTGGTGTGGTTTAGGTGTGAGGATGTGACTGGTCACCCTTCAATATATAGTTGTTGATGGGGAGCTTTTTGTGTTGTGATTGGAAGATTGGGAAAGACTTGGGCTACCAAATATTTGCCTCTTTAGCATAGTCCTAATGATCAAATTGAGTAACGCTACTTTGAACATCCATTGATCTTATCTAAGTGGTTTCTCGTATCAGCTGATTAAAAAAAACAAAAGAAAAGACACTTAAAATATGTCGCGTCAACTGGTATAAAATAGGCATGATAAATGCATCTGAGATTTCTGGTCCTAATGATTATATTGTGTAATGCTACTCTTCACACTTATTGACGTATTTTAAGTGACTTCTCATATTTATTGTTTAAAAAAAGAAAAAGTACATCACGTTAATCGGTGTAAAATAGATATGATGGAGGTGTGAAGAGTTCAAACTTTTGAGGCATATATATCTTAGAAGAAGATAAACAAAATGTTTGAGAGATTGCAGATATTTGCTAAGGATTAGCATGGTATTAGGGCTCTAATTTTGATGCATTCTGTCTGTTGCCGACAAGGATGCTTTTTGTCATTGAAAAATACTCGGACTTTTCTATGAATTCACGAGGAGTTGGGACAAGGTGTCTGCTAACCTTGAATATTATTATTGAAAGGGACATTTAGAAGAAATATAATAAGGTCTTTTGTAAGAAGCAGTAAGCATTAAGCACGCAAGCTGTACAATGACGTTGCACATTGATCTTTACAACCTTGAGACTTTGAGATTTTTATATGGTGAAAATTTTACTAGGCTTGAGCGACTTGGTGAAGCTCGATTGTGTGGTCACGTGTCATTTGTAGATCTATTTTAGGTTACATCTTTCATAAAGCTTCTGTGGTAACATGTCATGGACAGATGTGCTTAACACTTTCTCTAGATCGTTACATACACAACCAACTAATTAAATGTTGTATCACTTTAGTATAAGACGAGTGACATTTGACCTCCTCAAACTAGTACTCCGTTATAATTAACACACTTCATTAGCATTTTTTGCTAAATTGAACGGAATTGTGTCACGTATTGCCTACCTGATTTTGTTGTCAATTAGGCTTATAGTTTTCAATAGGCTGATTTTTTATTTGTTTATTTATTTATTATTATTATTTCCAAAAGAAGAAAGGAATTCCAAAACACTTAACATTTACACCTCACCAACTATGAAAGAAAGGTTTTGTAACTACTGACCATAAATGCTTTGATTTGTAGTTATTTCATTCAACTTACCAAATGAGGAACATGAATTGAAATGGAGAGGCAAATGAACTATTTCATGGCTCATATTAGATTTCACAGCATCTAACGGTGCATATATTGTCTATATTGCCACGCCATTTAAAATTTTTAAACAATGTGGCGCCATGTACACCGTTATATGCTGTAAAATGAGAAATGCTTCAATCTAACAAAAATTCCACATTTTGCCCATAAAAGTCCACTTGGCAAGATGCCACATTATTATTATTATTATTTTTTTTGTGGAGGGAAAAAGACAAAACAAAAAGAAGATGATGTGGCATCTTGCCATGTGGACTTTTATGGGCAAAATATGGAGTTTTTATTAGATTCTAGCATATCTTCTGTAAAATCTAATATGAACCTAGAGATAATTCATCTCATTTTCACCTGAAATGGAAAGAATCCTATTCCACCAAATGAAGACACTTGCTATATCTGCAGAACTAAAATAGTAATTTTAATTTTGTTCTCACATAGGATCCTCTTCATTTTACTTGAGAGAGTTTACATTTTACAGTGTATATATGACTGTTATTTAAAACTTTAAATGATATAATAACAAATAAATTATTAGATCCGTGAAGTCTAATATGGACAAAAAAGTAGATCACCCATTTCACTTAAAATAGAGACGATCATGAACCCTTGATGTTAACCAGAATGTTATGAGCTTAGGTTGCACTATAGAATATGGTATTTATTATAAGATTATAGCATACACTCAATGCATATGACCATGGAAGACCCAGATCTGAAAATTGTCCCTTTTGTTTACTAGACCACCACCCATTGACAAATATGAAAACATTTTTTCAAAGGAGAATGGCCTTTAGCTTATGTACTCATGTGGGTTTTTGTATATGACTCTGATTATTCTTTCAGCAGATCTGATCTCACTCTCTCTCTCTCTCTCTCTCTCTCTCTCTCTCTCAAGTTTCCAACTCACGTGACTCCTTTTTTTCTTTCATTATTTCTCAGGACATTGAATGGGAATCTCTTGGACTTTGGGAGTGGAGATGAATTATGTATGCTTGGTGTGTGGGACAAGACCCACACCCCAACATATCAACTGAGGAAGAAAAATCAAAAAAAGCTTTAATCGTAGCTTTTTGTCTGTATAGAAGGTGGGATCGTGCTCAAGTGTGATGCCTTACTTTTTTTTTCTTTTCTTTTTTTCAAATGTATGTATGTATGTTTTATATGTATGGACGGTGGGCTTAGCGTGGAGTAGGGAAAAGCAGTAAGCAAGGCACATTGCTTTTTTCCTATTTTATTGGAAGAAAAGTTCTCCCATTTGCCCTTTCCGCAACCTTCTCAACTTTCAATATGTGGCGTTTTCTTTTAATATTTATCTCTCTTGTGCCTCTGATTTTTGGTATGGATCAATAATATAGAGAAATGGAGAGCAATAATACCCTATTTTGCATGGTCGGACCCGGCTTCGAGTACCAACCAAATAAGAACAGAAACGCGGGGTGGTGTCGGCATGAGGCTCGCGGGGAGCTTCTGACGGTCAAGTTAGTCACTTTGTGTGAGAGAGAGATAAGAGAGGAGTTTTTATTTATTTATTTATTTTTTTTGAGGACATACCTGAGTTTTTGTTTCAGTTGGGCCTTAGGCTTTGGGATTGATATCAAATTATATATATATATATATATATATATATATATATATATATATATATATATGCTATCATGTTATTTAAAATTGATATGATATTATGTATATCGATGTGTTTTATGTACATTAGTAAATGCAACAAACAAAATTTTGCTAGTGGTTTCCTGAAATGAGAAATGTTATGCATGTTATCACTCTCAACTCTTAAATGCATATTTTTTAGTATGAGAATAAAAATTATCATTGAATCTAAAATTTAATAGTAATTTATGCAAAGTTTAAAGATAATTTTCTTGTCACGTCAGATAGAGAGAGGGTGTGTGTACGAGTTTACTCAAAATGGACTAATCACACGGCTAAACTGTTGAAGAGGTTTGAAAGAAGTGTAGTGCATTGCCAACGAAAGTCAAAGGATATGGTGCAGAAGAAATACTAAAAGAGAGTAGGTCGGTTGCTCACTTATTCTTTCAATTGAAAACAATATCCCAAGTATTGACACTAGACAGTGAGTGAAATATGAGATCTCATCAAATGTGTAGTCAGATTTTAGATATAAAATAAATTGATTTGGTTTTAAGATAAGTTATAATTGATTTGATTTGGTTTTAAGATAAGTTATAATTTTTTAACCCCAAGGGGTTGGCCCAAGTGGTAGAGGCTTTGGTCTTAAAGGTTTGCTCCCTTCAAGGTCCAAGGTTCAACATCTCATGGGTGCAACCAATTTCTTGAGGTCACACTCCCTGGTGAAAAGCTAGCGATTTAACCAGTTCCGTGTAGGAAAACTTCCGAGGATGCGGTGCACGGGACCGGGGTGGGTCCAAAGGGCCCTGCCTCGGAGAGGTTCCCCAACATAAAAAAAAAAAAAAAAAAAAAAAGGGGGAAGATAAGTTATAATTCATTTTTTAAAAAAATAAGTTAATAATAAATATGATTGAATTGGTAATAAATGATCTTTTTTTTTTTGGACGATTATGCTGTCTAAAAACTAATGACGTATTTGAAAAGATTAATGTTCGTCATTTGTTGACATCGCTGTTCTAAATGACTATTCCACATTGCATAAGTTATCGGAATCAAATCCCTTCAAATTTTTTAAAATATGAGATTTTTTAGATTTTAAAATTTGAGTCTTTTATTACATTTAACGATCCAAATAAATATAAAGATTTGTATGTTAATGAGGCAAATTGATTTGGCATGTTGAAAACTAAAATTACTTACCTCAGTAACACACAAATCTCTATATTTATTTGAACCGTTAGTTATAATGGAGGACTCAAATTTTCAAAATTAAGGATCTCATATTTAAAAAAATCTAAGGGGATCTCAATTCTAAGTTATCCAACCCCTCCTTGTTTTATCTATATTTCTTCTTTCTCTTTTTCTCCTTTTCCTTCTTTATGGTTTTTCTTAACTTTTGTGGGAAGACAGAAGCTATATTACCACGCCCATTCACCTCCTATAAATATAAGAACAACAAACGACATACCTCCTCGGGACGAGCTTTCAATATCTGCTTGACGAATCTCCTATAGATACTTAAACATAAAAAAATAAAAATAAAAATAAAAAAGAAAAGAAAAAGAAATTATGTTTTGGGTGTATAGAGTGACTACTATTCACAACCCTAATTTTTACATAATAATCTAAGAAAGCTTAATGATCAAACTTCACTTATATATAGGACAAAAATAATAGAGGTATGTCGTTCTTAAATACCACACTTCCACCATGCACGCGTCCCTTTACTAGCTTCCCCGCCTCTAGATCCACCATAAGCCACTGCAAACCCTCCTCTTCACTAGTGTGTGAAGCGCACATGCCGCCTCCTCCGGTGGTGTTCAGTTCCACATCTACATCTGAGAGCCCATCTCAACTTTCCTTAATTAATTACCAAGTGTTCTTAATTTAATTGGTTATAGTGCTGCATTTTTGTAGGTGATGTAGACAGTGGTGGAGCCAAGTCTACTTGTCCAACCATGGTGGCTTGCAACCTCAAGCCAAGCTCACGATATGACTTTTCTTTGCAAACCACTTTCCTTCACCATCGTGGCCAATCTGAGCTCACATCAAGCTTTGTTCTCCTGCTGAATACGATCGATATCATCTTCATTAACGGTTCTAAAGGCTAAGCTCACGCTCATATTTTACTACTTGTCGCACCAGATTCAACTCGTCAAATAAATTATGTTTTTTAATCCAAACTCAAGCTTCCACCTTAAATTTGAGGTGAGATATTATAATATTTTTCATGTTAAAAATGATTTTTAGTTTCCTAGTACTTAGTGGGGAGAACCTCCCCCCCTTTTTCTTTTTGTTTATTTATTTTCTTTTTGCTTATTTTTCTTTTGTTACAAGTTCAAGCTCCATGACGCCGAGTGTGCCGTCCATCACTTCTGCTGTATCTTTTTCTGGGATTGATGGAATTCTTGGATCAGATTGTTCAAAGCTCAATCTACGTCCTTCCATCAGACCCACCTAGACACACGTCATTTCACCGCGCGCACCTGCCCCGCCTACTTCCAATGGCACCTATCACTTTTGATTCTGGCAACCTTGCGACAGATCGTGACTCGTATGCGTCTGCACGTGTATTTTTCTCTTTCTGGCTAGAATCATCCGGCAGCCTTCCTCCGGTTGTGTTTTGTGGGCTTTTGTGCTTTTTTATTTTTTTTTTCATGTTTTTCCGTTTTCCCCGTATTTTGTGGTTTTGGCCTGTTAGGTTGAGGATGTAAATAATTTCTTAGCTTGCGAGTCGAGAATGATGAGTTTTAGCAGGAGGATGTTGCTATCTATATATCGGATTGAATCTGTCACCTGTTGTTACAACTAATGATTAGTCATGGGTTAGCGAATTTTGATGTCATAGATAGGTCTTGAATGTCAGATTATTATATATGTATCTATGAATTGTAACCTTGTCGCTTCGGCTATGATTTTCTCATAACTTTTACTCTGTGATGTAAGAGCTTTATGCTCGTGACTCTTCATTAATTAATGAGACTAAAATGATTTCCCCTTAAAAAAAAAAAAAAAAAAAAAAAAAGGGTTTCCTAGTACTTGGAGCTCATGTTATCAATTCCCTACCTTATTTAGTTTACATTTCCTCGTTTAAAACACATTAATTTCTCTATAAACACCACCCATTATAATACAATTCAATGCAATTCAACATAGGAAAGATGTAACCCTAATTCAGGTATTCTCTATTTCTCTCTCTACTTCTATGCTCTTTCTTACATTTATATATTTTAGTATATATTTTTACAATATAAAAATAGTCCCAAAAATGGTTTAAGCAAACAAAAGGAACCTTGATGTTTTAAAAAGAGAGGAAAAAAAAAAAAAGAAGAAGCTATTTTGCATCACTATTCTTCATGATAACGAGTCACAATGTCAGTTTTATAACATTTATAATTATACTTGAATTTAATTGTAAATTCTTGAAGCTTGCTTCATTCTCCTCATTAGGGGTATATACAAGCGGCTACGGTTATTCTCTTAATGCAACCGCAACTCTTTAGGTGTTATCATTTGAAGTAACCGCAACCGCATAGTTAGGGTCGATTAGTGATGATTATGCGATTATAGAAGACCAATTACTAAACCCTAACCATGTGTCAAATAATATGTCTTTTGGGCCTCTAGTGACACAGCAACTTCTCTGCATGAAGTATATAAACTTGGTGGCAACCTGAAATATGTACTTTCTTACTCCTAAATACTTCAAGCAGGACAATTATCAATCATTAATTATCACTAATTATTATTATTTTTTTAATGGTTCATTGATAAAAAATCAAGAGTATAAAGCTCTTACATCACAGAGCGTAAAGCATAAATCATAGCCAAAAACTGTGATGTTACAAAATCATAGATACAATCAGAAAATTCTTACAATCAAATATTATTTATGACTTCAACTTTTATTAACTCATATATAATTACAATTATGAAATAGATCTGCTTCGGCCAAACTAGATCTAAGACATAGGTAGCCCAAATTTTTAAACTTTATTTTCCGGCCGTGAGAGATAATCCCCACACTGATCTACTCCTCCTCAGCCTAAAAGGTCAATAAAACAACTTATGTCTTCGACCCAAAGACCAGGATAAAAGTAACAAAAAATCAAAACTACAAGTAGAAGCAGAGGAGCATGGCCTCGCAGACAACCTCGAGAAGACACGCCTTGCCTTGGCTGGTGAAGACAAATAGATCTGAGTTTGAAAAATTAGATTTAGATTTAGATCTACAAACTATATCTAATACAAAACTGCCAGAAACGGAGTTCGGAAGAAACTACGAAGAAGACACCAAACACTACTACTAGGGTGAAGAAAAACAAGGACAAGGAAGGGGAGGAGGGAAGAATGGCTCCTATGTGTTTTCTTGTGTTAGTTTTTCTGTGATGGTCTCTTCTTAATGGACTATTAATTATCACTAATTATCTATCCTTACATATAATATATATTATGTCCTTAAGGGGTAGCTCAATTGGCTGTGGACCACGCCTAATGAGGCGGAGGTCACTAGTTCGAATCTCTCATCCTCCTTCCCTTATGTGGACATGTCAAATATATATATACATTGTTTTGGTGTTTAATTATTTGCTTAAATCTCTTCTAAGAGAGATATTCTCATATAGCTATAGTGGGACTATGTTTCCCTTCGAAGTTATATTACAACAAATTTTTGCACACACAATCATGGCCACTACTCACTGGACTCTTTTCCGTATTATTTTGGCACTTAATCTCTTGGCATCTCTAATTATTGCTTCAATTATGTCCTCAAGGGGTAGTTCAATCGGCTGTGGATCACGCCTAATGAAACGGAAGTCACTAGTTCGAATTCTCCATCCCTCTTCCCTTGTGTGGACATGTCAATATATATATATATATAAAACTAAAAATAATCGCCATTGTTTTGGTGTTTAATTATTTGCCTAAATCTCTTTTAAGAGAGATATTCTTATATAGCTATAGTGGGACTATGTTTCCCTTCGAAGTTATATTACAACAATTTTTTGCACAAACAACCACGGCCACTACTCGCTGGACTCTTTTCTATATTATTTTGGCACTCAGTCTCTTGGATTCTCTAATTATTGCTTCAATTATATCCTTAAAGGGTAGTTCAATCGGCTGTGGATTACGCCTAATGAAGCGGAGGTCATTAGTTCGAATCCCCCCTCCCCATTCCTTTGTGTAGACATGTCAAAATATCTCCTCTCCCCATTCCCTTATATGGACATGTCAATATATATATATATATATATATATATATATATATATATATATATATAATGGACATTGTTTTGGTGTTTAATTATTTGCCTAAGTCTCTTCTAAGAGAGATATTCTCATATGGCTATAGTGGGACTATGTTTCCCTTCCAAGTTATATTACCACAAATTTTTGCACAAACAACTATGGCCATTACTCGCTGGACTCTTTTCCTTACTATTTTGGCACTCAGCCTCTTGGCATCTCTAATTATTGCTTCAATTAATTGTTTTTCTATTTCATTTTTAATTTCTTTTGTATTTCTCTCAAATATTCTAGATCAATCACGACGCATTTGCTCAATGATTGAACTAACAACATAAAAAAACATTGACAACGATGTTGTCGATTTAGGTGAGAAAGCTGATGTCTTGCACCTAGTCCTATTTGGTAAAAGTCATATTCTTGAAGCTCTCACAATTAATCCTATATATTGATTTTTCTTTTTGGTGAGTAGCCCAAAAGGAAGATAGATTGAGAGGGAGAGTCACTTGCTAGTAGTTAAATGGTTGTGCTTGAAACAAGCAGGTATAATCTCTTATGAAAAATGCTATATTTTTTTTTTTTTTTTTTTTTCTTTAAAAGAAGTTAGTTTTTTAAATGATGTGTCACAATCCCATGAATTTGTGACATATTTTTCAAAAAAATAAATTTCATGTAATGGTGACACATCATTTAGAAACCTACTATTCTCATATGGCTATACATTAAGGGCATGTATGAGTGTGCGTTTGACAGGCTTAAAAGTGCGTTTAACACTCAAAAAGTCCGTTTGAAAAAAATATCATCCGTTTGGTAAAAAAAAATTAAAAGCACTTTTAAGGGTCTAAAAAGTCAAAAAAATAATCAAAATACACTTTTAGTAGAAGTTTTTTTAAAAAAAAAAAATGCCAAAAAATATTTTTTGACTTAAAATCTCAATTTCTCAAATGTAATTTCAAACATGCTATAATAGTTCTTGGCCTAATCTTTGCGAGATTTGCCTTGGTTCCTGTAAATAAAACTACAGTTTTTAATTGTTTATATTTAATTCTATTCTCTTTTATTTTTTTAATTAAAAAAAAACTATAAAACATATGTTATAATTTTTTTTACGGCACCTAAACGAAATTTATATTTGTAAGGCTTTTGCTCGGAAGAAATATAAAGGAAGGCAATGAAGTAAAAATTCTGATTTGAGTGGCAATGACCAATTTTTTATAAGAGAAATGTTAGGGGTGCTAACTATTTTATTAACATACGCTTACTAAACTGATGTGTAGCTCATTCATTAGATAAAAACAAAACAATTAATTACTTTATTTTGTTTTTCTCCAATAAATGAGCTACACATCAGTTTAGTAAACATATATTAGTAAAATAGTTACTACCCATAATATTTTTCTTTTTGTAATTTTTTTTGGGTTTCCCCTTATTTGAAAAAAAAAAAAAAAAAAAAAAAAAAAAAAAGCTAGGGTGTAAAAATTCTCATTAAATGTGAAAACCCACGTGAAGCTGTCCCTTGAACGGAGAAAATTTTTTGTAAAGTCACGTTCAATTGGATTGCACAGGAAAAGAAGGTGACTTTTTTTCTTTTTTTTTTTTAATAGAAAGAGGGGAAAAGGGCTACAGGGGAGGATCTTTCCCACTTCTGATCCGCAAGGAAGAGAGAATAGGAGATCCCTTGAGAATGCTTCCAAAAATAAGATGGGAAGCGGGCCAAGCGGCCCATTGAGCTAAAGCATGTGCAAGTACAAAACCAAGAACAATAATCTCTCCAAAAGCTCAACATATTGGCCAGGATCACATTTTAACATTTATAATAGCACATGAATTTTAATGGCCAAGTGGTGGGGTTAGGCTTGGGTGGTGTTGGTGTGGTCCAACCTGGGCGGTGCCGGTGGGTTTTTCTCGGTAGCGGTGGTTTTTCTAAGAGAAAAACTGAAGGTTTTTTTTTTTTAAAAAAAAAAATGAAATTGGTGTAGATGAAGGATTTTAGAGGTTAGATCTAGTGTTTTGAGTGCATTTTTTTTTTTCTTGTTTCAGGCTGATGTGTCAATATCTCATTGGAGAGCACAAAAAGCTTATTAGTTTATGTAACAACATTATAAACTAAACTATTTTTTAAACAAAAAAGAAAAGAAAAGAACCTAAGGTGTGGATAAATACAAAAAAATAAGTTTGTTTGAAATAAATAAAAAATTAGTTAATGTAGTTGGCTTAAATTACAAAATGCTTGTGTGGTATAAAAATTAGAAATAAATGTAAAATCAAACCTTGTGGTTGGCCAAAATTACAAATCACTTCCCGTCACCCTTTTTTTTTTAAAAAAAAAAAATAATAATAATAATAATTTTTTATTTTAGTTTTTAAGAGAAATTCATTATCAAAAGATGAAATATAAAATAGTAGGGAAAAAACCAGTTAAAGCTCAAAGCTCTAATACACCAAAATCACACTCTCATACAAAAGATAGGAAAAAAAAAATCCTCAAAAAATATAAAATAGTGGGGAGAAAACCACTTAGGCTCTGTTTGGTAAAAGCCTCCACTATTCCTCAAAAAAATTCAACTTTTAACATTCTTAAAATAAAAAAATAAAAAAAAATTGCCAAAGGGAATACACCAATTGCTAGGAAACAAATTCTTAAGCCAAGTAGAAAAAGCAAACTCGATCTTGAGCCCACGTGACATTACTTCAAATCATACCGGCCACAACAAAAGAAAACAAAAAGTACAAGCTGATGGAGAGATTAGAGATAGAAACAATCATTACATAAATGTTGGCATATGATAGATAAAGAAATTGTATTGCATAGCAGCAGAAGTTTACTGAGTTTGAGCAACACCATTCTCTAAAGCATGATCCACAAGAACTAAGCCAGACCCCTCCAACTTCATGCTGCAAATTTCATCGATCCGCTTCCCCATTTCCTGTGTCAAGGTGTTTTTCCAGCCCCCAACAACACCATTCCTGAAGAAAGAACTGTTTGGCATCCCAACCCACGGATCCACACCATTTTTGTTTACTTCCAAGTTCTTCAGCCTCTCCAAGCTACACCTCCATATCAGCTCCTCCGCCTCTTTCTCCTCTGCAAATGGCTTTCCTAGAAATGAAGCAAGCCTTTTTACTTGCTCTTTTGGGTTCCTTTGCAGCTCCTCGTACTTGAGAAAAAGTATTTTTTGAGGCATCTTTAAGCTCTCATTCCAGTACTCTAAAACATGGTCGAAAAAAGGCCCAAAGTGGAAAACACCATTGCAGAAGCTCTCAACAGTGTTTTCTAAGGGATATGGACCTTCTTCTGGTGTCCTAAGCTTGTTGAAGAAATGCCACATTGAAACCAAAGTGTCTTTTGGGTTTCTGGTTATGTAAACAATCTTGCACTTTGAGCTCTTGATGGACTCAGGAAGGGCACTATAAGGCAAGTGGGTGTGGAAGAGTCTCGGAGATTTCATGCCTGCTAGAATATAAATTAAACGATTAAATTTTCAATTTTTTTATTAATTTGAGCTTATAGAATAGAAAAATGATTGTTACACAATTATGATGATTTGACGGTAGAAACCAGTTATTAATTCTTTTAAATTATACAAGTTCTTGTTGATATAAAAGCTAATTTTTACTGTCACGTCATCTCATAGGTGGTTTTAAAACTCACATATGGATGTGAAAAAATTGTGTAAAGAAGTGGAAATAAATGTAACATTATTCAAATAGTATTACTCTTTAGAATAAGTAGTGATTTAACATGGTATAAGAGTCAAATGTTATAAATTCAAACCCTATCTCCATTACCACCAACGTGCTAGTCTCACTTATTAAAGGAAACGTGAAAAGAGGAATGTTAAAGAGTAATGTTACATACACTCCCACTTTCACGTTTTCTTATGTGGTTTTGTGTATCATTTTTCGTGTTAAAATATAATTTTTGAAAAAAGTAGTGATTTAACGGTACCCGAGAGATCAGGAGGAGGCTTTGCAGTGTAAACCTGGACTTCCAATGTCTGCACATAGAATGCAGGGTGCTGTAGGGCCAAAAGGTCCTCCTCATCCTTCTTGAGATCAACATCACATTTCTTCTGCATAATGCAAAAGCAGAGGGCTTTGAGCCAAGTGCTGCCTGTTTTCATGGCAGAAGCCAAAATAACATCATCATCATGAGCTTCAAACTGAGAGTGAGAGGCGATTGCAGCTTCAAGGTGACGGGGCCTGTACCAGAAACCATCCCTTTGGTAGAGCTCAAGGCCCTCAAAAAAGGTTCCCTTAGGAAGATGGTCTAGTAGAAGCTTTGTTGAGGTAGGTGGATCCATGACAAGTGATTTGGAATTTGGTAGTTGTCTATAGTCCATGAAATTGTAGAATTTCCTCTTTTATTTATAGTAGGTAGAAACCTAGCTACCTACCTAACAGAGTCTGACAATAATAGAATCTTTTCTGATCAGAATTTAATATTCTTACATACAATATGTGCATGATGGGAACATATTCTTTTCATCTCAAATCAAAGGGAAAAAGTAATTTAAAAAAGAAAAAGAAAAAACTTTATAAAGAATTATAAAGGGAAAAATTTATGTATCGCTCTCAAACTATCACTCAATTGACAATGTTATTCTCAAGCTTTTAATTGTGACAATGTCTCTTTTAAACCACCAAAACATTGTCCATCTCCTCCAAAACTAGTAATAAGACAAAAATACTCTTATAAATTTTTCAATAAGACAAAAATACCCTTAAAAATTCAAAAAATAATTTTGATTTTTTAAAAAAACGAAAATTTTTAATTTAAAAATAATATTAAAAAAAAAATTTTAAAATGAAAATGAAAATTTTTTCTAAATTGAAATTTTTATTTAAAAAACGATTTTTTTTATTTAGTTTTAAAAAACGAAAATTTTTATTTTTTTTAAACGTAAATTATTTTTTTTAAAAAAAAATTATGAAACAAAAATTTTTGAAAAAAAAAAACGAAAATTTTCAATTTTTATATAAAAAAAAAAAAATTGGCCACCGTTTGGATTTTTTTTTTTTTTGGTTAGTTTTAGGTTTTTTTAAGAAGTTTTAGTGTTTTTGTTTTTATTGTACTAAGGGTAATTTCGTCATTAGGGGAACATTGACAATTTTTGGTAGTTTGGTGGGAACATTGTCAATTTGGTGGTAATTTGAAGGGGGTATGTGGACTTTCCCCAATTATAAACTACCACACGATTTAAGAAAATTCCTCCAAACCTCTCAATTTCACTCTCCGAAGTTTCAATTTGACGCAATCCACCTACCCTCTATCTGTGTTTGGATGTTAAAAGTGATGAAATGACCTTTATATACCTTAAACTTTTATAAAATTCCAAATTTACCCTTAATTTTAAATTGAAATTAAAAAAAAAAAAAGGATGGTAATTTGGTCTTCTTAGTGGTTTTTGTTAGGGTTTAACGGCAAAAAGTTGATGGAGGGGGTCAATTGCATCAAATTGAAAGTTTATAGGGGTGAAATTGAGAGTTTTTAAAATTTGGGTGGGGTCTTCTCAAAACGCATGGTAGTTTAGAGGTCCTAAATGAAGTTATCCATATTTTTATTGTCAAAATTTAAAGTTATGGACCTAGGGTATGTATCCAACAGTGTATATAAAATTAATATTGGAACATTTTATAAAAAATTAAATAATATGAAATCATGTATACCGTTAGATACACAAACTTTAAATCTTGACCATAAATTCATTTAATTTGAAATGGAGAAGATTCCTGTTCTACATGATTGCATGTAGTAAAGTTAGTGAACACATCTAATGGTGTATATGAAGTAATAATTAAATAATGTAAAATTATGTATGTTGTTAGATGCATCAACTTCAAATTTTGACCATAAAATAGATACTATTCATTTAATTTGAAATGGAAATCATTTTCGTACGTGATGGCATATAGTTAATGTATCAGAATGATGTGTCATTTTGTATATTATTAAATGTAACAATATTAAATCAACCATAAAATGACTCATTTGTATTTCAAGTGGTGTGGAATGGATACTAGGATCTTTGCCCGTAGGAAAAATAAATGATGTATTTATTATTATTTTACACTCTCTTGACGTGACAATGACAAACTCACTTTTTCTTTGATTTCATTAATATTCTGACACTTTTATTTATGTATGGACGTAAAATAGAAAGTTAATATCTTAGACAATGTTTGAACAAATCTTTGCTTTTATATCATGCTAAATCATTAACTATCTTTGAAGATTATGTAAATAAATTTAATCATTTAATTAAAGTTGTATATGTTTCTTTTTGGACTATTTGATCCAAGGAACAATGAAAAGAATTTATAAACAATATTAGTTTTTCTTTTCCTTCAAATATTTTTAACTTTTACAATTTTTTTTTTTCTTTCTGAAATTGATGATTTTGTTGTAATCAAATAAGGTTATTGAACATCTCATCTCATCTCATCTAATTCTACCAAAAAAAAAATATATATATCAAATTTGGAATTACGCCCATCTCTGTTCTTTTATATGGAAAAATTAACTATGCGACTTGAGTTAGTACATGTTGAAACTTCCAATACAAATCTGATCTCTAGTCTCTACCATGGTTGCTTTAGGACAAGTGGTTATAATTTTATTTTGTTGTATTTAATAGTGCACATGATATGTTATTAATTTTTTAAAAAAAAATAATGTGACAACGTATTTATTATAGGGAAAATATATATAAACTCCTTAGGTCAACGCGCTTTTTTTAAAAACTCTTTGGAGTTTTTTTTTTTTTTGGAAGTTTAGTCCCTGGGTAACTCGAAACTACTAGAAACTCCCTACCGTCAATTTTTGTTAACTGCCGTTAGTCCACTCAAAA
>NC_081541.1:49469405-49474566 GCF_901000735.1 Corylus avellana
AAAAAAAAAAAAAGAAAGAAAGAAAGAAAAAGTGATCATCCTATCAAAACTATTACAGAAAAAGGCATCATCCTTTTCGTCCCTTCGTTAGTGTTTATGGACAATTTCTATAAAAAATAATAATAATAATAATAAAAAATCAACTTAAAAATATTATAATTTTTTTATATATATTACTTATTACTATTTAAATAAAAAAAATCAATAATTTTTTTTTTTTTCACATTTTCATAAAAAAAAATTTCAAAACTTTATATCACATCAAACATTTTCTAGGCCATCATCCTATCCAAACTATTACAGAAAAAGTCATCATCCTTTTCGTCCCTTTGATAGTGTTCACGCATAATTTCTAAAAAAAAAAAAAAAAATCAACATAAAAACATTATAATTTTTTTACATATTACTTATTACTATTTAAATAAAAAAAAATCAATAAAAACAAGATTTTTTCACTTTTTCATATAAAAAAATTTCAAAACTTTATATCACATCAATCATTTTTTAGGCCAATATTCTTCGCTTTTTTTCTAAAAAAAATTTATAAACTTCATTATGTTTAATATCATATCAATGAATTTTTTTTTTTTCCTTCTCAAAACCCATTACCAAACACACTCATTCAATTTTTTTTTTTTTAAAAAAAATCTTTAAAAAAAAAAGTGCACAGTTACCCTAATACTTGCACCGATCTCAATTGCCCTAATAATTGCCCACTGAGAGGCATTGGGTCCGCTGAAAAGATTCTTCTGGCGTAGTTGAACTAGTGGGTGCTGGGTGGTGCCTGTATTGGCGACCATGCATGCCTGATGCCTCACTCATGGGTCCGACGAACATTAGTATTTTGCCTGGGTATTACAAAAGCTTCTAACCGGATCTCAACAGTTACTTTTAATAATTTCAAGAAAAATATTAAACAAATTTTACAAAAGTAGTATAATTGGGGATTGGGTCAGCTGAAAAGATTCTTCTGGCGTAGTTGAACTAGTGGGTGGTGCCTTTATTGGCTACCATTCATGCCTGATGCCTCACTCATGGGTCCGACGAACATTAGTATTTTGCCTGCGTATTACAAAAGCTTCTAACCGGATCTCAACAGTTACTTTTAATAATTTCAAGAAAGAAAAATGTTAAACAAATTTTACAAAAGTAATATAATCGAATTTTTCAAAAGTTGAATTTATCATGCTATGCCACATCATATTGTAAAAAGTTTTTTTATAAAATTTGTTTGTAAGCCTAATATTAAGAAAGAGATGAATAGGAAACCCGTATTTTTCTCGGGCATGCCTATCTGCTCCATTTTCTTTCCCATTTTGCTTAGCGCCGTTTCTAAAGAGTGCCATTTTCTCTCTACATAATTTAAAAAATATGCCTGTTAAGAAAAATACAAAATTTTAAAAATATTACCGTTAGAATAAGATAAATATTAAAAAATATGACTACTAGGAAAATACAAGCATTCAAAAATATAAAAGTTGGAAATAATAAATAAATTTTTGAAAATAATATTAAAAGATAATTGTTAAAATTATGAGGCTGCTGAGGTGCTTTAAAAAAGTTGATAGTTAAAATAGAGAAAAAGAAAATATACTTTTGGCCATTTTGATGAGTAAAATTTGATGAGGCTGCTAATAATGCTATTAAAAAAGTTAATGAGAGCTATTAATCATGAGGTGATATGAAAATATTGTATTAGAGCATTCCTATTGAGCTCTTTAAATTTAACTTTTCTTTAAAAGTTGAAAAAAAAAACTCATAAAAATAGTCATTTAACAAACTTTCTATTCTATTTCAAATTTAACTTTGATCAACAAGGCTTTCTAAATACCAAGTGCCAAAAAGTGAAAGTTATTTAGTTTTTTAATCGTATATATTCATTTTTCTTCTCTCTCTCATCTATCAAGAACAAAAAATAATAATTAAAAAAATAAGAAAATAATAACATTTAACTAAAATAGAGAAAAATATAGTGAGTTTGATATTTTGTTCATTTAAAAGTAGCTATTCAAATTTACAAAAATGAGTTTTTATCTTCAAATTTAACTTTTATTTAAAGAATTCAATAAGGATGCTCTTAGTGAGATTATTTTCAAAGGCTTAAGAGTTCATTTGAAATTGAGTTAAGGAGCTTAAAAAGTGTTATTTCTGCGGTACCTACCTTTTAAACTCTTCTTGTGTGGTTTCTAACGAGCAGATGCTACTATAATCATGCTCAAGTAAAATAGTTACAATTGATCTTTTCGACCAATCTTTCTGAATTATTAAAAAAAACAAAAAAAAACTATAAAACTATAAAACAAAAAGACATGAGTACATGAAGCAAACGAGGCACACTAACACGATAAAATGAAAGGACACATCTTTCATAAATGAAGAGTTTATGAAAGAGCAATGGATAGAGACCTCACAAGCCTAGGCACAGTGTAAACAATTTATTGAAAATAATAAAATATAAATAAATAAAAAAGGCTAAAGCATGAAGTAAACGTGGCACAGTAACATGAAATTAAAAGATGAAAAGCAATTAATAGAGACCCTAGAGGCTAGAGGGATGTAACCTTCTAGGTAGGGGCAGAATTAGACTTTTCGTTTTGTGAAAAAAATTTATCAAAAAAAAAAAAAAAAAAAAAGGAGGGCGAAAAACATGATTCTAAGGGTATATTAAAAAAAGGAAAAAATTCACTTTACCCCCTTGAAGTTTCAAGAGTTTTTTAATTTGAACCCCAAAGTTTAAAAAGTGGTAATGTACCACCCAATGTTTAAAAAATTTTCAATTTAAACCTTCCGTTAATAATTTCCGTTAAATTTGACGTAAATCTCTAAAATTACATAATTACTCTCAGGCTTTTTTAAAAAAAATTTCCGTCCAATTTAACGGAAATTGTAACGGAAGGTTTAAATTGAAAATTTTTGAAACATTGGGGGGTACATTGCAACTTTTTAAATTTTGGAGTTCAAATTGAAAAACTCCGTAAAGTGGATTTTCTCCTTTAAAAAAAAAAAGAAAAAAAAGAGGATTTTAAAATTTTGGAGGGCTACAAACCCTCAAAGGACCTCCACCATGCTTTAGGGTCAACAGATAATTCTGTCATTGGATATTAAAATATTATTATTATTTTTCAATTCATTTGAATTAGAGAGAATTCAAATTTAAAAGAGAGAAAAAAAATGCTTGTGTTGTTGACAGTTGGGACAACGTATGTTTCGTAACGTTTTTTTGTTATTTTATTTTTAATAAACTTAAACTTATAAAATAAGTAATAATTTAATATAGTATTATAATTTAAAAACCTTAGCTCAAATTTAACTTTGTCAATTTACATAATTTAAATTAAATATTTCACCTTACCTATTAAACAAAAGTTTAAGTCCATAAAGTTGACGGAGAATATTAAAATCTTACCTACTACTGTCCCGTCCTTAATTCTTCCAAGTGAAATGGGTAAATACAAAAGGATTACCCACTCCTGTCCCCACCCTATTGACCTATCCCAGTTTTTACTTTTTATCTTCTTTTATAAATCGTTTTGTTTACAGGTCTTGCCAAAAACCCTAACATAAAGCTATGGAATTATGTTAAAATATTCCCTCATGTCCATGACATGCATTCTTCAGCATCATTCATCATCATCAAAGCTAGCTGTCACTGATGTATCATGTGTGTGGGTGTTTGTGATTTGATTTTTTTTTTCTTTTCTCTTTTTATTATTATTATTATTATTTTATGAAGAGCTAGATTTAAGAAGACAGGTAAACTTTACTTCTGACTGTCCTGAATTTGTCACTTTTGTATTATTTTTAAAAGTTCAAAACTTCAATTTTATGTATTAAATTTTTAATTTTGTACAATGTCACTATTTTCTTAAAAGTTTTTGTTAAATTTTGTCAAAATATCAATTTTTTTATTAAAAAATAATAAAATAAAAATTTATAAAAATTTAGACGTAAGTATTTTTGTAAATTCTATTAAATCATGACCAACGCCTGAATCTTTGCAAATTTTTTTTTCTTCAAAATATATATAGAGAGAGGGTATTTTTGTAATTTTGACATCATTAATTAGGATTTAACAGAAAAAACTAACAGATTGATGACTTTGCAAAAAATTTGAAAGTTCGATACATGCACTAAATTGAGAATTTTTAAATTTAAAAGAATAATTATAAAAGTGATGAAAGTTCAGGAGTCTAAGAAATATAGTAAAATTTCTCCAAAACTAAATTCGGGTTCTACCAACCCCCAACATGAAAACCGGAGCCATATGTGCTATTGCTTGTGCTTTAGGGGAATACATGCAGGTGGATATTAACCGCCCACATCCATGATCCGTTATCCACACACACGGATGCCATTAGCAAAAATCAATATATATATATATATATATATATATATATATATATATAGAGAGAGAGAGAGAGAGAAAGAAAGAATATTTAATGGAATAACAAAGAGAATTGTTAAAATGGTAAGGTTGTTCGGAGTGCTTTAAAAAATGGATAGTTAAAATAAGAAAATTGTACTTTTAGTTATTTTGGTGAGTAAAATTTGGTAAGCTTGCTAATACTACTATTAAAAGAGTCAAGTAGAGCTATTAATCATGAGGAGATATGAAAATATTGTATCGGTGAGATTAATTTTTTAAGGTTTAAGAGTTCGTTTGAAATTGCATTAAGGAGTTTAAAAATATTTTTTGTACATTAAAAGATGAGCAAAGCAAAAACAAGTTAGTTTGGATAAAAAATTTAAAAGCACTTTTTTTAAATTTTTTTTCCCCTCTAAAAGAGCCAAAAATTGGGTTTGGGAGAAGCTTGAAAACTAAATGCTTTTTTTTTTTAAAAAAAAAAAAATTATATTTTTCAACGCAAACAAAAAGCCATTAGTTCACCAACATTGGCGGTGGATCGGTAGCATCAAGAAGCTTTCTAAAATGATTAAGCATCAAGTAAACGAGGCACAGTAACATGGAATGAAATGATGAAAAGCATTTGATAGAGACCCTAGAAGGATGGAACCCTCTAGGGTCAAAAGACAATTTTGCCTTTCCATATTAGAAGATTGATTTTTTTTTTTTTTTATAATTTAATTTAATTTAATTTATTTGAGCTAGAGATAATTCATATTTAGAGAATGGGGAATGTCTGTATTGCTAGCAATTGGG
>NC_081541.1:49474586-49496925 GCF_901000735.1 Corylus avellana
TTTTTTTTTTTTTTTTTTTTTCTGCAGTCCACGTGGTACCAAAAACATAAGTATCACTTGTGATATCCAGCCGCATTATATAATATGCTGATTCGGCTGATTTAGGTGGCATTAGGTACATGTGTGTCCCATTTTTAAGTATGCTGACGTGGAGATCCGTTAAAAATTTGGACGGAACCTGGATGGAAGCACCAAGTTGGTATTTTCAATAATTACAAGTACCAACTGTGACATTTTTTGAAACCGATGGGGTTGTTTGATTTTGGTCATAACCACGTACAGGTACTAAAATTGCATTTAACCATTTTTTTTTTGTAAACTTATACTTATAAAACAAGTGGTAATTTAACATGATATTAAAATTATAGGTCCTAAGTTCAAACTTAACTTTGTCAATTTACCAATTTAAATTAAGGGTTAAATGCAATTTTAGTACCTGTGATTAGAGCCAAAATCAAATAGACCTCTCTATTTTAAAAACTGTCCCAACTAGTACTTATAATTATTGAAAATACCCACTTGGTACATTTGTCCATGATCAGTACAAATATTTAACAGATCTTCACGTCAGCATGTATAAGATGGTAACACATGTCCCTAATACCACATATTGAGGCCAAATCAATTCACCAGTCGACGTGGCATTATATCATAGGTGGTACCTATGTTTTTGGTGCCACCTATGATGGAGAAAAAAAAAATGGTAACTCTAATGAAAAAAAAAAAAAAAAAAAAGGCAGAAATGGAAGAAAATTGGGGGTGACTGGCCACCTCATTTTAGCTAGGAGGTTGCTTGAGCCACCCCTAATGGCCAGCAAGGGGGTGGTTGAACCACCCTGATGGCCTATAGGGGTGATTCGGCCACCCCCAACTTGTAAAATGGTGGTGGCCGAATCACCCCTAAGAGCTTTGGGGGTGGTTTGGCTACCCTAAGGGCCCACCCTAAATTTTTTTTTTTTTTTTTTTTTTTTTATAAAAAAAAATTAATTTATTTGGCCATTGGGTGTTTCTTGCGGTGAGTAACCTTAGGTTAAAAAGCTTGGATATATTGCACTTAAAAAGCTCCACAACGACTTGCTTGGTCCATAGAATTAGATTTAGGCACACACCTATGACAATGACACATCCACTTTGATTTCAGGAAGAAGGGAACGTATCCACTTCTCATTATTATTTTTTAAATAATAATGAGAAGTGGCTGATGTGATATAAATATGGGAAAAACTTGAAAAAGTTATTTGATAGTTGTTTTGAAAATAAGTTGACTTCTTTTTAGACAGTGAAAGAAAGAGAAGGTGATTTGCCAAACCCTCCAAAATAAATAAAATGGATAGTATTAATTTTATGATTATAATTTAAAATTGATATATAAAACGATATATATTATTTTATATTATTTTAATTGTTTAAAAAACATATTAGTATTAACTTTATATACACAGTTGGATAAACTAACTTTAAATCTAAAGAATCCTTGTCTGTGTGGGGTACATGTCTAGACTAATGCATTTTAATTTTTATACGTAATTGAGATCGGGTTCAATATCTTTAATTTGGCCGATTCAATTTTAAATACATGGCTCAAATATCTTGTTAGAAATTTAAAAACTTTCTCTTTTTAGCTGTTGTCAATTCCTCGTGTTATACATACATAAAGAGAACTTGCAATCCTCCTAACATGAACATTTTTTTTAACAGTATCTGAGGATTTCATTGATTAAAGATTATGAACATAAAGTTTTTACAAAGCATAGCAAAAAACTGTCATAGCATAAAGCTCTTCAAAAATCATAATCACATGCAATGAGGTTACAAAGTCATAGATACAAACAAAAATTATTACAATCAGGTGTTACCTATGACTTCAATCTTTCGCTAACCTATGTACAAATACAGTTAAAGAGCATATCTGCTACGAGCATACTAGATTTAAGACATGAGTAACCAAATTTCTTAACAAAATTTATTTAAACCGGCTGTGAGAGATAACCCCTCACACCTCCAGGCCGTGAGAAATAACCATTCATACCTAATTACTCATTTTCACTCATGAGGGTAGATATAGAGAGAAGAAATCTCTTATTCAAAACAAAAAACACAAACAAACAACTAGCAAGTAGTAGCAACAGCGAACAAGGAGGAGATGAACGGCACAACACGAAAGAAGGTGGACGGATGGATAGCGGAAAAGCCGAAGTTGCTGATTTGGTTGGAGAACACCTACAAACATTAAAATAAAAAATAAAAAAATAAAAAAATAAAATAAAAAAAGGGGAGGAAGTGGGTAGGAGCGGAGAGTAGAAAAGGAAAGAAAGAGAAATGACATAAAAAAAGACAAATAGCATTACTCCACCCGTCAAGCCTACTTTTTATGCAAGTTGAAAGGCAAGGCGTCTAGACACTTTTAATAAAGAAATTAATAAAGTGTAAGTACTCATTAAAGTTTGTCAATCATTCAATATGGGTCCAAAAACTTTTTATAAAGATATTAAAAAGGCATAGCTTATTAATATAGACCCAGAAGGCCACAATCAAAGTTTTACATGCTAAATCATTATACAGGTAAGAGGATTGCAATTATTTATTTATTTATTTTCGTGTGTGTGTGGATATGAGTAAAATGCTTTATGTGAATATGAGTAGTTAGATTTTTATTTTATTTTTTATAATTGTGTGCATTTGCTTGAATTCTGTGCACTTGTTAATTGAATTTGACACCTTGACATATATCTTGAATTTGTCCATATTCACAGGTATGTTTCCTCTTGCTTTTTATTTATTTATTAGAAATTCCGAGATTTTCATGAATAGGGAAGAGACATTTTGTTCAGCAATTACTATATCACCAATGAACGGAGAAAAGTCTTCCATCCTAACGTGATTGAAAGATTGAAAAATAACAATCTTTACTAACTTGTGAGCCGCTTCATTTGCATTCTTTTTTGCTTATTCCAGAGACCATGACAAAAATTTGTCAAGAAGAATTTTTGCATCATTCATCAAATGTTCATATTTGCTCCAATTGCTTATGTGGTCAATTAAATTCACATATATTGTTAGATCAATTCATAAAAAATTATATTGATTCTCTCCCCAGCAATGATTTTATTGCATGGACCATCAAGTGTCATTATAATTATCATGACAATATTGGTGCAAGGAATTGGGAGTTCACTTTTTCTTTTTCTTTTGCTAATCAATAATCTCAAACTTATTGGGGGCAATACGAATGTTAAATGGTAGAGCTGAGTTCACTAGGTACACAAAACATAGCACATGCTGCAACAGTAACACCTTTCTGCACAACAGTAAGAAACGCCAAAAAAATAAAAAATAATGGGTCACGATGAGAACTCTCCCAATACTATGGATGTGCCACTGAAAAATAAAAAATAAAAATTTAGTAGCGTTTTTTAAATGTTACTAATCATATAATAAATGCCAAAAGATATGATCATGGCGTTTTCTAGTTTTTTTTTTTTTGTGTTGGTAACCCAGTGTTAAAGAATTTTTGTTGGCATTTTTTTTTTTTTGTTGGCGTATACTCATGCGCCAACAAAATTTGAAACTTTACTGACACATGCTTATGCGATAGGAATATGCACTCTTGCTAGCACAAGAGTATGTGCCACTAAATTAGTGTAATGTATTAAAAAAATTTGGTTATACGGGAATTCTGTATAACCAAATTTTTTAAAACCTATAAAATAGATTTCAAAATTACAAAAATTCTGATAAGAATATAATGAATCTATCGATTTGTAAAGTCTCAATTGAGGACTTTGTCTTCTCATGCATGTATTTATAAATAGACTTACGCGCAAAATTTAAAATATACAAACAGATCTTATACTGAGATAATGCTATTACAAGTATTCAAAAAATAAACGTACAATCGAGATAAAATAAGATACAATCAAAACAATCACAAATTATGAGATACGATTATCTCATGCTATCTCTAACTTAATGTAAAACTCTGATTTAGTCTTCTATCTGTTTTTCAATAATAATTGGTGTGTTATATTAGGAGATCCAATAAAGATGACCCTGCTCTTCGAAGTCCTTTATGATATCAATGATCTCCTAAGACTTAAATTGCAAACAAACAAACACAAAACAATGAATAAATGAAAGAATCAAAACACACATCCACCAGATTCGATCAAATCCAATAAAAAAAACACACACAAAAATCTGAAACACCATTTCCGATCCAACAATAAATTCAACAAAGCCACCACATAAATCGAAATCCAAAAATACCTAAATCGAAATCTTACAAATTAAATCAAGCCCAAGACAGAGAGCAAGAAGAACAGAAGTGCGTATATATGCACGTTCAAAGAAAAGGAAAAATAAAACAATAATAATAAAATAAAATAAAATTTTAGGGACATATACAATGCGGAAAAATTATCTTCTTTATTTTTTTTCCAATTTCCTGCACCCCAAATAGGAAATTATTGGCAGTATACACCATTAAAAGCGTTAAACATATATAACGCACTTTCCTCACATATAAATTTACGCTAGGAAAAAAATAAATATTTTCCTGGCGTATGTCTTGCATATGCTAGGAAAATGAATTTACTTAATGTCGTATTATATATACGCCATGCACTTTTTTTTTTTTTTTTTTTTAGGAACAGTGGCGTATTAGAAAATACGCTAAGAAATTTTAAAAATACTGACGCTTTGCCCATGTGCCAATATTAAAAACGCTAAGAATGGTTTTTTTTTTTTTTTAGTGATGCTCATGGCCTCTCATTTGGAATGTGCTTTTAATTGAGTTGGTATCAATTAATTTTGTTTTCTTATTTATAAAAGAGAAAAATAAAAAAGTCAGTTCATTTGGTTTCACTGAATTGTAAATAGCTCCCCGCGATACCAAAAGCAACTAAAAACTCTAAACTTTAACAATTTCTTGACTACACATTACAAACTCTTTCACTTCAGGGATTTATATCTCACGTAACTCTTTATTATTACTGTAAGTCTCATATGACTTTTGTGTAGCCTTCTAACTCTTCTTATCCTCTAAAAATTCTTTTATAATATGAATGTAGTAAGGAGATAATGTTGTGGAAATGGGTATTCTTAAATATTCATGGCTCTATACTTTTCTGCCTTGATTGGATATTCCGTCTTGTGGAAATGGGAAACAAGGAATTTTCTAAGTATATATGGGTTTAAAAGCACTTTTGGAAAACGACTTGGAAAGTAACTAAGAAGAGAAGGTGAAGGAATTGAAATTGCCGAGAGAGGCTTCACATGGCTGAAAATAGAGCAGTGGAAGCAATGAGTTATATATAGTGGCAGTGGGGGAAAGGAGGAGGATATTTTGGTGGATTACAGGAAGACTAGCTACTTTATTATTATTGTAATGCATGAAAGGGTTAGCTTTTTGAAAAGCCATGGCACTTGGCAGGTTGAGAATGTCTGAATGTGTGTATGTGTACAAATGAGCACTTAATCAGAAAAAAAAAAAACATTCATATGACACTCTAGTACTTTATATAATCGGTGAAATTGGAAAATATTTATATTATTAATAGAGGCAGAACTAAAATTTTTTACTGAAACCCAAATATATATATATATATATATATATATATATATTTTTTTGAGAAATGCTAGGGGTCAACATTTTTTTTATATTTGGCTCATCTCATCTTACAAATCAACCATTCAATTTGTGGACTTATGTTTTCTCTTGCTTTTTATTTTTTTTTTTAATTTTTTTAGGAACTTGAAGATTTTCATTAATCAAGAAGAGACATCTTATTTAGGTGGTACAATATCACCAATTAACAAAGGAAAACCTTCCATTCAAACTGCTTGAGCTAACCTGTGTGCCGCTTCGTTTGCATTCCTTTTTACATGTCTCAGAGACTGACTGAAAATTGTTCAAAAGAATTTTTGCATTATTCATCAAATGTTGATATGTGCTCCATCGGCTCTCATCTCAACATAATTCCTCCTGTTTTATTCTTATGTGTAGCCCTAAAATAAAGTTTATGCTGCTTTGTGTTGATCTTCGCTTGCAAAAGACTTCTTGGAAGATCTGAGTCTCAAGCTTGCAATACTATGATATTTATGACTCTGGAAACTAGATAAATCTTGTGTACCATAATTTTTTTTTTTTAAAAAAAATATCTATTTTGCTTCTGAGGTCAATTAAATTCACATATATTGTTAGATCAATTCATTAAAAATTAGATTGATTCCCTCCCCAGCAATGATTTGATTGCATGGACCATTAAGTGTCATTATAATTATCATGACAATGTAGGTGCTAGGAATTGGGAGTTCACTTTTTCTTTTTTCTTTTTTCTTTTTTCTTTTTCTAATCAATGGTTTCTTCTTTTTAATTAACTACAAGTTCTAAAACCCTTTGGGGGCATATGCTGCAACCCTAAGAAAGTGATGAGGTCATGATGAGGACTCTCCTAGCCCTAAATTAGAACAGGACCAACCCTTTGCCATCCTGTTGGGGGGGAAATTGAAGTCAGTTCCCTGTGGAAAGTCAGTTCCCTTTTGGTTTCACTCTGAATTGTAAATAGCTCGTTATAGTACCAAAAGTGATTAAAAACTCTAAACCTTAACAATTCTTCACTACACGTTTACAAATTGTTTCACTTCAAGTGATTTATATCTCACGTAACTTCTCATTATTATTGTAACTCATATGATTTTTGTGTATTCTTCTACACTTCTTATCCTCCAAGATTTGTTTTTCAAATACATGAAGGAGTATGGTGTTAAGGAGCTAGTCTTGGAGTAGGGAGCTAATTGTCATTAAAAACCCACATCATGATTGGATGTCGTTTAACTTGATTTATATGTCTAGAGAATGGAGACATTCTAACATCATCATGTGGTCGATTCTACATCTACGATCCTAAAAAGGAAAGTTTCAAAACCCTAGTGCACCATGGGAAGTTTGGAAAGAGTGTTCTTCATTTTCCATGCTTTATTTTCCCCGAGAGATGTAATTAGAAATAGCTCCAAGGTTTTAGATGTCCTAGAAAGGTAAGAGGTTTTCAATTTAACCCCTTTTTCACAGTTTTATTTTGTATTTTGCTTGCTGAAACCTGGGGTCTTAAATTTGTTGCTACTGTTGGCTTTTACCAACATTAGTTTTAATATGAGTAAATATGTCTGTCGTTAATTTTGTGTGTCTTTTGGAGTTCGAATATGGCTGAAGGGTATCGCAACGGTCATACCTATAGTTCTGAGATGGCTTAATCATTTTTTGATTGATTTCCTATTGTTTGGTTGTTTTTTCGCATTGTAATTCTTGCTTTAGGTCTATTGTTGGGGAACCTACCCCTTTTATTAGGTCTCCCACTCTTTCTTCCTTTCGAATTAAGAGTAAAAAAAAAAACCCTCCCTTATAACCTTTTTTCCGTTCAATTAAAAAAAAAAAAAAACTGTCATTAATCCCAAGTCTTGCAACTAGCATGTTAATTAATGCAGAAGCCTCATTTTTTTCACTTTCTTTTAAAAGGAATTGGGGTTACTATGGACAGGGAGTAATTAATAAACTCTGATTTGTTTCATTAGCTGATACAATTAAGGCTTTTAGTGATCCTGTGATCCATATATGGCATGGGAATTGGTGATAATGTTGTTCTCCATATACCATTTTCATTTTGGTACCACTTCTACAGTTTTTGTTTCCAATTGAGTATATGAAACTTTAATTTATTTCTATGCAGGGAAACGAAGACCCCATTCAACTAAACAATTTGTTTAATTGAAATGAAGAAAAGTCATTTCATAATTCGGATTTAATGTTGACAAACCAATAAACTCTCCACGGCCTTCTCAGAGGAGCATGGCAAAATGGCCGCCACCGGTGAGCGGTGCGGTGCGGTGCGCCCATGAGACCACTGCGGAGGGACTATCAAGGGTTGGACGTGGGTGACTATGCTATCGAGGACGGCTTAGACCCCGACAACAGAGCAGCCCAGGAGTTTTGTTTGTTACAAAGCCGGCTTAGGCTTAAATGTATTTTGGAGTTATGTATTAGATTTTTGATATAGAGGTACTTGTTTTTAATCTGTTATCAAATTGTTCCATAAGGTTCAAATTTGATTAAATTACTCCTTGAGGTATTTTAACACTGAATTGATACTAATTTTATTTTTATATATTACTTTAATCTTTAATCCTAATATATTTCTCCTTCAAATTTTAACCTTTCTATTATAATATACTTTTACGAAGCGGCCTTATCTCTAGGGTGGCTCACGGGCCACCCCAAATCTGCCTTGAGGTGGCCCGTGAGCCACCCCAAAGGTGGCCGGGACCTCCACTAGGGATGGCTGCCAGTTTGGCAGCAAACTAGCAACCACCCAACCTTGGTTTTTTTTTTAAACCAAAAAAAAAAAAAAAAAAACTGTTACGTGTAAGTGAAAGAGGAGAAATTTTGAAGTGGGTGTGGATGGTTGTTATAAACGTAAATTTCGAGTGCCAATATTTTTAAAATCAGGGATGTTTGAACAGTAACATTATTCACACGTCCCTATTTTTTGAATAGGGAGGTTTAAACAGTAAAACACCTCAAATTAGTAACGTTTTCCAAAAACGTCCATACTCCAAACGTTATTAATTGGGCTTTTTTTTTTTTTTTTGTAGTGACCGGAGATCGCACTTTCTCTTTGACAGTTGTAGCTCGAATGTTAGCAATGCTCCTCTTTCAATGACATCCAATTAGTTGTTGTTGCATTAACTTTCAAGTAGGCTAAACTCTTGCCCTACTTCAAAAACTAGCCCTCCTGAACTTCCACGCATTTTGACATGACTCCTCCAAAGTGAGCCTGTACTATAACATGTTGAGATACCACTCAACCTAAAAGTTTAAGCCTAAGGGGTTTCAGCCTAATTATACTCTATTAATCATTCACACTTATGACATCTTTCTAATGCGTGACTCAAACCTATATATACTCACATGCGTATATGCAACAATCTCTTCTTTACAAGTGAATCCATCACCATATTGTTACGCTTCCCCTCAAACGAAAGTAGTTTTTATTTTTATTTTATTTTTATTTTTTTATCAATCTTGTGTGCCCTATCCAATATCTTAAATGCTATGTGGGTTTGCCCGCGTCGCGCACCTTTATTTCTACTCTAGGAACTCTCGTTTGTAGCTGTGCCATAAACCTTTGCACTTTACTCCAATGACCCCGCCCATGCGCACACCTTGCATCTTTGTCCTTATTCTAAGAACTCTTATACAAGCTCACGCCATGAACCTTTGCCTCTTATTCGAAGGACCATGGTCCATGCTCGAACCATCTTTCCTTTTCCCAATGATGCCTTGTGGCCCTTGTTGAATCAAAAGATTTTTCATCTTCCTTTTCCAAATAAAGAAATTGTGCTTCCCATTGAATTTTTTCGCTTCATACTTGGTGCTTGTCAATCTGAATACTAGATCTTTGCTCTGATTCTAGTTGTTGGAGATATTGATATTTTGAGGAGTCTTTTATTGAGCCCATAATATAGTATGTTGAAACACCATTCACACAAAAGCTTAAACCAATAAGCTTGAGATCAATTATGCTATAATAATCATTGACACTTATGACATCTTTTCAATGTAAGACTTAAATATTTTCATGCTCACACACGTGTATATTAAGTCGAGGCGTCATAGGTGTGTTTACATTGTACTGAACGAACCACATGAATTGTTATTTTATTATAACTAATTAACTATTGTCATATGAATAACTGTTAGGGTTTTTAATGAAAAATTGACACATCAACTTGATATATGAAAAAAAAAAAAAAAAAGGGGGGGGGGGAAGAAGAAGAACGAGGAGGGAGTTGGGTGGTCGCCACCCACCCACCACCATATAGAAGGCGAGGATGGGTTGTTGTTACAATCCTTGTGTGGTACGTGTAACTCATGTGAGATACAAGGATCATAACAATTGCCCCACCCACCCACGCCTATTGGAAGCGGGGTTTTTAATGAAAAATTGACACATCAACTTGATAAAAAATAAAAAATGGGGAAAGAAGAAGAACGGGGAGGGAGTTGGGTGGTGCCCACCCACCCACCAGAAGGCGAGGATGGGTTGTTGTTACAATCCTTATGTGGCACGTGTAACTCATGTGAGATATAAGGATCGTGACAATTGTCCCGCCCACCCACGCCTATTGGAAGCGTGTGTGAGTGCATCAAAATCTACACCCTAAACCAACAAGCAAAGATGACGATGGAGTGATCTCACCCAATCAGCCCCTATTAAGAATCAGAATTAAAATAAATAAATATAAAATTAAAATTTCAATCTAGTTCGAGCTGAGCCTAGTACTCAATTGGGTACTCGGCTAGGGTCCTGCACTCCTGCCAACCTGAGTTTGAACAAACTTTGAACACTCGCTTGAGTTCGATCACCCTGATTGTTCTAGTAAGCCCAGTCCGAGTAGTTAAAACTCGACTCGATTCGATGAAGAAATAGAGGCTCGTTTTTTGCGAAGCTTTTTAAGATAGTTTTTTTAAAAATAAAAAATAAAAATTGCAGGCTTTTTCACGTGGGCTTGCTGATTGTCTATTTTCACCTGCATACGCAGTGCATTTTAGTTGCACATTAAACGTCCTGATTTCTTGCTAAGCTCCCAAATCAAGATTGGCCTTGTTTTCATGCTTTTCAACCGGGTTGGATTAATCAAATCCGGTACCCAATTGGGTAGGCTGAGTCCGAATACAAATACAATTGGATTTGGCCCACAAGCAACCCAGACATGAATCAGAAATAATAATAATAATAATTGAAAAACACTCCTATCCGAAGAAGCCCTTGAAACTAGGAATGCAGCCAGAGCTTGAGATGGGTAGGGGTCAAAGGCCCAAAATTTAGTGGGTGGGGCCAATAGGCAAAAAAAATAAAAAACTACCTTTAAATGTTTTTTTTCCTTGGGTTCGGGGGGGTGGGGGGGGCATGGCCTACACCGGCCACCCCTAGCTCTGTCCCTGCTTGAAACACTCAAAAGTCAAAACTATTATCAATACTATATCACATAGTACCTTCTAAAAAGCTTTGTAAAACCGAATATTCTTACCAATCTCACCAAAATAATCAAAAGTACATTTTTCTCTATTTTAATTACTCACTTTTTAAAAGCACCCCAACAGCCTCACTATCACTATTACATTTAGATATTTTTTTTCAAATACTTCTATATATATTACTTTCCCAAAAAATAGAGAAGACAAAAAATTTATTTTATTTCTTATTCATTTGGTGAGTGAATAGTATTTATTATCTTTAGTGAGTATTGTTCACTCACCATTTATTTTGGGTTAAAGTGAGGAGGCTAAAAATGGAGAATTTTAGCCACTTTCACCAAATTATTACTACACTTTATTTTACCACTCCCTTTTGAAATTTTAACCAAAGACAAATTCCTAATATTGTCCATATCTTTTTGTTTTATGAGTACTAAATACTCATCTCTCATCACAGTTTGATATAACTAGGTTGATGTTGTAATCTTATCTTGGCTCATGAATTTTTTTTCATTTTTTAATAAGGAAAGAAATTTCCTACAAATCAGTTTGGAGGAAATTTCCTTTAACATATTTTAATAGGTGAAGAGTGTCATCTCTCACATATTTTTTTTAATATATATTTTTTTTTGAAAGAAAATCCATATCAGTCTCATTCATAAAAATCATCATGAGTATAGAGCTCTTACAAGCAACCATAACCAAAGCTACGAGGTTAGAAGCGTCACAGATGACGTATTACATTCCAGGCTCAAAACCAAACCATTAACCCATAACTAAGCTACATATTAAAAAACAAATATGTACCAAACATATTCAAACTGATGCATAAGTAGTGCTTATTCCTTAAAACTGAGGGTAGACAAACCCCCACCCGAAACACTTCCAGTCTTCCTCCTCGACCCGAAAGTCAGGATAATGTTCACATCCACAACCCAAAGGCCTGGACCATAGCAAATAACCCAAAGGGCATCACGCATGCAGATCGAGAGGGGAAAGAGCCTTATTACAAGCAAAAAACAGAAAATAAAAGCGTACAGAGAAATAAATGGACTACAACAGAAATACAAACATAATAGAAAAAATCGAACAAACAACAAATAGAAACCAACAGAACAAGGAAAAAACCGGAGAATCATACTAAGCGGGAAACGGTAGCCGGAAGGAAGCCAACCGCGTGCTGGCCGAAAACCGACGCGGATGGTGAAGCGTTAGATCGCTCATGAGGAACCACGAGGAAAAGACAAACAGCCGAATAAGTATTAAGTAATGACGGGCGCTTGAAAGAGATCGGTGCTCGCTTCGGCTAAACTTTAGAGAAGAGTTTGGTAAAGTCAAAACATCAAAGTGTATTAAACGAGCAAAATATAAGCTCTTTCGGCAAAAAGCAGAACAAAGGAAGAAATAAATAACCGAAGCAAATAAATAAATAACGGAAGAACCGAAATCGGCTTATCCGGAGAAACGGATCGTTAAAGTGTGATGGGCATTGACGAATCCGGGTAGCAAGGTAGTGGAGCACACATTGAGGTGGACTATGCGACAGGAGGTTGATCGGGCAGGACATGAACCGGAGCCAAACCCGTCCTAGCAACAGGTGCGGCAAATGGAGAAGGGAGGAAGATCAGCCTCCAAAAAGCCCTAAAATCAGAGAAGGGGTAGCGAGGGAGGGAGATGAAGAAAATGCCCAAAGAGCAAGGACCTCAAGTAAATAGGCTAGCTGTAGGGCGGGGGAAGAAGAGGATGAGGGGGGAGGAGAAGGGAGGGGGAGAACATGGGTTCTCCCCCTTTGATGGCGCTCTTTGCTAGAGATAAAACCCTAGCAGAGAGCGTCTTAGTTTCATACTTGTGTATTCTCCAATCTTGTTGTCATATGACACTATTGTTACTTTGTTCGACACAAGTTTTTAAGAGTTATTTATTTTCATTTTACTAATCTATGAATCTAAACATTAATTTTTGGGAAATCCAAAGATATTAAATGACACTTGTCACTTATTGAAATAAGTTGAAGGAAATTTTTTCCAAATTGGTTTGAAGGAGAACTCTGTCCAAATAATAAAGGTTGATGAACATTACTATATTAGTCTAATAATACAAGAGTGGGATGAGAGATGAGCTTCTTTTATACCTAAAAGTTACGAAAAAGTACATATACTCACTCTCCTCAAACTATCACCAAAGTGTCAATGACTTTTCACCCAAAACTATCAATTGTGTTAATGTTCCTCATAAAGTATCAAAACAAAATGTCAATGTTCCCCTAATGATAAAAATATTCTTTATAATTTTTTTTTTTAAAAAAAATTCTTACAATTATATCAAAAAACAAATAAATAATAAATAAATAAACTAAATTTGGTTTTAAAAAAATTAAAAACCAAGGGAATCTTCCCCCCCTCCTTTGTTTTTAACAATTAGTTTTTGTTTTTGTTTTTTAGGGTGTGTTTGGGATTGAGATTTCGCAAGAATAATCTGCGTTTTTAAAATATATTGCAATTTAGGGTGCGTCATTGGGATTTAAAAAGCGCTTAATTTAAAATAGGAAAAAAAATATGCAATTTCTATAAACAGGCTAGGGTGCTTATTTGAAAAAGTATAAATTTAAACCAAAATCATGATTTCGCATGACAAATATTTGATTAAAAAGTATTTTTTAACACATTTTATAAAACGCTTTTGCGATTTTAAAAAGTAGTGATTTCAAAAACGAAATTTTTAAAAACGTAATTTTTAAAATCTTACTTATTGAAACCGCAATTGCAAACGGACCCTTAATTTTTTTTTTTCAAATTTATAAAAATATTTTTTTCTTACTATTTATTCATTTATTAATGTCATTGTTGTCTTTTTCTGAATTTGAAGGGACATTGACATTGTTTTAGTAATTTAATAAGGCACTTTGTATTCGTGTGGCAGGTCCGTTCGAGTCACTTTAAGGCATGTGTATAAAATTATATAGGTCAACTTTAACCCACCCTATTTAATTAAATTGATCAAATCCTTCATTTATAACCCTTTAATTTTGCATCGGGTTCATGTTGGGTTAGCGGATTATGTCAAAAATTGCATGTCATTGTGTCGTATGCCGGATTTGGGTCATGTGAAAGCATATAAAATTATATAGGTCAACCTTAATCTGACTCTTTTAATTAAAAAGATCAAATTCTTCAACCTTAACCATTTAATTTCATATTTGATTCGCAGGTTGTGCCAAAAATTGACAGCTCTAAAGACATTGACATAATTGAGAATTTAAAGAGGACATTAACAATAGAATGAGAGCTTGAGGGGCATATAGTTAGAGTTGACAATTTTTTACACGACTCGTGAATCCAACATGAAATTAGAGAGTTATGGTTTGGTATAAACGGGTTTAGGTCATAAACTGGGTGACCCGCTTAACCCATATATATATATATATATACATGTTGAAATGGGTTGTGTTTGGGTCGAAACAGTTAAACATATCGTATTGGGTTAGGTTAAACGTGTTAAACAAGTTGTGTTTGGATCTAAATGGGTAAAACAAGTTGACCCATTTATTAAACAGGTCAAGTTGGTCATGTAAGGTCACTTGTAGGTTGTGTTCAGGTTTAAAGGTCTGACTCATTTAGCCAGGGACGGAACCAAGAAATTTTAGCCAAGCCTTTTTTTTTTTTTTTTTCGGTTCTTTAGGATTTTTTTATTAAAATATATATATATATTGGTTGTTTTTTATGAACAAGGAAGGGCTAAAAAAGTGCGCATTTGAAAGTAAAGGCAAAAAATAAACTTAATGGGTATGGCCCAAAAAAATTAAGAATAGGGTTAAAACTTTTTATTGGATAGGGCCAAAAAAAATTGTTGGAGGAGGGGCAAATTACTAAATTAAAACTTTACTTTTTTTTGTTGGGGGGGGTTGAGGCATAGCCTACCCCTTCCCTTCTTCACTGCATTTAGCTAAATAGATGGTGTTCGATTTTACCCGACCCACCAACCCATTTTTTTAGCCATCTTTAATCTTCGAGAAAAGAGCATAAACTCCACATTTAGCGGATATAAACCCCTACCCACTTATTTTGTTTTAATGCTTAAATTGTTTTTAGTAGTCCTTATTGAAAGGATCAGGTCATTTTATGACTAATTTCCTACTTTTTACTTGTATTTCTTGCATTATAATTTTTATTTTTTTATTTATTATTTATTTTTATTATTATTATTTTTTTTAGGTTTGTTGTTCCGAAATCCACTATATTTTCAGTGTTTTAATCATAACAACCATTTCCTTACGAGAAATGCCTAGGAGTTAATATTTTTCTCATATTTAGCCCATCTTATTTTATAAATCAACTATTAAATTTATGAACTTATTTAGACCTCACATAAATAAATATTGGATTCCACAAATTTAATAATCAATCTATTAAATTTGTACGATAATATGAACCAAATATAAGAAACGTATTGACCATTAGCATTTTTATTTCCTTATTTGCAATATATATATATATATATATATATATAAAACTTTATTTTAGTATTAGTTTTTTCGCCACAAACTGAACGCTGACGAGACCTAAGCTTTTAAAAGTTAAAAAAACCCACGCCCCCAACAATCCGTACATTTTTGTCACCCTGTTAACCCAGGACCCAGCAAGTGGGAGAGACACTGCAATATGATACTCTGAGAGAGAGAGAGAGAGAGAGAGAGAGACACGCACACACAGAACAGAACCGAAGGATTCATGTGCTAAGGATTTGTGGTTTCATGTATACCATCCTTCACCCTCTCCCTTTGTCTGTCTCTCTGTCTCCTTGTTTCTGAAGAAATAAACAGAAAAGGAAAGGTAAGCCAAAGTTCCTCAAGAAAAAACAAAAAAAAAAAGGACAATTGCTACTCCAAAACAGCGGATTTTTAAATTTTATTTCTTTTTCTTCTTTAAAAGAGTTGATTTGGTTGTGGGTTTTTTCACTTGGGGCTACCTGGTTGGGATTTCATTCTGTAAATAACAATTTATGTTGATCTTAAGTTTCTGTAAAGTTTTTTTTTTCCTGTAAATTTGGGATCTTATGTGGTTATTTTCAATCCCTGGTAGAGTTAGATTCTTATTGTGTAGTGTTAACTGTTGCATTGATTTTATTATTATTATTATTTTTTTCTTTCAAGTTTGATATATTTAATTATTTTTTCCTATTAAATGTTGAATGTAGCTTTTTCCTCTGGTGCTTTGTTATCATAAGTTGCTTTAGGAGGCTTTTGGACTCTTATACCTTGACAGAATTTGTGAAGTATTTCTTGTCCTCCTGTTGATTGCTAAGAAAGTGAATGAAAGAAAAAGAATACAGAGTTTGGAGTGTATCTCAGGATTCTGATTGTGGTACAACCGAAAACCAATAGTGACAGAATTAGAGAAAGAAAAGAAAAAACTTAAAACTTGCTTTTAATGGTAAATACTAGAAAAATGACAAAAAAAAAAAAAAAAAGAAAAAAGAAAAAAAAAAGAAGAAGAAAATTCAATTGAGTATTCACTCCCATTGATTGTTCTAGAGAACAACTTATTTCGTAGTACTTTTTCTGCTATTATTTCTTTTGGGGATTGTAAGCGTGCAGTTTGTAATGTTGCAAAGAAGGTTTTATCTTTTTTTTGTTGTTGTTGATTTTTTGGGTAATTTTCATTCTAAGTTTTATCGCACAAATAATTGTTTTTTTTTCTCTTCAGTTAAACTTTTGTTGTGTCCTTTTTTGGGTTTTTTTTTCTTTCTTTCAACTTTATAATTTTTGTTTTCCTCTTGTAAAGTTTTTTTCCAGTAAGTTAGGCTTATAGAGGGACGAAAATGTTGTCTTCTGTTTTGGTCATAAAAGAGACAGAAAGAAGTTTAATCATGGTAAATAATGAGAAGCCAACCAGCACCCTGTAAATTAAGTTCACAATGTCAAGGCAAGCTCACCTTCCTCCACGCTGCCCAATCCTGAAGAAACCCATTGCTGGCATTCATGAATCTGTTGCTCCACAGCACCATAAGTCTTCCTCCCAAATCTCCATCCCTGAGGAGCCGCCAACATGGCTTGATGACTTATTAAGTGGCCCAGATTCCAACTCCAAGGGAATGTACCATCGTCGATCAGTTAGCGACTCTATTGCGCTTTTGGATGCCCTTGCAGACACGTTCCCAAGTCTGGCTTTGCATAGAGATGATGAGAACTCAGTTGTTAATGAGACTTGTAACGGTTTGGAATCAGCTTGTACCTATGGTCCTAATTCCCCTCGGAAAAAAAGCAATTTAACATTTGTAGAGAATGCCATAGTTTCAGCATTGTCTGAATCCGTTTCTCAGGAACCTACACATTATGTAGATGGGAATCTTCACATTTCTGCAACTACTCGCGCTGATTGGAAAGGAGATGATTGTCATTCAGTTGGTGATCTAAACACAGAGAACAAGCCTGTAAAAGGGTTAGAATCTAAACTCACTTTGTTAATTTGTTGACTTCACTTGCTATCACAGGCATGGTTCAAGTATGTATTGGCCAAAAAGTGATATGATGTGTGCTTTACATATTTATTTTAGTAGTATGTTTTAATTAGGGACATAGTTTCTGTTAATAGAAATGTTTATTTTGTGTGTGTGTGTCATTTTGGTGATTCTAGATTTCTGGTAGTTGTAGATATTACCAACATCTTGCTAAATTTGGCTGCTTGTGCATTGCTCTTGAAATGCATACCGCAACAGCCAAGTGATAACCGTTCTGCACCTTCTGGCTTCCAACTTTCCTAAAGCAAAGATAAAAATGAAGAGGAAAGAGATGAAGGGAGATAGTAGGTGGCAGAGGAGGGGAGGGAGAGAAAACAAGATATGATGCTGCCAATGGGGGGCGGTATGTGAGCCTCATGCCGGAGGAGGGACAGAAATGAGGGAGGCTTGTGGTGGGTCAGGGGGCGAGGAGGCCAGGGGGAGCTGCGTGCTTGATGGTGTTTTCCGGGCGGTGGTAGATCTAGCTTCCAAAGTGGCATGGGGGGGGGGTTTGGTGGGGAAGGAGGGCCTCCCTCCTCCCGAAAGGCTCACAGAGGGGGGGTTTCAAATGGGTTTTCTGGGAGGGGAGAGAGAGCGAAAGCAGTTAGTTAAGTGCTAATTGAAGAGTAGTAGTAGCAGTTAATCTTTAAAACAACCTTTTGTATTCACTGTGCAGTTAGGGAGCTTTGAATTTTTTTAGAATTTATTGAAGGCTCAGTGGATCAAATGTGCAAAATTTGTCATATAGACATTGAAGTGCTTTTCAGTATTTATAATAAAAAAAATTGTCATAAAAACTGTGGAAAGTTCAGGGAAAAGTCAATTCTGTAGTTAATAAACTGTCATTAATCTAATGACGTTACAAGCATCTTGGTCCCAAAATGCCCTGTCAAGATGAGCTTTGTTCTTTCCCTTGAAGAAGTCTATATAGATATATCTATGAAGTATCCAAGAATTGGGAATGTGGATTCTGGGAAAAAAACATTCTACTTAATATGTATTGGTAGAGAGTAACTACACTGTCAGTATCATAGCCTTGTGCTGTTGGGCCTCAATTTTGGATGACTTGTAATAAATGAGGTTATGTCTGGAAAAGAACCATGGAAGTCCATCACTGCCCATATCATTTTATATCCCTTGTATATACGCATGTTTCCTTTACAATTGTCATATGTATTTGATGATAAATCCATAAAATTTGACATTCAACCACCTAAGTGTTTTTATACATGCCCATTTGAATTTGATTATGCCTCTGTGCATTTTTCAAAATTTGACTGGTTTGATGACTTTCTACAGGCACTCTGGCCAGCGATCAAGGGTTCGTAAACTCCAGTATATTGCTGAACTGGAAAGAACTGTAGATGGTTTGCAGGTAACTTTGAGGAAAACAAAATGAGATAATATGGAACTGTCTGCTACTTATATTCAAGTATACTCAGACTGGTCTTTGTTCGGATGACATGCAAAGGGCTGTCTCATTATTCAAACAATAAATACTATATGTCACCAAGATTATCTAAACTTCTAAGGTAAATTATGTTGCATGTGGTAACATACGTGCTGCTATTTTTAGCCAAAAATTAAAGGAGAAAGACGATCTGAATCAGCTTTAAGTGTACATATGTAGGTGCATCCAGAAAGTAGAAGTCAAATATTTACACCAAGGATACCTTTTCCAATTCCCATGTTATAATACCCCCTTTCATCACTATTTGAGGATTCATTATCTCTAATGCTTTGAAGTTTGGCCACATCTGTAACTTAGGCTAGATCCTCCATTTTTAATGCTTGTGGCATCATTGCAGTTCAATATGGCAACCAATTTACTACTTGAAACCGATCTATTATTTTCTGTTGCTGGTCTTTGTATCTTATAGATCATGCACATTCATTTTCTAGTTCCATATCTGTTTTTTGATGAAATATTCATGAAAGCTATTGGAACTGAATGGGTTCTTTCACATTATGCAGACTCTGGAATCAGGATTGGCAGTCAGAGTCGCTGCTCTTCTTCAGCAACGTGTGTCTTTGTCCATGGAAAACTGCAAATTAAAGGAGCAGATGTCCAGACTGCAGCAACAAAAATTAATAATGGAGCGTAAGTTGTTATATCTTTTTGTTGATTTCTATGGGTAACTCAGAAATTAAGGGATGGTTTCCAAGAGTCCAAAGTCATTTGACCCTTGACTATTTTGAGAGCTAATGAGATTACTTGCATATCTGATTTTTAGCTTTTTGGTTTAATCATATGAAACCAATATCATTGCAGCATTATTCATCTGTTAGTGAAAAAACTAAATTTATCATTCAAAACAATCAGAGAATGCCATTCCTGAAGTGGAGTGCCAAATGAGAGAAGTGGTAGAAAAGGTTCCTAAAAACGTCTGGAAGATGTTAATTTTAAGTGAGGATGATTAGTTCTAAGAGACATGAGTAATTCATCAATGATGGATGTTTACACAATAAGAAGCTTGCCTGACTGAACACTATCAAGTTGAAAGTAGGTTAGACACAGCCTGCAGTGTAAGAAGTATGCATTTGGTCACTGTGCTTTGGACTTCCTGATTAGAAGTTGGACAGAATTTGTGTAATTCATTATCTTTCTAATGATATAAATTTTGCTATTTTTTAATTAAAAGGGTTTTAAAAAATCTTTGGTGTGGTCAACATCAGTTCCAATCAACTTTTGTAAACAAAGCATTTTTATAACAATATTATGATCTCATGAATTTAGACACATTTAGTTTCGATTAGCTATAATATATGTTAAATAAGCAAAAGCCCGATTTGTTTTCTGACTTAATTAAGTTGCTATGCCAGCTCCAAATAAGTGGTTTCAGGTAACAGCAATCCAAAGGATAATTTACTTCCAACGAAAAACTGAAAGAAAAGGAAAGAAAGAAAGAAAAGAAAAAAAAAAGAAAAGAAAAGAAAGGAGTTTTGGGTGTTAACAATAAAACTATATATGATGAAAGTAAAAGGAGCCATCATCAAGCATTTATCAAACTTACGCAATCCTCTTGACAAGATGTGCCACTCATGGTGAGCATTCACATAACAGACAACTTAACTTTTGATATGAAATCTAAAAAGCTTTTTGATTAAATTGGATGGATGAAATTAATTAATTTTTGCCTTTAACACCATGACATATGTGGTTCAAGTAATTGGTAGCCAAGGATTTAACCCCTTCACATGTTAATAAATTTTGATAAATTTTGATAAATTTTTTAAATCTTATCTGAAACATTCAAATGATTGAAGAAAGCATCTTAGGCAATACATTGTTATGCAATGAGAAAACATTATTGGACAAAATTGTTGCTTACATTTAAATTATTCAGAAGAAAAGTTTATTGATGGAAGTTAAATGGAAAGGGCATGGTTTATGGATAACTTTTAATCTGAAATTTCATTTTCTCTCGTGTGTATGACATTTTTTAATTTTGGTAAGTGTTAATTTGCATGCAGCATGGGTTCACTTTGTCAACTTTGATATGCTAGAAAACTTTTCCAAGAGGGAGAGAGAATGACCTATGGTTGGTGGGATAGAAGTTACTAGTTCTAGTTGAAATTTCTAGTCTTAATGAAGATACTCATAATTCCTATTTTAATTATATGGTGGCAATTGGCGGTGGGGATGTTAGATCTCATACCCCTACCACCAAATATGGCAGTAATTGGCTGCGGATCCCTGCCGTCAAATCTAGCAGCAACTGGCTCCAGATTTTGCACCCAAATAGTCAAAACACTCAATCCTCAACTTGTCAACCACCACCACACCATTGATGAACACCCAATCGCCCAAAATCCAAAAGCCTCAAAAGACCAACATGCACCACCGGCAAATACTACTACATAAACATTGAAAAACCCAAGACGGAGGGGCCGAGAGGTGAATATGTTAGAAAAAGATTAGGGTTTCTCATGCATACATATGAAGACACAAGGTCAGGTTGTTTGTAACCCAAATACCTATTGCTGATTTCCAACCTGACAAGTTGGAAATCAAAAGTTTTAATACTGATCCCTTAGCCGACACGTGTTGGAAGTCGGAATCTTCGGGTTGGGTCGATTGGGGCAGTAATATGCACACCCCTGGCTGGAGCAGGCAGTTTAGTGTCTTTAATTTGCCTTTGATTCTCTGTGGGACAGCTGGCAGTACCTTTCTCGAACTTGTCTAAGACGGATGGTTGACAACCTTACACTATGGCCACAATTAACAACACCCAATTTGGACATGTTAGTATTTTCAATATTTTGATGATATTTGGAAGAGATTGAACTGGAATAGTGTATTTTCTACTATTAATACCAGCTTTGTTGTAGGAGTTTCAGAGTTCTTTCTGGAAATTGCAACTTAAACAGCATGAGAAACTATCAATGCGATTACGTTCCAGGATTTAGGATTTCAATAGTTGCTTATATATTTGGTTTCTCATTTCAATTCCTTTCAAAAGATGCTGATAGTGGTATTATACTTCTTACTTGACCAAAATTATGAGATGGCATCTTTTCTAAGTACCATGTCGACCTTTTTTGTTACAGGTCAATATCTGTCTCTGAAGAAGCAACTTGAGAGATTGAAGATTTGTTTTGCAAAATCCCCAGATAACAAGATTAGCACATATTTTGGGTCTAGTCCGGCTGCAGACGCAACTAGAGTAGACGCTACTTGGCAGATGTTAGATATGGGAAAACTTGACATTAGTTGAGACTGAAATGCTGAATCATGATTTTTAGGTTGATTCCCTGAAAGCTGTGGCTCTTTTGCTTCATCTGCATTATGTTTGATGCGGATGCAGCAGC
>NC_081541.1:49497025-49539465 GCF_901000735.1 Corylus avellana
AGTAAAAAAAAAAAACAATAGTTTAATCCAGTTAAACAAACTCACTAAAATTCAAGCTCTTTACCCATTAAAACTTGCTTGAAAGGATTCCCCATCAAATTCGAAGCTTTTCAAGCTATGCTAAAACCTAAGATCCAAATAATGATAAAAACCTTCTCACGCTAGGATATTTCTTTCAAGAGGAACTGTTGCATATAAATACTAGCACACACAAAATTCCATCTGCAAACAAAACTGAAATATTGAGGCAATGACACAAGAAGAGGCACCTACATTCGCTTTTGCTTGAGAACCCTCATGGCTCGAGCTTTAATAGCTTCTTGAGCAGGACCAGGTCTTGTTTTTTTTAACTGTTCTTTATATCTACTGAGTTCAACATCAAGCTTTTTGATCTTCTCATCCACTGTTTCGCCTCTTTTATTGATCTGGAAAAGCATATAATTCAGCCATCAGTCCAAGTGAAAAACCCATAGAGATACAACTAAGGAAAGATTGATTATCAGATTATGGAACAATAAGGCAATCGATTTCACAACCAAAATAGGTTTTTTAAAATTATGCAGAAAAATGAATAACAACCATTATATGAATATCATACATAATATCTAAATCATAGTTCTTCTTTTTCAAAGTATGTTGACACCATCGGATCATACTCTAAGCTGACCACTACATCACCATTTTCGACTTAAAAACCATACATAGCAGGAAAAGGAAATAACTTCATCTAGCTTCAGAAGAGAACAATGACTGAAATCAAAATTAATAACTGGATACTCAACAGCTTAATAATGTTTCCCTCCAAAAAAAATTTCATTTTACTAAGACTATAGTTCACTATATGGGCTTAAAGTTGACAAGGCTTCATGAGGGCAGCACCAATTTTCTGCCACCTAAACTAATTGGGAGGTGAAGCTTCAAAAGTAAGGGAAAAAGATCAAAGCTGCAAATGAAATCACATCATTGTTTACAGTGCTAATGCCATCAAACAGTACATAACAGAGCTCCCAGCCCATGGAGTGTCCATCAGTTTTGCAGAGAAGCAAATCCCCTCCACTAGGTTTCTACATCAACAGCTCAAAGATGGATCTACACGCAAAGATGAGAGCCCCTTGATGTCATTCTTGCTACAACTCCATGACTTAGCGACCCTTTCCCTTTCATACTTTTCATTTGTATCACTGTCGTATACAACACAAATGTATTTCCATTGAACTACCAAGCTATTGCAATCAAATTATATGCAACTCAGAAACAAGTTCCCTGAACAATCCTAAACACTGATCCAGCAAGGCAGCAACTCACACACACACATCGACAACAAAATCACTTCAAAATACTACAATAGCCCCTTGTTTGGTTACCGAGAATCCCAAGGAACAGCCATTGTAACAAACATCTCAAATCTCATCATTCTCTCCAACTTAAAATCCCGAAAAACAAAAACAAAAAAAAAAACCTAACTCACAATTCCGATTTCCTTTCCCCTAATTTCTCACGCTTTCTCCAGAACCAAACGCGCACAAAAACAATAATTAAACAAACAATATATACATAGAGAGAGAGAGAGAGAACCCTGTCTGAGGCGTCGTTGATGGACGGAGGAGGCTCTTTCTCCTTCTTGACGCCGAAGATCTTCTTCATCTTCTTCTTCTTCAGAGAAATCGAAGGGTTTGTGGATTTTGATTGAGTTTTAGCGAAACCGAAACTAATAAAAGAAGGCTTTTTTTTTTTTTGGTTAACGCAAGAAATGGGAGACTTTCCGTTGTTGTTTCGAAGAAGGAAAGGATATGGACTTTTATTTGGTTTCTTTTGGCGGTGGGGATTGTGTGCGTTCGGGTTTAGATAGGTCTTGAATTTTGATTGGTTGGGATCGGTCTGACCGGCGAGAGCGTGGACTGTGACTGTGAGGTTTGGAGAAGAATTTTCATTGGACGCGTCAGGTTAAGGGTCTTCTGACTCTTCTTAGTGCATGTGGTGTAGGAAGCTCTTGGTGGGTCTACGCTACCTGGGATTACTATCTCTTTGTTACCAACAAGTCAAATGGAACACATTAAGCAACCCTATGATATATTGAGAAGTCAATAAGTCATCGATAGGATACATAGCTGTATAAAAATCTCTACAATATTGATATATTTTGCTGAAATTCTTATTTTGTGAGGTTTATTTGTAGGATGAAAACTAATTGAATCTAATAGTGATTTTAAAAATTAAAACAATGTAAAGATAATATAAAGAAGACATGGGGTGACATTTAGAATAATAGAATTACTCAAGAAGGCCTCTATGGGGTCTACCTCTTTGAGCGGGTTTTGCTCCAATAAGTAAGTCCTATAATAGCTCCCTCATATGGTCATATTTATTATTTCATGCTCAAATTGTTAGTAATCTTAACAAAAAATTACTAGAAATTTGAATCCTATAAAGTTTGCCTTATGTGTTTCACTCTCTAGTAACGCTATACCTACCGATTTTTTTTTTTTCTTTTATAATTTATTAACACATGTTGGCATGTAATTTGAGTAATATTAGTCATAAATCACATGCCGACTCGTATTAACAAGTTATCAAAGGATTGTAAACGAATCATAGGACTAACATTTTTCTTCACTCTTAGTGAGTCCTTAAGATTAACATGAACAAATTCTAGAGATTGTTTTAGTGGGGAATGTCTGAACGTTTTTGTAAAGACCTTTTAGTTTGTTTTCCTTTCCTAGTTTCATTAACACCCTTGTTCATCTCATGGTCGGTCATGATGTCTTCCTTATGTTTTGCTATAGCCTATAGTACGTGAATATTTTTTGCATATCTTTATTGATCAATTAGCATTTATATTTTGCTGAAATATTGTTTTGGTTTTTAATTTCATATTTTAGTTCATTAGGACCTACTCTCACCCCTCTCTAAGCTCGGAAAAATAGCAATTGGCACAGAAAAAGATTTTGGTAGGATTGCATCATAACAAAATTGATGTGGCGCTGAATATCTTGTTACTTGTATAACTTCATGTTTTGCATTCTTCAATAGAAAGTAGATATATCAACTTAAAACACCAAAAAATAATATAACCATTTATATCAAGTAATTTTTATTATCTTGACAAAATACTTATTAATAAAACCATTCGTTCGTTTTATAGACTCCAGTGTTGAGGGCTCGGAGGTGGGTGGTTGGTGTCGTTAGAACAAATGAAAAGGTCCAAGGAATTGATTTGAATTAAAAATTCGAAGTTTTAATTTCCATTGTATTTGATATTTTTAACTCATGTGTCAAATTTTTATTGAATGCTATAAAATGAGGTTTTATACCACATCCTAATAAGGGCTCTCATAGTCAATATACCTTTTGCTAAATTTTCTAGTATAATCTTCTTAAATTCCAAAAGCATTGGTTGTAATAGTTTTAAAACTACCAATGAGGGAGTAGTTGTACCATATTTTTATCCTATAATACTGAAGTGACAGTGTCAATTAATTTTTGAATAAATCATTGTTAAAAAAAAAATTTAAAGGTTGGTTAAGGCTACTATGTCAGCAATTTATAATAGTTGTAGGATAAAAATATAGTTTTTAACATTACTTTTAATTAAATAATTAAATTTACTATTTCATATTAGCTTAGAGCTAAGCTTGTGAGCCTCTATCGCAGTTCCTTGAGTGAGTCAGATATATATCACTTAATGTCCGTTTGGGATTATGGTTTCAATAAGTACGATTTTAAAAATTGTGTTTTTGAAATGGTTACTTTTTAAAATCGCAAATGTGTTTGGTAAAATATGTTAATTTTTTTTTTAAAAAAAAATCAAATATTTGTTATTTGAAATAATGATTTTGGTTTAAATTTGCGTTTTTTCCAAGAAGCACCCCTTAGCATGCTTATAGAAATCATATATTTTTTTCCTATTTTAAATTAAGTGTTTTTTAAATCGCAATGCCAGACGCTTTACGTTTTTCGATATCTTTTAAAAACACATATTATTATTGCAAAATCGCAATCCCAAACGTACCCTTACTAATCGAGCGAATTTATACAATATTAAGATCAAGTTCGTGTCAAATTTATACATTTTGATAGTTGTGAAAGGACATAAATTTTCTCCAACCTACTATAATAAAGTGTCAAGTGTCATCTCTCACATATTTTTTTTTAATATTCTTAATAGTCATTTATTGTCATTCATACTAATTTAGTAATCCAAACATTGGTCCTCAAGAGGTAGCTCAATCGGCTGGGACCACGCCTAATGAAGCGGAGGTCACCAGTTCGAATCTCCTTCCTCCTTTTGTGCGGATATGTCAAAAAAAAAAAAGAAGTAATCCAAACATTAATTTTTGAGAAATCCAAACATGGTAGATGACACTTGTTCCTACAAATCAATTCGGAGAAAATTTGTATATGTTGTGAAATCATTATTTATATCAAATATAATAGTTACAAGCAAGTTGCTCTTAGTTTGTAGCATGGTTGGCAATTACTTCATAGATGACCTTTATTATGAGGGTAAGATAATGGAAGTTATTGTGGAGTATATTTAGATAAGAAAATAACAGTAGTTTTGTTCCATCAATTTAAGGAAAAATCAATGGAAAACTGTTGTAAATGCTCTTAAGCTTCCCTAAAAGAAAATAAAAAAAAATCATATGCAGTAGTTTCTCTAAACATTGGGTATGTTATAGTACTACTTAATGCATCGGGTAGCATTTTAGCTTTTCTATTCATTATCTTAACACAAAATATTTTTCTTTCCTCCCTCGTCTTTTTGCCATCCAATATTGGGGACTGTATTGAATTTTTTTTTTTTGAAAAAAATGTAAAAGTAGGTAGGAAACTCGTATTTTGTAAATAAATAACATTTTACTGGTAAAAGAAAAGATAAGAAAAGTTTTTGTGAAGTATATTTGAATAAAAAATTTAAAAAAATAGTCTTTTTGTTTCCCAAAGGAATATATTACATATGATTTTTTAAGAATTTTTTCTACATTTGAATAATAAATAAATAAAATTTAAGAAAATTACTACTAGTGTTCGTGTCTCCGATGAAATTTCTCTTAATTTATAAATAATCTTGGGTATGAGAGTCATGAGTACCTTATGAATCCGTCAAACTTGATCAAAATTTTGAAATACAGCATTGTCAAAGCTGAATGGGAATGCAAGCTATTTTACTGTAGAATGAGAATGGCAAACTCGCGCGGCAGCTGTAATGTGCATGGGGATCCACTATCAACCTTAATCAACAGCCTCGTGTTCCACGAAAGAACCACATCTTAGATGAGTTCGCCACGGAAGCTTTGCTATGCGAATTGAGAGAAGAAAAATCAGGCCAGTACATGTAAGGTACGCAATCTCATTCCTGCTTGTTGTACTGGTTTGACTCCAAATGCTGCTAAAATCAACATTAAGGTGTGGGGTCAAAGATCACTGTATTTGGTAAAGGACTTGAAAAAGAAAGTGATCTGGAATTGTAGCAAATTTGATTAATGTGAGAGAAACTGATTTGACGTGAGAGATCGACGATCTCTTGATACAAGAAGCTGATTTGAGATTGAAAGAAACTGCTGATGGGAGGTCTTACAAGAAAATAGGGACACTTTCTCCAACTTCTGTAGTCACTGAACCTCATGTTTATGGCAGAGACATAGATAAAGAGGTTGTGCTTGAACTGTTGCTGAGTGAAAAATGTAGCCTGGGCGCTGGAGTCTCCGTGATTCCTATACTTGGTATGGGGGTATGGGAAAGACAACTTTTGCTCAACTTTTATTCAATGATGAAAAAGTGCAATGCTTTTTTGCTCTAAAAGCATGGGCTTGTGTTTCTGAAGATTTTGATGTTAATAGTGACAAAAACAATTTTGAAATTGGTGACCGCTGAAAGTTGCGATGACAATGATCTGAATTTTTTGCAAGTCAAATTAAAGGAGAAACTGAATGGAAAGAAGTATACTGTCATTCTTGATGATCTTTGGAATGCAAACTATCATGACTGGACTATCCTACTTGCTCCTTTCCTAGTAGGTGCTTTAGGAAGTAGGATTGTCATTACAACTCGCAATCAGGAAGTTTCATCAACGACCGGTACCATTCCAGCTTACCATTTGCAAGTGTTATCAAATGATGCTTGTTTGTCTTTATTTACCCAACACGCATTGGGGGCATGCGATTTCAATGCACACACAAACCTTCAAGACATTGGTGAGGAAGTTGTTAAAAGGTGTAAAGGCTTGCCTTTGGCAGCAAAAACCCTTGGAGGCCTCCTACGCACTAAACGAGATCGTAATGAGTGGGAAGATATATTAAAGAGCAAGATATGTGATATACCAAAGGTAAAAAGTGGAATTCTTTCGGCTCTTATGTTGAGCTACAATCATCTCCCTTCACATAAAGAGGTGCTTTGCGTATTGTTTAATACTTTCTAAGGACTATGAATTTGAGAAGGAGCAGCTTGTTCTATTATGGATAGCTGAAGGCCTAGTTCAAGCAGTAGAAGGGGATAAGCAAATGGAAGATTTGGGTAGCGAGTATTTTCAAGAGTTATTGTCAAGGTCCTTTTTCCAACAATCAAGCAGGGATGGATCACGATTTCTGATGCATATATGACCTCATCAACGACTTGGCGCAATGGGTTGCAGGCGATATATGCTTTAGAATGGAGGATTGAATTAGGGGTAGTAATGAAAGGAGACTTCCTAAAAAGGCTCGGCACTCTTCTTACTTGGGTGGCAAAAACGATAGTGCTAGAAAGTTCAAGGCTTTTTTTGAACTCACATGTCTACATACATTCCTACCTCTTATGCTTCCAAGTCCCAGGCAATGTTATTTGACTCATAATGTTCCTCTTCAATTGTTGCTAAAATTACAAAGTTTAAGGTGTTCTCTATGAATGGATATTGCACACATGAGCTACCAAATTCTATTGGTGGTTTGAAACATCTACTATATATACCTTGACTTTTCTCACATTTTTATTAAAGGGTTGCCTGAATCAACAACAACTCTCTGTAACTTACAAACATTGATATTGAAGGAATGCCATTATTTATTAAAATTGCATTCAAAGTTGGGGAACCTTGTCAACTTGCGCCACCTCAACATTCTGAATGCAAATAACTTGGAAGGAATGCCTCCACAAATAGATAAATTAACTTGTCTCTAGACATTGTCTAATCTTATTGTAGGAAAAGGCAATGCTTTGAACTAAAAGAGTTAGGTTCTTTGTTACATCTCCGAGGGACACTCGTCATCTCACAATTGGAGAATGCCCTTGAAACCAGGGATGAAAGGGACGCTAAGTTAATTAAAAATCCCAATCTTACTGCAATATTGTTCTTGGAATGGAGTGGCAACTTGGACGAGTTACAAGATAGAACATGTGAATTAGGCATACTTGACATGCTACATCCAAACAAGTATTTAAAAGAGCTCACTATTAGGTGTTATGGTGGTACAAAATTTGACTTTGTTAAAAGGTCATTTATTTCCTCATATGGTGCTTATAAGGATTGAAAATTGTAAAAAGTGCACGTCATTGCCACCAGTTGGGCAACTACCATTACTCAAACAGCTTTTCATCGAAGGCATGGTTAGTGTGAAGAATGTTGGTCATGAGTTTTATGGGGGTAGTTGCTCACAATCTTTTGAATCCTTGGAAACTCTGAGTTTCAAGGATATGACGGAATGGGAGAACTGGAGCCCTATTGGAGAGTTCCCACACCTGTGTGAGCTTTCTATTAAAAATTGTCCCAAACTGTTGGGGAACCTACCTAACCATCTTCCTTTACTAAAAAAATTTTTGGTAGATGAATGCGAGCAGTTGATGGTCTCAATTTCAAGCTTTCTTGAGCTCTGTGAACTACAAATTGAGGGAACGAAAGGGGTGGTGTGCAGAAGTAAGGTAGATTTCAGCTCACTAAAGTCTAAGTTTCTTTCAACAATTTCAGAATTCACATGTCCAATAAAAGGGCTTATTCTCGAAGGACTAACACATGTAGAAGATCTAGCTATTGAAAATTGTGAGGAGCTGATGCCTTTGTGGTCAAATGATATGGGATTACTACAACCCCTTCCCTGTCTTCAGGTTCTAAAGTTTTATAATTGTCCGAAACTAGTTTCTCTAGTGGCAGAAGAAGTAAAAGAGCAGCCGCAACCAGGTTTGCCTTCCACACTCAAAGAAATTTATATCTCTTATTGCAATGGCATGGAATCTTTACCCAAGCAATGATGTACAGCACGCCATGTGTTGTGCACATTGAGATTTGTAAATGTGATTTGCTGACACACTTTGCAAGAGGCCAGTTACCTCTAACTCTAAAACGGCTAGAGATACGTTATTGCAAGAATATGTTGATTTTGCTAGACGAGGATGACATCAATGGTTACAGTAGTAATTCATCTCTTCTTGAGTACTTGGAGATTAAATGGTGTCCATCCCTCATATTTTTAACATCAAGCGGAGAATTACCTGCAACACTTAAACACCTCAGCATTTGTTATAGCTGTACATGGATGACATGATTAACTTTCTTTTAACATCTGAAATATTGTTTTGGTTTTTAAATTCATATTTTAGTTCATTAGACCTACTCACCCCACTCTATATAATCTTCTTATATTCCTAAACCATTGGTTGTAATAGTTTTAGAACTACCAACAAGGGAGTGGATGTATCACCCTCAACAACCAAAGGAAAAATGTTAGAAGTAGTAATTAAAGATTGATGCTTATTTTGATCTCACAATACTGAAGTGAATGTATCAATCAACTCTTAATCATTGTTAAAAAAAAATAAAAAAATCGAAGGTTAGCTGAAACTATTATGTAATGATTCATAAAAAAAGTACTAGCAACATCTACGCTTTCACCCAAAAGGAGGGGTGATTGCACAAATGTGGTTAGCATTTTTTTTTTTCTGGGTCGTTACATGCCACGTCAACAATGTATGATAGTTATAAAATAAAAATATAATTTATACTATTACTTTTAGGGATAAATGTAAAATTGGTCATTGTGATTGACCTATATTACAAATTACTAAATTATGGTATAAAAAATAATTTATAGGTCTTGTAATTGGCCTAAATTACAAATCTCTTCATGTGGTATAAAACATAATTTATAGGTTCTTATGGTAGATCAAAATAACAGTTTACTTCTAGAAATCAATTTTTGTTAAGTAACTTAAGAAAATCTATTACTTTGCCACATTATACGGCCAATAAAAACGTAACACGTGTTATTAGTAATTTCTTTATTTAAAAAATGACAACTAGGATTTTTCAAATCATTTTAGGACACTGGCTAAGATTACACATTAGCCCTCAGTCAACATCATACCACTACAGTAAATTAATCTAATCTCTTCTATCCCTAAAATGATATGAAAAAATCTTAGTTGTCATTTTTAAAAGTCAGAAAAATTGATAATATCATGTTTTGCGTTTTTATTGGGTATGACGTGACAATATAACATATTTATTTAACGAAAATTGATTTCAAGAGTAAACTGTTATTTTGGCATACCCTAAAGACCTATAAATTATTTGTTATACTACATGAAGTTATTTATAATTTATGCCAACTTCATGAATCTATAAATTATTTTTTATTAAACACAAAGGAGGGACAATTAAGCAGATTGTGGGTTTTGGTCTCCCAGTATTTTGTTGTTTTACGTAGTGGAGAACTTTGTTTCTGGAGTGAGTCACTCCTTTTTGACATATCTGTTTCTGGGATTTGCAGTACTTCCACCCTCTCGACACCCTTACAGGGGTTATTTTCGCCCGACAGAGGTTTGGATGGGGTAAAACCTATCTTCTTCTGTTATGCAGCCTAAACCGTTTTATGCGGCCCAATTCTTGGCTTTTGTCCAAGGAATAGAGGACCAGGAAATTATTGATATTATGCAGTCAATAACATACTCATTTCCTGATTTGGTGTTTGGTTTTTTCATTCTCATTAGCTCTGCTTATTTCGATCTGGGTTTGTTGTTGTTCCTCAACCCTGAAACTTTTGTGTTGATGTAACCGTTCTGTTTTTATTGGATTGTTGTATTTACACAAAAACAAAAAAAAAAAAAAAAGCGGATTTTTTCTGTAATAAGCAAATTTATTCATCGAGTCCGGGTCAAATTTTACTATTGAAGGAGTAGTTGGACGGGACTGATTTTTCTATCGCTATCGAGATAAGTACAAGAAAAAATACGAAAGGCTGGGACCCCCTATCTGCTGACAACAAATTCCTAGTCAGACACCAGCACAATAGCCGCTGCAAAGTGCGACCTGAAGAGATTCCGACGAACCCAAATTCACAGAAAATCCAAAGCAATCAAGCATGGCGGTCAACGCGGAGGGATTCAGCTTCGAGCAGAGGCACGGGAAAGAGCGCGTGAGGGTGGGGAGGGTCTGGAAGAACAGAGCTGGCCGTCATTTCTTTGTGGAGTGGAACGTCAGCATCAACCTCCTCTCCGATTGCGCCGCCGCCTACCTACGCGACGACAACTCTGACATCGTCGCCACTGACACCATGAAGAACACCGTATGTAATTCAATTGTGCTCTGAAGTTTATAAACCAAAGAAAAAGATGAGGAATATTTTAGAATCTGAAATTATTGTTATTTTTATGTGATAATTAGATGTCGAAGTGACAAGATTTCGATGGAATAGTATGATATACAGTAAATGGAAGGAAAAATAAGAATATTTTGAAATATGAACTTAGCGTATGGCATGTGATGAATAAATGCTGAGATCACAGATTCTGAACCATCCAATTTGGTTGCCGGATTGGCTGAGAAAAAAAAGAGGAAAATTGGATTCTAATTTTGTTTTCTTCGTTCCCCTTGTTATTAGAAAGAGGAATTGGAAAACCTTTTGGCTCAAATAATATGGCTCAGATTACGAACCATATTATTTTTTTCTTTTTCTGGTGCGAAATGAATATAATCCAATGGTCAATGTTAAATTTGTTTTTCTCTGCCTTTTAGTAGTTGATTGCAATTCATTAGAAAATTATATGACGGGAAAATATTGGAATAAGAACTAATTTCTTCTTTTTTGGTTAAAAATGTCTTCTTTTCCCCCCCCTGAAATTATGCATTCTGGCTACTGCTTCTTTGTAAGAGCTTCGTTCTGATCAGAGATATACAGAGTCTGCTTGGCTTCTCTGAATATTGATTACTAGTCAAGAGACTGGGATTAACACTGATTCAGTTGGTTTAAAACACTGATATCAACAGGATTGTTGTGTTCTATGACATGTTTTTAGGGGATCAGCGTGTATGTAATTTTTTCGTTACTCAAAATCTGAGTAGGAGTATATTGGCTGTTTAAGAAATGTGTGTAATCTTCTGTAAATCATATGGGTCTCTGGAGCATATCGAAGAACTTTAGGTAATGATGATTGATACACATGTAGGTATAAGGTTGGTTGGATCTTGAAGTATATATATAGATGGGCTACGAAGCAGTCAGCATGCCTACAGCTCCAAGCCAAACACTTAATTCAAGTCCATGGAGGAATGTGCTTCTTAAATGTAAAGTGGGTACTTAGTGACTAGGTTTTAAAGTTTGATAGCACAGGATATTGTTCCTTGAGAATGGAAAAAAAAAAAAATCATTGGAAGTAAAAGATATTACCATGTTCTGTGGTATTTGTGGCGTAGAGAAAAAGCTGTAGAGTGTGACTCTATTCTAAAATTTTGGGAAATATACAAGCATGTTGAAGGGTGGAGTATGTAAATGATTATGTAAAAGCCAAAAAGAAAAATTAGAAACACTATAGTGGTACGAGTAATGTAAAATCAGCTAGCAGCTGACAGGTTTGTGTATGAGTTAAGCTTCAAGTTATTAGTTTAGAAATCTGAATACATAAAGCATGACATACCTTTGCAAGTAAATGAATGTTTTTGTTGATTTCATATTGTCATTAGCTATCTCACGAGTGTCATCTGTTATAATTTCCAGCAATTAAGCTGCCATTCACCTTCATGTTGATGTTAAACTGAGTTGCAATACAGGTATATGTGAAAGCAAAGGAATGCTCAGAACATATCTCAATGGAGGACTTTGCAATTGTACTTGCTAAGCACTTCACATCATTTTACCACCAGGTAAATACTACATAAATATAGATGTTTTTCAACATTCAATATCATAAATTTTATTATTGAGGAGATTCAATCATATTTCTATTTTGGTCTCTTTAGCTTTTTATAAGTTGAAAAGTAGGAAGCACAGGCCGAAGCCTAGGGCTGAGTAGCCTGGCCCAAACCCGGTCCATCGCCGGCTCTCAACCTGATGGGGGCGGTGTAGACTGAAATCCATCTTTTGATGGATCTGCTACGTAGTGAAAAATAGTGCAGTCGTAAGTCATCCTTATTGATGCTTTAGGTGGATTGGAGGTCTGACTTTTGAATGCTAGACATGTCCTTTAGGAAATTGCTAGTGCTATCTCCTGGAATGTTGCCAGAAGGAAGAAAGGGAAGGTATAAGCAAAACTTGAATCATTTTGACTTTTCTCATAAGCTGAATTTGAGAAAATGAAACATGTGATGACAAAGTGTGGATGGGGGATACGCATTTAATAGCATTTTACATTGGCATATATAGATTCTAATTAGGTCATCAAATTACATGAAATAAAAAATGTCTTGCTTTCCTCTGTGATTGAGATGCTTAATAGATCAATCTACTCAACCCAGCCCCCACCCCCACCACACACACGCACACAAAAAGAAGAAGAGAAGTTTTAATGGATCAAATATTACCTGGATGTAGATTTGTTAATTTCTTCAATATTCAGTCCACTTTCTTTTTGTATTGAGCTCAAAAGATATCCATAGTTCGTTTATCAGTAATTCCCTTTAATATATACTTTATTTATTTATTTTTTTTATTTTTTATTTTTTTATTTTTTATTTTTTATTTTTTTTAATTTTATAAAGAATGTGTTTTACTCTTCTCATGGCATCTTTTTAGTCTTTTGTGTATTATATGATTAGAAATGTTCCATTAGTTGGGGATAATCTAATATATGTTCTTTGTTTCTGTAGGTTACTACTGCTATAGTAAAGATAGTGGAAAAGCCTTGGGAGCGTGTATATATAGATGGTCAACTGCATGAACATGGTTAGTTTTTTCAATCTGATGAAGGAGAGAATAGGCTCATATATCATATATACTTTATTCTGTGACCAAAGAAAAGATGTCTACTGAATTCTTTTGTTTACAACCTTTTTTTTTGAAGTTTACTGAATTCTTTTTTGTGGTGAATACCCTTTGATCGTTCATGGCATGTGATGTGCTTATTTTTGTTTGTTTTAAACTCTGCTTAATTTCTAAAACATGTTGGGAGTAATTTGATGTGCGATTGGCACTGCCACTAACACTTTTATGGTATTAGTTGTAAAGAAAAAATAATTTACATAAAAATTATTTATGAGAGAATAAGAATACTTACGCATACCATAGTATTAGTATTCACTCAATTGGTAATTACACTAGCAAAACAACTCAAAATTTGTGCAGTAACAATCCATGAACCTTTACTCTACCCCTTGTGAGCCATTGTTCTAGAAGATTGACAATAAGCCCTCCCTTCTTTTTTTTAAGTTTGATTTTTAGAATAAAGAGGGGTTTCTAGGAATTGCGACCGTCATCCGAAGTGCTGAACCATTCAAGAAAAGTGGCATTGCTGATTAATGCGTGTCTTAAGCTTGCTAATTTGTGCCAACAATTTTTCTTGGCCATATTATTGTGTTAGACACCTGACAATCATCTGGGAGCACTTCTTTGTGGAAGGTTTATTTGGTTTTTCCTTGCTAGTTATCTTAGTCAGAACTAAGAAAATCCCATGTCTCATCCCTATGGTTATCTTTCTAGTGGAGCTGTAAAAGCTTTCAAAATCTACAGATGTGGGCCCTTCCTTGACAAAACTCTTGTTGTTGGGTCTTCGTAGGATTCCCTTGGTAGTCTTCACATGCACTCTTATGAGATTCTGAGGCTTGGAATTCAGAAGGCATAACAGTTGTTATCCTGCCAGTCTTAATATGGTTGAAATCCCACTAGGTCCCAAAATTAAAGCACAAAGTAACTATATGCCTTCCATTAAATTGGGACTATGATGCAGGACCAAAGTTGTGGTGGGCTTTCATACTAGATCTGATGTAGGTCATTTCCTATCTCTCTCTCAAAAGTTTTTTAATTAATTTTATTTTTAATTCCACTACGTTACCTCCAACAGAAATTTAAAAAGCAATCTATAAAAGATAGCCAAATACAATAAATAAAAGGTAATGCGAAATCATTTTGCTGAAATTCATTTCTACTTTTTATTTAGAAGACTGTAAATAAAATATTATAATGAAATAATTTAACAATAAATTATTTTGAAAGAAAAGGGCAATAGATGTATTATTTGTACATTCCTCCCCTTCCCCCCAAACCTTAATCCAGGTTCTGCAGCTGAGAAATGGACAAGAACTTAGTGTTACATTTATAATCACATTTTCATTGGGCTTGCACAGCTAATAAATGACGTGGTTTTTTTTTCTTTTTTGACTTTTATTATCTTTAATTCTGTCACTGTCTTCCCTATTGAAGGTTTTAAACTTGGATCTGAGAAGCATACTACAGAAGCAATAGTGAAGAAGTCTGGTGCATTACAGTTGACTTCTGGTATTGAAGGGCTGGCTTTGCTGAAGACAACTAAGGTGAACTCATTTCTCTTTCATGTTTCAGATAGCAGAATCAGCTCTTTGATGTACTTCAAAATCTCTTTTGCTTGATGAGGCTATGCTTGTCAAATTTTTTGCTTCTATCTGCACGACGATACTAAAACAAATCTGGTCTATATTTTTTGTTTATTGCCAGTGTTACTTATATGCATTTTATATTTTATTTGAGATTTACAAACATAGATTAGCATCTTTGCGGTACTAAAATTTATTCATACTGGTAAACGTTGTGTACATGTAGCGAAAGGATTGTATTATCTACCAATAGCCAATAGTCAAATTTAAAGGTGAGTTTGTCCAAAAAAACAGAAAAAGAATAAACAAAATTGTGATAAAGAGGAGAAAAAAGTAGAATTATAGAACATTAAATTGTGACAAGCATATCCAAATTTGCTTAGTAGTCCATCTGGATGGTAAAACTGTAATGGATCTTGAATCCGAGAGCCACTGAGAGAGTTCTTTAATTTGACTTGGAGGGTTTTCTGGACAAGTTGCCACATATTCTGGAACTTGGTGCGATGATATTGACTGCCAAGACAATGAGATCTATGACCGTGAATAGAGGATGTACCCTTGCTTTTGAACAGCATTTGTTTTTGAACATTATCGGATGGTGAGTTTACAAGCTCTGCACTCAGGGTTCTTAAAGGTAAGTGAGGTACTACAGCCTTCTACCAATATACAAAGACACAAAGTACGCAAAATGAATCTTTAATATTTCACTCCAACCTGAACTCTCTCAGGTACTTGTCCTCACATGATCTAAACCTACACGGGGATTAGTACCTTGAACCAAGCTAGGGTTTGGCATGTAATCAGTTCTTCTCTCCTGAATGCTTCATGTACTTGTTTCGTGTCTCCATGGTGTCTGTGAACAGCAATCTAATTGCAGAGTGTAATCATGGCATATTACGGTTTCTCTGATGATTGCTTACTATGGATTTTATTATTACAAGCAGTCAGGTTTTGAGGGGTTTATAAGGGACCAATACACAGCTCTTCCTGAAACACGAGAGAGGGTGCTGGCAACAGAGATCACGGCAGCATGGAGGTATGATGTTTCAATTTAATCCAACTTAATGCAAGGTGTATCAATTGAAAATTAAAATATACATATGTTTTTGGCTTCCCCTCATGGCCCTTCTATATCAAGTTTCCAAAGGTTATGTTTTCCCATTTTGATTCTCTTGGAGTTTTGGTCAATGAAGAATCATGTTTCTCGAATAAATGTGGATGCAGGTATTCATATGAATCTCTATCTAGCGTCCCTCAGAAGCCACATTACTTTACAGAGAGGTACCTAGATGTGAAAAAGGTTCTGGTTGACACTTTCTATGGTCCTCCAAAAGAGGGAGTATACAGCCCATCTGTTCAGAATACTCTTTATCTCATGGCAAAAAGTGTACTCAACAGGTCTCTCTCTCTTTGTGGCGATCACACACAAATCCATGTCCACCCACATGCATGCCAACACCTGTTTCCACATCCATGCTCATATACTTGCATCCCACACACGCACACAGCAGAAATACATACACATGCACGATGCGTATGCTGACACTAGTATCCAGGCACAGGTGCATGCATGCACCAACATACTTGCACTTATCCACATATTGGTTTTTCTATGGTGCAATGTTTTTAGATTGATTCTTGATTTTTTTTTTCATGCTTCCAGGTTTCTTGACATATCATCGATCCAATTAAAGATGCCAAATATCCATTTCCTACCCGTTAATCTAAAAAACAAGGATAATCAAACTATTGTTAAGGTATGACTTTCTTTACCAGTGATGTCTGCAGAAGTTGTGGGAAAATACCAATGTACGTAGACAATATTTGACATAGATTATATAGCAATCATATGTTGCAATTTGGATTTGATCTGTTCTTTGTGTTTGTGAGAGAGAGAGAGAGAGAGAGAGAGAGAGAGAGAGCTGAGGTTAATGCATTAGCTGTAAAATGAAACTGACCCATAATGTTATGCAGTTTGCTGATGATGTATTTTTACCAACGGACGAACCACATGGATCAATTCAAGCTAGCTTGAGCCGCTCCTGGTCAAAGATGTAGAAGTTGCTGGTTCTTTTAGCTGTTGCACTCTCAAAATAATGAATGGAAATTTCAAGGTTTTTCTAATGTTGGAGAGATGAAATGTATGTATGATAAAATAATAACAATAATAATAATTGTACTCTTGAACTAAGGTAAATAATAATTGTACTCTTGAACTAAGGTAAATAAATGTAGGCTCAGAAGTTTTGAGTCGAAGAAGCAGTGAAGTTCCAGTTGCATATCGCTTGGCTTTGTTTGTTAATGCATTTTAGGGGGTGCTTTTTTGTGTTTGGTTTGATAAAAAAAAATACATATAATGTGACGTAAATGTAAAAAATTGTTTCTTTTTAATAGTTTTTTGTGTTTAGGTTGTTCATTAGTAGTTTTGTTTTGAAAAGAGAAAAAGCAAAAGTTTTAACCAATGGACCGGGGGGGGTTTAAATGATAGGTCAGGGAGACTAATTATGGTTATTTTATTTGGGCGTGACTATAGTAGCATTTACCCGTTGGGAGCCGCATATGAGAGGTTTAGTCGGAAGGAAAGTAGGCACTCCTTAAAGTCTAACTAGATATAGTCTGATTCAGTTTCACTAGAGCATCAATGAGAATCCAAAGCGGTTAATATTAATCAGGCATATGTGGAGATTATCTATTGTAAAGATTCAAACACACACTTTAGTACATGCCTAGATCACTTGGGAGTTTCCTTGGGTCATTGATTCATCACCCTTAATGGTGAACTAAGCGAGGTTGCTTGTAATAAATCTTCCTTGCTTTTCCAAGAAAAAAAAAGCCGGTCAACTTTTCATTGTTTCCAAAAAGAGGAAATCCAGTGGGACATAAATTTGTTACAAATTAGTTTGTACCTTATTCATACAAACTAGTGTATCCTTTGCATAGATCAAAATCCTCTAAAATTCGTAGTGTATCTTGACTTCTTTTAACGAAGTGAATTGATTAAATTAGCGATCCTCTAAATTTTGTGGAGTACCCTAACTCGGTTTAACTAAGCTAATTGATTGAACTATGTGAAGTGCTACACATATTCTCAAGTATTCATTTTCATTTATTATTTTATTTAACAATAATTTTCATTGCCACATAAAAAAGTGAACACTTCAAAAAATTAAGTAAACACTTGAGATTATGTGCTCATAAACTATTGTCATAATCTATTGAGAGGACTGAGAGAGGGTAGGATGTGGCTGTTACCCAATCACCCTCCAACGTGGTGGTTTTTCTCCTTTTTTTTTTTTTTTTTTTTTTTTTTTTTTTTCAAAAAGAAAAATTTGTATAAATTAACCACTTGTTATTGATATTGCTAAACTGGTAAACTGAAAAACAAAAAATGCTGGCTATATTATTATACTAGTAACCGAGATGGACCGCGAGAATTTAGGAATAACAATTTGTGTTCGTGTGTTGAATTGGGTAATATCGAGATATATGTATAACTTATAAGATTATATAAGTCACCCATAATTTGATCAATTTAATTAAACATGTTAGACTCGTCAACTCTAACATGATAATTTTATATCGGTTTTGCGCGTTGTGTCAAAAATGCTAACCTTAAATGTCAGTTGTCAGGTTCGGGTCGTGTCGAGACATAAATATAAGATTATATAAGTTAATCATAACCCAACTTATTTAATTAAATGAATTCGACTTCTCAATCATAATTCGCTAATTTTGTATAAAATTCACAAATAGTATCAAAAAATTGTGTAACCCTATCAAAAACTTTTGAAAGAGTGATACAGAAATTTCTATTACCTCATGAAATGCTCAACAGAAAAGGCAAAGAAGTCCCTGCCGTATGTGTTTCTTGCTTACAGAGGAAGTCACTTCTCTGAATCCCAAGCCATGGAATCTGATGAAAGCCAACGACCCACTAATCAACCACAACAAAATCAAGCTCTCCCCCTGACATTAACAAAGAAACCACTTCTTCTCTACTCATCTATTCTAGTTCTGTTTCTCGCAATCTCCTTCGGTTTCACCAAAACAAACTATTACAAAGCCCAACGCCTAAAATACTCTTTCTCATCACACCCCATTTTTCTTCAGACCCTTTTAGGCTATCTTCATCCAAACCCAAAACCCAGGCAAACCCATACACCAAATCCCATTTCCCATTCCCCAAGCTGTGTGCTATGGATGGCTCCTTTTCTTTCAGGTGGTGGGTATAGCTCAGAAAGTTGGTCATATATCTTAGCCCTCCATGAACACATGAAAACCCCACTATTCAAGCTGGCTATTGAGCATCATGGTGATCAAGAATCCCTTGAATTCTGGGAGGGCTTGCCACAACATGTCAAAAACTTGGCCTTTGAGCTTTACCGAACAAAGTGTAGAATGAATGAGACCATTGTGGTTTGTCACAGTGAACCTGGTGCTTGGAACCCTCCCTTGTTTGAAACCCTCCCTTGCCCACCAGGTGCTTACCGAAATTTCAAGTCGGTGATCGGCCGGACCATGTTCGAGACCGATAGGGTGAATGTCGACCACGTGAAGCGCTGTAATCAAATGGATTATGTTTGGGTTCCCACTGAATTTCATGTATCTACATTTATAGAAAGTGGGGTTGATCCTTCTAAGGTGGTGAAAATCATTCAGCCTGTTGATGTGAAGTTCTTTGATGCCCTCAAGTATAAGCCATTAGACCTTTCCTCTATAGGGAAATTGGTCTTAGGTTCAAGTTCAACAACCCAGAATTTGAATTCAAAAAAGGAGTTTATATTTTTGAGTATCTTCAAGTGGGAGTACAGAAAAGGTTGGGATGTATTGTTGAAATCATACTTCAAGGAGTTCTCTGGGGTTGATGGGGTTGCTTTGTATTTACTATCCAATCCATACCATTCTGATAGAGATTTTGGGAACAAGATAGTGGAGTTTGTGGAGAACTCTGACATAGAAAAACCAGTGGATGGTTGGGCTCCAGTTTATGTGATTGATACACACATTGCTCAAATTGATTTGCCGCGACTATACAAGGCGGCGAACGCGTTCGTTCTTCCATCAAGAGGGGAAGGATGGGGGAGACCTCTTGTGGAAGCCATGGCAATGTCATTGCCAGTGATTGCCACAAACTGGTCCGGGCCAACGGAGTATTTGACAGAAGAGAATAGCTATCCATTGCCAGCGGATCGGATGAGTGAGGTTACAGAAGGGCCTTTCAGAGGGCATCTTTGGGCGGAACCTTCTGTCGATAAGCTTCGAGTTCTTTTGAGGCATGTGATGAATAATGTTGAGGAAGCCAAGGTCAAAGGCAGGCAAGCGAGGGAGGACATGATAAGAAGGTTCTCTCCTGAGATTGTAGCGGAGATAGTTACTGATCATATAAGAAAGATGCTTCAGAAGATGAGTTAAAAGGGCTGCAGTTCATTAAGTTAGAGATGATGTGCTTATTATTGCTTTCTTCGTTGAAGTTGGCTTCTTGTCAGTTGAGAGACTAGTGAAGGAGTTGGGTGAGTAAAGATACCAAAAGCAATTCAAAAGTGCATTGTTCATATTTTTAGTGCAGCATTTTCTGAACTGATTTGTCATGAACGTTATTGGCCTCCGTGGAAGTTTCTCATGGAATGATTTTGATCAGCGGTGTTTCAAATACATTTGCCAAAAATAATGCTCTCTGTGGGCTTATTCTGTTTCCTATGAATTTTCTAAGTTTTAAGAAGAAATGGAAACTCATGAGCACTTTTTTTTTCTTCTTCTCCTTCCAATCATCCACATATTATTTAATATAGCTTAGCTTTGGACCATGAGGAGTAGAGTCTTCAATTGAAGGATCTCACCTTCTTCAAAGTTTGAGAGGTTCCATAACAATCTTGCCATATGAGTTCGTTTGGGTTTACAACTTCAAAACGTGCAATTTAAAAGTAACGATTTTGAAACGTGCGATCTAAAAACACAACTTTTAAAAATGTAGCTAAGCATTTAGTAAAATCACATTATAGTCTTTAAAATCATGCGTTTTTTAAAATGCATACCTCTTGCGATTTCAAAATGCAGATTTGTCTACTTTTTTCAATCACACTCTCAAAAGATATATTTTCCGCGATTTGATTTAAAATTGCACTTTTTGACTTCGAAATCACAAGGCCAAAACACATTATATCTAAAAAGCAATCAATATTTGATTAAATATGCACCCTTTGTTCTTTGTGCTTATAGGGACTCTGCAGTGAGATGTGGTTTGTCATTTCTGAATCTAGAGCAAATTAATTTATAATATTGAATTTGAAAAGGCAGTCACTCAAGTGGTAATTCATTAATTGCTAAGCTTCTAGTCTGAGATGCATCAGGATTTTAGTGACTATTGCCACTCTTATGACAATTTTATATGAAATGCACAGAACCTATATTCAGTTGCAGTTAATCCCATCTTGATGGAACTTTACCATAACTTATATTGAAGATAAATCAATGGGCGGAAGGAAGAAAAAAATGCAATCAATTAAGGGGGGAAAATGTAAAATTGATTTGCCCCAGGTTTGACAAGTGATCTGGCAAGTTCTTGAGTGTGTATTGACCTGGGCTAAAAAAACACAAAAAATCAGAATTGACCATGAAATCATAGAACTTCTGGATTACTTGCATTCAAAATGATACATTTAAACTTATCACAAAAGCCTAAGTTGTTTGACAATAGAATATTTAATCAAAACTTGTCAAGGATGAAGAGAAATAATATTCTTACAAACAGGACATTACCACAAATAAGTCTAGTGAGTTCATAAGAACATCTATAGTCATTACATGAAAATTTGCATCTAGGATTGAAGAAAAAGGTTGAACTTTCCATTCTTACAACTATTTGAACATGCAAGCTGATATCCGGTGCGCATAATTCAGATAACCATTGCTCATTGACTTAGTTTTATTTACTGAAGTAACTCATTGGTCAAAACTTGAATCTAAGATTCCTGGAAATATGGAGCAAAAGCTGCCATAACTTCCTTATAAACAGGCTTCTTAAAATCCACTGCCTGCACATAATGAAAAAAGAACCATGTAAATAAACCAACAAGACGAAAATACCAATTCCAGCTGTTTTTCAAATGTAAAGAACAATGAGGTCTACCCACATGCTCAATTACTTGTTCAGGAGACATCCATGACCATTCCCCAAATTCAGCTTTCTCTGTCCCATCACCCAGAAGATTGATTTCTTCATCCTTCCCAGTGAATTTAAGAAGAAACCTGAAAGTGTTGCAAGTTAGATGAGGTTAAACCGAACTTCCAATTCATGTCATACCCAAAAACAAAATGCTTATTTCTTGTCACCCTCCCCCTCCCCTCGAACACTATGTTTTGAAGTCTGGTCGGAGAGAAGTGGATAGGATAAGGGTAGGGAGAGGATAGGAGAGCCAGAAGAGAGGGAGTAGTCATTCCTTCCTTGGTTTGGATATTTAATAAATTATGGGGGGGAGAGGGATGTCTCCCTCTTTTTGTTTAATTGTAGGGTGGAAAGGAGACAGGACAAGATATTATGTAAATTGACCAATAGAGTAAGATAATTAACAAGAGTTTGTTTAGGCATTGTTGAAATTTTAATCAATTTGAGAGGACTCTAAACATAGGGGCTTTGAGAATCCTCTCCTGCTTCCCCTTCATCTCTCTCCATCCAAATATAAAGGAAAAACAAAACCAACCCAAGCAAGCTGAAATTTTGAGCCCTGGGTTAGGTTATGTTAGGGTGGTCATGGGTTGATGAATTAATCCTCAATTTTGTTAGTTCCTTTATCTGAACTGAAACCGACCTAATCTGGATCCAGTTGCAGCCCTACGCACTGCATGATGCATCTAACAATCTATGGCCAAATTCATATGCTCACCACTTTTGTGCTTGACCCTTCCAGTCTGATCCCCACTGATGTTTAAGCTTTTCCCTGACTTCAGGAGGGAAGTCATATGTCAACCAATAAGGAACCTGCATGAGAAATCCCAATCAGGCATGAACTTATTGCTTAAACGGAATTGTAAGAATAAAATATCATGCATGGGTTGTTCGATAGCCGCAAGGAATTGATATTAAAAAAACTACGTTGAAATACATTTCTGGTCCTTTAATTTGGTCCTTGAAATTTAAAAAGTTCAATTTCTTGCATGAACAATTTAAATGGCAACACTTCAGTACTTATGTCCATCAAATTAGAGGATTCCATGACAAGAATTACTGATGTGGCAAACAGACATGCCATGTCACTTTTTTAACAGACATGGCACGCCATGTCAATTATTAGTAAAAAATTATTAGAATTTTGTTCCTTACTTTTTACTAAAGCAAGAAAAAGTTCTCTCTCTGTGATTAACCTCTATTGGAGAAAAGCTTGTCCGCAAGAAGTATCAGCACCAGATCTTCATTGATTGAAGGTTAGTTTCTCAGGTGGATCCATCAGCTTCTCAACCAGAGGAGACTTTTTCTAGGAAGTTAATGTGTGCTGAGGCCATCTCCATGTCCACACACTAGTCTAGTCGTCTTCTCCAGCATTTATTTTTTTAAATGTAAACAACAAAGTTTTTTTCCAGGAACTCGGTCTACATGCAATCCAAAAACTTTAGCGCCACATAGTAGTTACTGAAATATAAAGTAGTCATTGGATCATGAACAAATCTCGACAAAATGGTGGTGACAGATTGGAGGGCAAGTTGACTTTTTGGGAAATGGTTAGTGGAACCACGATGGACTAAATTGCTGCAATTTAAATTATTTAAGGATGAAATTGATACTTATTAAATTCCAAGGACGGAATTCAAACATGGATCAGATTGATCAAAAGTGTATTTCAATCAAAATACTGATAGACAGGACAAAACTGACCATTCATAATTAGTCTGAGCAAAAAAATGTATGTGAGAGGTAAAGAAGAATACAGACAAAAATAAGCACCCCGATAAACCTAGATGTCACGACACTTCTACCATTTAAAACACACACACACTCTCAAAGATTGGATGATAGACTATGCAAAGCATATCTGTAATTTTTTGGCCTTGGGTACTTTATTGCTTTTATTTTTTGTCAGTTGGCTTCTAGCTTTAGTTTTGTGTGCTCAGGTGCAGGTTGGTCAGATTTATTGGTCTTTTGTTAAGGAATGCGTTCACATACTCTAAAGGAATGTATACAAAAAAGAAAAAGAAAAAAGCATAAAGACGTACTCTTAAGAAATGAAGAAATATTGGAAAACCAGCTATGTCATTGAGGTGCGATACTTTGTTCTCTTGGGTGAGATACCCTAGAACCCTAGTTAATGTTTGGTTCATCTATCCTCTTCTTCCTTTCCTTTCCTTTTCCTTCTCTTTGCATGTGCAGTTAGGTGTATTACAGCCCCAAATACAACCATAAACCTTTTAGCTATTTTTCAGATTCTTGACCTTAGCCACTAAACCAGTCCTTTAGATCCACGCTATCTTAAGAGTGTTTGGTGCAGATTAGTAAGATCCTGTATCAATCTCACAATCTCACACAGCAAATACAGACACAAAGAACTCAACTCAACTAAGCCTTAGACTGACTAATTGGGGAAACTAAATGAGTCCTCTTTTGTCATTCAACCCTATCTAGGGCAGACAAACACCCAGAGACGGAGCCAGACTTTGGTATGGGTAGAGGCCAATAGGCAAAAAAAAAAATTCCAAATTTTTTTTTTGCCCTTAATATTTTTTCCTCGTGTTGTGGGAGGGGGGGGAGGGCATGGCCTACACCGGCCACCCCCCAGTTCCGTCCCTGCAAACACCCATCGGGAAAAGATGATTGAATATACTTAGCCAAGCTGTAAAGCCAAATATTAAAGATGCTAAACAGAGTCACTTTCTTTTGCTAATAAATAGCAATTAAGGTCTACAAGTTTCAGCCAAAAGCAACTATTTCCTTTCACATGCTCGGAATGAATCAGATAGTAGCCTCCTAGACAATGAAAATTAGTTCAGGATTTGCTATAACTCCCTATTGTAACTTATCCTCCATCAAGGCTAGCCTGTGTCTAACTATAAGAGACCAGCAATCAAGACCTCCAAAGCCAAAGTGTCAATGGCTTTACTAAGAAATTTCTCTTCCCTTCTCACAATTTCCTCATGCAAAATGCATCTGAAAGTGTTAAAAGTATCCCAAAAAAATTTTAAGTCGTTGAAGAAGTTGTCCAAAATTCATACCTCTGCAAGAATTTCTGCTGAACTAACTCCTGTCTCCTCTCTTAACTCCCTGATGACCGCACTTTTAGGATCTTCACCCTCATCAATACCACCCTATCAAATCAAAATGAATAAAACACTAATCATAAATCACATATAAAATAATTAAATTTTCCATAAGAGGAACCACAAGTTTAGTAAAGACTACTTCAATTTTAAAATAATTCAAGTTCTAATTCAATAACCACAGCCATGGAACATTAACATCTTCATAGAAACTATGATGCTTTTCTCCCATCACATATTCAAACAGAAGATAGAGAAACAGAAAGAAAATTAAAGAACAGAAAAGAAGTCTTGGTTTTGGTTTTGATTTGCCAAAATTTACTTATACATAACTGGTTCACTTCAAACCAGAAGCACACATATATTGACAATTGTTAAAGTACATAGTGGCTAATGATTTGAAGTGGTTGCTTACATCACGCAACAACAATAAATGTTTCAAGAGATTACACAGTATTTGTAACAGCCCCTAATTTCCAATAGCTGCTCAGTCCTAAAATTTTAATACTGACCAAGTACCAAGTTCAAGAAACCAAACAAACAGCTACCACAGCACAATCACTAAACAAATTTCATAATGAATCTAGAAGAAAAAAAAAAAACCACAATGAGACATGAAAGAAGTTGGAATTTTCAGTTACAATATGTAAAAGAAAAGAAATAGAAACCTAGAAAGTACTAAATAATAATGCCAAAAATTCTTTTCTCATGCATAAAATTCTATATTATTAACATTTGAACAGTTGTGAGTGGAGGCTAAAGTGCAGACCAAGGACCATGCACGTGGATGAAGTTCATAATTTTCTGTCCCTAGAAAAACAAAACACAGTAAGAATAGCCCTCACACAATTGCACTCCACAAAATTGAGAAAACCGGCAATTATACCTTGAAATCAAGCACTTCCCAAAGATGAAGATATCAACTTTCTCAATTATCCCAATTAGTATAAAGATAAGACACTGTGGATGCTTTCAACTTTTTAGGCAGACTACCATAATGATTATATGCTTTCAAATGACTATTCCCAATTGTCATTCATAAGCTCTACATTTACTCCTTATATTGGCAGTTACAAATCATCACTCCAGTGCTATATGCAATACTTGTCTTCAAATTCATAAAGTTGAACTTGCATGCAACAAGCTACAATCATTTTTTTTTTTTTTTTTTTCCATTTTTTCCTTTAATAATTTACATGTTGTGAACAACATAAACTTTCAAAATATGACGACCATCATAGTCTCTGCTTCAAGCGCATGACTACAATGAAATTTCCATTTGAGGTCCAAAAATTGTTGTTGGGACCTAAAATTGGGCTTCAAAGTAAACTAAGGGACATGCTGAGTAATTTTAGTTGTACGTAGACGAGTGAGATTGCTAGTGCCTCATTGAATACTAGATTCAGTCGTGTTGGGCTAGCTTGGGTTATGCCTTGACGAGTGGTAGTAGACCTATTTGCATGTTGGAGAGGGCATTTTGGTAATATTTAGTGTGCAGCAGTGTGGAAGATGATTCTATGTTGCCTAATGTGGTGTCATTGGAGGGAAAAAAATGATAGAAGATTTGAAGATTGCGAGAGGACCTTGGTGGAGTTAAAGACTTTTTTCTTCAATACTCTTTACCATTGAACAACTAACTTTCACTACAACAATATTTCAAGCTTTCATGATTTTCTTAATCTTTTTTCTTTTCTGGTTTAGTTGTATTTCTTGTGTACCAAGGTTGTGCCTTTGCATTTTTTAATGAATTTTTGATTACTTATCAAAAAAAAGAACCGAGAAAATCCTCAAAAAGTCATTTCCCCATTTCTTTTAGTAAGATATTCACGCACGCAATGTCTTCAGCATCTCTCATTGTGGTCATTACGTATCACTCAAGTCATCAATTCCTCATTACGTATACACAAGAACATTTCAAATAGAGGCTCCATTTGTTTCAATCCCAACATATCGACCCAAAACTTTTCCAAACATTTTCTTTTTTAAAAAAGTAAAACATGCTGATTGAAAAAAAAAATAGAGGTATTCATTTGGAACAAACAATAACTTGGGAAGAACACAGGTGCACCAAATACAAAAGGGTGCCTATCCATTTCTTAGTTCATTTTAATTTCCTACACTTTCTGAGCAGCCAAACACAGCGCTTTACCTTTCAAAAGCAATCAAATTAAAATAGCTCATTCAAAAAAAAAAAAAAAAAAAAAAAAATGTACCTGCGGCATTTGCCAAGCATTGGGTATATCCAGCCTTGAAGCAGCAAAAATCTGCCCAAAAAAGAAAATCCCACCGGCCCAATACAAACATATAAACATACAAACACTGAAACACAGAAATACAAACAAAAACACATGCACACAAACGTACCCACATAAAAAAGCAGATACCTTTTTAGAAGGATTGATGAGACACACACCAACGTTTCTCCTATAACCTTCAGGAGCAGATTCCATGGACGATGATGATGAGTGCAACGCAGATGAGGAGACTATATGAGTAGGCTTATGATTCTGAAGCAGGAGTGGCAGGTGCATAAATTCAGGGGAATTTAGAGGGCAATTGGGGAAAAATGAAGTAGGAGACTTGGGAAAGATTGCGAATCGGCATAAAGCCATTTCACCTAAGCGCCCTCTCGGCTTTCTGGGAGTTCCGATTAACGGTTAAGAAAAGTGATTTAAAAATAACTATTATTTAAAATGTTATTTTGAAAAATGGAGCTAAATTATTAATAAAATTGCAATTTGATTTTTTAAATCGAAGTTTAGTCTTTATAATTTTGCATTTTTTTACATTTTCAATTTTTTGAAAATGCAATTTCAAATGATACATTTTATGCGATTTGATTTAAAATTGTATTTTTTGCCTATTAAATTTTAATACAAAACTCACTCTAAGGTCATTTGGATTTGATACGGGATTGCGGTTACGATTATTTTCCCTTAACTGCAACCGTAACCACTATAGATAATGATCACCTTTTAATAACGATAAACCTAGCATACTAGAGATTAACCGCTACGGGGCGATTACGTGGTTATTGAAGGCCAAATAGCAACCGCGTTAGCTTGTCAAATAATGGGCCTTTTGAGCAACTTTTTAGTATTTTAAATCTTCTGTTTAGGGCCTATTGATTGTTGTATGCTTGTTTTAGTGTTTTTCAAACATTAGAAACTATAGACTTTTCAAAATCTGATTGACTACATGAAATTACTACCAAAAATCACAAATTGATATATTTAGTTAGCGATTATTAATCGCTTTGGAACTGCTACGTCGAAGTTGGACATGAATTTATTATTTCAGTCTGGTTGTAGTTAATTTATACAAACTCATCTAATAAAGTGACATGTATCTCTTAACATGTGAGAATCTCTCTCTCTCACACACACACACACACACACACATATATATATATATAACATGTTATTTAAATACTTATGAAACACATATCACTTTATAAAAGGCATATTTGGGTGTGTGTTTGATGGGTCTAAAACTGCGTTTAACACTAAAAAAAATCTGTTTGTTGAAAAAAATATTCATTTGATAAAAAAAAATTAAAAGCGCTTTTAAAGGTCTAACAAGCCAAAAAATTGCCAAAAAATGTTTTTTTTTTTTTACTTAAAAGCTATATTTCTCAAACACAATCTCAAACATACTCTAAATATGAATTAATTAAAAATCAATTTTTAACAAATTTTTGTACGTCAAATTTCATTTTCATGATAACACCACAGACGCCCTGTATTTGTTTCTATACGTTTCTTGTTTGGAAATTGTGTCTTGCGCTGAAAGTACACGTGTCATAAAAAAAATTGAAAATTTAGGAAATTCCTTTCCTTGATTGTATCCTGAGCATATTTGGAGATTATATAGTCATGTTTTAAATTGCCAATTATCAACAGAAAAATAGAAATATAAAGTTATTAACAAACCAATGTGGTTTTTGAAATGTTTCATATCCAATTTTTTGAAAACAAAATACACCTTGCTTCCAACATTCTTTACTAACACCGATAACCACAACCGGCCTAGGCGGTTAGTGATTATGCGGTTGTGATTTTTAGCAGTTATGTGGTTATGCGGTTATGTAGTTGGCTATTAGTGTAATGCTCCAAGAAATAGTTAACTAGTAACTATCCCTTAGTGCGCCAAGGGACCATGAACTCTCACTAGAGAGCATACAGCGAAAGACTTTTTTAATACTTCAAGAAAATTATTATAATAATCATCACATCAATTATACCAGAGCAACTAAAAAAACATCAAATGATAATGATAAACATCCAAGTTTATCAAAAGATATCCAAAGTCTAGAATAAACAGTTCTACTGAATCATCAAAGGGTTACCACAAAGCTGATAATACTTCCAAAGAAAACCTAGCTAAGAAAATATCATGAAGTGAATTGCCGAAATCACGCCACATATATCTCTCCACTCTAGAGTGGGTCCAACTCCTTAAAGATCTACCGAGTAAGGCGGTCTAATTAAAGCCAGTTTCTTGTCCTGATTTCCAACATCCATCCATCAAAGAATCGATAACTATAGACTATGAGTGTTTTACACAGAAAAGATAACATGCAAGTCCACGAATTAATGAGTAAAGATGCACAAGATTACAAGTTATAGTTTGTGAACTCAGTTTGAGTATAAAGGTCATTTAGCTTTCCAGACATTAATATGCAATATCATCATCATTTATAAACATATGAATGCAATATAGATATGAGATACATGATAAATTAAGAGAATATGTCATAGTGTGATTCATATGGTCTATCAAAGCCTTTAACCCTTTGCTTGGTAGGGTTGATGTAGCCTTAAGGGAACTGTAGTACAACATTGTTGCACCGATGTTGCCGCATATTGTGATTGTTTGTGGCCTGACCAAATTTAAACCTCGGATGATTCACACCATTAACGACGCCGTCATTGTGACCACCAATCAAACATGGTTGCGCCAATCACCTATAAAATATTGGATTTAAGGCCAAACATAAAAAGTAAATATCTTGACCATAAGGACTAACCCGTATAATGGTAGCCAATAACCTTCATCCATACATGAGGCGCTATGTCATATGATGCAATTTATAGTATCTTTTATATGCATGCATTTATAAATCATTATTTACATCATATCATTCTAACTCATGTGTTTTATAAAAGAATTAGAGTTCACACAATTCTAAAAAATATTTTATAAGAATTGCAAATATGCACATTTATCATATAAAATAGTCGTGCTATAAAGTAATATGAAATAAAGTGTATTTGTGTGAGGTTACTCATCGGGTGCAAGGCTCCTCCAAAAATCCTTCTAGAATCTCAACTCCATTGAAATTTGAGAAAAAATCACTAATCAGAACTTAATCTAAGCTAATACGCCCTAAATCTTAAACCGAGGATAAATCAGTCATTCTACCAGACAATTGATCGTTCGTTTATCAGGCAAGTCGATCATTACCGATCATTCGACTTGACCATTGAACGTTCGATTCTCGGTCAGAAACTATCATCTCAAACCAAACCATTCTAAATCTATTCTAAATAAGATATAAGGTCCTAAAATGCATTTTAACACTGTTCTACATGTTCTAGAGAATGAGAAATATTGAAATGAGGCTAACTAGTCGAGAAGCATCTATTAAAGCAAACCTATGCTGCACGTCCAAATGAGTAAAAATATCTAAAAATCAAGTTGTTGTAACCGTCCATCGATCATTCGGTTACCAGATCAATTACTCAAAACTAGGGTTTCATCGATTGACCGATCGTCCTAATCGATTGTTTGATTGATTACAAAATCCTTTAAAAGTATAAACTTCCATACTCAATCCATCTCTCAAAGATCTAAGCTTAATTTAAAGCACACTTAACTTATTTAAGCAAATTTTCATTTTGAGGTGTTACAGTTAATGATTGCCTCGCTTGTACACCTCTGACAGGGACGAAAAAAAGCCCAAACTAGGGTGAAAATTTGTGAAAAGCTCTACCAAACGAGGGTATTTTATTTTTCTTAATTTTCTTTTCTATTTTTTAAACTTGGCACAAATCATGTCTTTTGTGCCCTCCAATAATAGATAGATACATCAACATGGACCACCATAGGTGACTAATATGAAAACATCATATCTCACCCTATCCTCTACATGAATCAAAAAAATTGATTTCAATCTATTCTCTACATAAATTGACAAAATTTCTCATTCCCCTTAAAGAGAATGAACTCAATGCCCCCCTCTCCTGCACTGAACGCCATTGCCAATACGCTGTCCATATCTCCACCACTTCGCCAGTACTCACAACTTCATCGCCACCTTCCCTCATTCCTTCTCATCATAGGGACAAATCTTTCTAGTATTTTTTGTAATCAGTTTTTTCTTACTGGCCTGACTGTAGTGACGGTCCAAATATGGACAACGATCCTCTCCATTTCATATTTACTCCTTTTTTTCATTGTTGTAGACACAATTCATAGGCCATGTTTTGTTGGGATCTATGTATGCATCAGGGATGCATATATGTGTACTGGGGTAATCCCAGTGATCAATACTTTACAAAAATATAGAGAGATCATGCATTAAAATCTAAACTCCCGATATTCCTTACTATTATTTAACTCCCTATATGCTTCTCCCGCCCAACACCTTACAACTAGAGTAATACATAAAAGAAGACTAAATACGTGGTGTTCTACTTAAAGAAACATAATTCTCTTTCAAATGAATTGAAGAGTATCCGATTAATTATATTTGAAGGGTATTTTTGTTTTTTCACTTTTTGATGTAACAAAAATACTTATCCAGTATAACTAACTGGATATTCTTAAATTCGAATGAACTGATTCCTACTTAAAAGAACACTAGAATTCTAGTTGGATAATATTACGTGGTCTTCTAGCTACTCGGAGTGCTAACGTCTACGTGGAACTCTATTATCCACACACGTGGCAGATTACACAGAGGAAACATGGGAATTAGATGATGAGGAAGGTGATCAAGCATTTAATAAGTTGATTCGTGGTGAAGTGAAAAGGATATATATATGCTTGTGGTTGTTGCCGATTTGCCTTTATAAAAAAGGATGCTTAATTAATGTCCCAAATGGAAAGTATTGCTTTCTCAATAAATTTTTAATAATATATACCGAAAACGAAACTAAATGGAGATGTAAATGTTAGTATCATTTTTCTAAAAGGTCGTTAAAAAAAAAAACGAAAACTAACAACCTTCTTTTTTTTCTTTTTCTTTTTTTAAGTGATTATACTTAAATAATAACCCTTAACATGTTATACATAAACAATAAAGTAATATTATTGGACTTTTTTTATTTATTTTATTTTTAACTTTTTTGGGTTTAAAATCGGAATTAATTTAAAAATGTATTTGAGCCGAGCTGAGTAGTTGATAAGGCACTAAGCTTGCCTAGTTTGCACAAGGTTTTTCCTTGGCAAGTTGAGCTCAAGCATATTTTTAACAATCGTCACGAACTTGAGCTGATTAACTCGACCTTAAGTAAAAAATTAAACAAAACCAAGCTTGCACATTCATTACCCGCTCAAACTCGGCCATTTATCCCCGAGTTATACACATAGAATACATATAAGAGAAAAGCAAATATCATCCCTACAAAACCAGTGAGGTCAATGAAATGGTGAGAAGTCACTCGTGTATAATGAGACAAGCAAAACATCCCCACCAAACAGTGGCTTCTCACCATTTCATTTACTCCACTGGTTTGGTGGGGATGTTTTGCTTTTCTCTTTGTTGTTTTCTCTATTTCCTAGTTTCTCATTATTCTTCCTCTTATATATATATATAGCTTTAGGGTGATCAGAAAGGCATGCATGCTGCCTTGCTAGCCCAACTACTACGTTCATTTCAACTTCAGGTTCTGTCTCTCTTCTCTCCAACGTAGGCCAACAGTGCTGGTTAGCATTGAGCTTTGTGTTGTAATGTATTGGGTTTAAATCATATTTTGTCAGCAAAGAAATGTTATTTTGTTATTTCTCGTTCATTCTTGGAATTTAGCTTTTCTTTCTCCATTTGTGTGCATTTGTTATTCTCTGTCAGTTTATTTTCATTTGTTTTTCTTTCTTAACTCTACATGATAGAAACTTGTCTAATTTGATGCATGGCTTTAGGTGCAGATTCTCCATCTTGCTATATATATAGTCTTATTATTAGTGCATGACTGAAGAATATAGGAACTTAATTTATGGAGTTTGATCACCATGAAAATAACCATTTTACTGTCACGATTTTTGTTTTTGTTACATTTAAAGCTGTAAAATGGTGCTATATCAAAATTTTAAATGATTACGTATATACATAATTGATATTGCTATACAGTTCTTTCTCGTTCATCTTCCTTATGTGTGAAAGTATTTACTTACTAACTTACTTATTCGCCAAGATGCTTCCGTTACTTGAAATTTTTATTTTTTTTTTGACGTGTTCGCTTTTGAGATTGGTGTGGCTCTGGCTTTGTGGTGGAATGGGTCCAGAAGCTACTTGGGCCGCTGGAATGCTAATTGTTTTTTTACCAATCCTTGTCATAACTTTAAAAAGTATCTAGAATTTATTCCATCCCGATACTTTCAATTTTTCCCTCTAGAATTTCCAACCAGTAGAGTTAAGGATTTTTCCATTGAAATCCTAATGAGGAATCATACATATTGTCAAAATTTCAAAATACCATTATTTTTTGAGGTATTTTTTTTTTTTTTTTGTAAAAGTTTAGATGTTGAATTAGAGTTTAATGGAATGTATAAAAATACCCATACTTGAATCTTGAAAAAAAAAAAATTAATAAAAAAATAGAGGTAATTTGATAGGATTTAACGGAAAATCCTAATGGAGGGGTGAAATTAAAAAAAATTGAAAGATGAGTAAGCTAAATTGACACTTTAAAGTTTTAAGGGTATGAGCGCAAAAATGATGAAAGGTTATTTGTAGTAAGTGAAATTTTGCCGAAGTAATAAAAACTCATTAAATTGCTTCAAAAGTACTCTAGTATCAAGTAACCTGATATATGTACCTGCATTTTCAGAGAATTCTCCCCCTCCGCCAACCAACCTAGGGATGTTTATAGTACTAGTCTTGTTGGTTGCATTCCTGGCTTGGGCATGGCAAGCCATCCGCCCTCCGCCTCCCAAAATCTGCGGCAGCCCCGGCGGCCCACCTGTAACAGCACCTAGAATAAAGCTCAGGGATGGAAGGCATTTGGCCTACAGGGAGCATGGAGTGTCAAAAGAAGTGGCAAGATATAAGATTATTTATATTCATGGGCTCAGAACTTGTAGACATGATCTAGTGGTTGCAGTAAACATCTCTCAAGTACTGAATCCTTTAAGATTGAAATTATTTATTCATAGTTGGGTTAATTTCCAGGCCTTGGTTATCTCAATTATAAGTTGAATTAATTAACTTCATGGTGGAAATCATTTTCAGGCATTTTTTGAAGAACTTGGACTCTACGTTTTGTCCTATGACAGACCAGGCTATGGAGAAAGTGATCCACATCCGAAACAAACAGTGAAAAGTTTGGCTTTAGACATAGAAGAGCTTGCTGATCAGCTGGACTTCGGATCCAAATTTTATATAATGGGTAATTCTATTGGTGGCCAGCTTGTTTGGGGCTGCCTCAAGTATATTCCTCATAGGTAAGAAGAAGCCAAATATATGCTATTCCATCATTAAACTTCAGAATCTATGGGATTCTCCTTTGCAATAATACTTGAATTCAAGTGATATGTAATCCCAACATTGTGCAATAGTTGTGTGATAGAAATGTAGTATATAACGTTACTCCTATAATTAAGCATTTGAACTATACCAATGAGGGTGTGGTTTAGTGGTCATTCAGGTTGTATCACTTGGGGATAGATCCAAGGTCGAATTCCGCAATGAGAAGCGAATGGGGTTATTGGTTTGTCCATTAGTGTTGGCTGGTCTTGAGCCTTTCAACCCCAAAAGATAGCTCAAGAGGTGAGATTTTTTCTCACACTTATAAACCGATCACTAGCCCCTTCCACAACCGATGTGTGATAACACTCTAACAATCTCTCCCTCACACATCGGGCCCTGGGTCGGAGCAAAAACAACCTGTTTCTTCTATGAACTGTTGGACCAGGACTTGTTGGTTGAACCTGAACTCTAATACCAGTGTTGGGTGGTATTGGACCCCTCTCAACCCCAAATCTAGTTCAAGAGGTGAGGCTTTCCTTCACACTTATAAATTGACCACCAACCTCTTCCACGACCGACGTGGGATAATCCCAACAATTAGCTTGGGTGCTACTAGAGTTCTCGATGAGACTGGTGTTAAACTATGACTTGATCGGTTTTGAAATTTTTGCAGAAGGTTTGCAATATTGGAAATATATATATATATATATATATATATATATATATATAAGCTTTATATCTTACTTATATTCTCTAATTTTCTTGGATGTATGTCTACAGGCTTGCAGGAGCAGCACTACTGGCTCCTGTGGTGAACTATTGGTGGGGAGGATTTCCTGCGAAGATGTTAAGAGAGGCCTATTACAGAGAGCTGCCTCAAGACCTGTGGGCGAATCGAGTGGCTCACTATATCCCATGGCTAACCTATTGGTGGAACACCCAGAAGTGGTTTCCTGCATCAACCGCTGTGGTCGGTAACATTAATACATTATCTCCTCAGGATTTTCAAATAATCTCCAAGATTGTTGGGACAAACATGTCTAAGGTATTTGAAATTTTCCTTCTTAATTACAATACTCATGGTGGAGTGATCATGCTTGCATTGAATTCCCAATCTCTAATGATCTTTGCATTGAATTTAACTTATCAAGCACGTAACAGGATAATTTCGAGTAGGTTTTAGAGGGAACATAGCTTCTTAACAATGTAAGTTGTCAAATATTATCTTCTTTGAAATGGAATGGCTATTTCTATAGAATAGTAATTTCTTTGTTTGGTTCCGACCTATATTCCTAGGAATGGTTATTTTCATAGAAATAAAAATACCCCCACGTACCCCCCCCTCCCCCAAAAAATTTTTTTTTTGGGACAATGTCCCTCCTAAACTACCAAATAATTGACAATGTCCCCCAAGGTTAGAAAAAAGACAAAAATAACCCTAAATGATTTTCAATAAGATAAAATACTCCAATAAATTTGAAGAAAAAATAATAATAATAATAATTTTTCTTTAAGAAAAAAAAACTATATATATATATATATATTGTAAATTTGCACACCATAGTTAGTTATTATTATTATTGAATTTTATTAAGGGTATTTTTGTCATTGGGGAGGGGGACATTGACAATTTTGGTAGTTTGGGGGGCACATTGTCTCAATTGAAAGTTTGGGGGACATTGTTAATTGAATGGTAGTTTGAGAAGGGTATGTGGACTTTACCCTATTTTTTATTTTATTTTAAACTTAAAAACAAAATAAAATAATAAAATAAACTTAAAAATAAAGTGGGTGGCATATCTGCGTTATCTCCATACTTATGTTTGTAACATCTCACATGATCGAGGTGGTGTTTGTTAAACACACCAAACACCACAATTCCACTAAACACTATTCATCTCATTTTTTCAAAAAAAAATCATTAAAACATTCTCACTTTTTATATCACATAATTCACTTTTTATATCACATCATTTACTTTTTACTACTATTCAAATACAAAAATTACTACAAAACAAAAAATTTTCACTTTTTAATTCCACTTTTCTACTTTGCTATACCAATCATTATTTTCTTTTTGATTATTTTTTTTATTGTGAACAGTGTCTTAGAAAAGCCTTGTTGTTTAACAAACAAGGCCTCTAGAGTGTATAACCATTTAGGAAAAGCATTAATAGTTATATCCCTGTTATCACCCCAAGAAGATTAGTCGATTTAAAACTTTCTTAAAATCACTTATAAAACCTAATTTTACCTAGTGTTACATAATGCCTATATATCTATCATTTTTAGCTGGAAAGTGTAATAATCATTCCAACTGGGAAAAAGGAAGAAATGAAAGAAAGCAAGATGTTTGTTAAATAGTATCAGACACAATTTTTCATGCAGACGCAGGCAACGCAGCAAGGAGTATTTGAGTCGATGCATCGTGCACTGATGATTGGAGTTGGCAAATGGGAATTTGGTCCAATGGATATTGAGAACCCTTTTCCAAATAATGAAGGCTCAGTTCATGTGTGGCAGGGTGATGAAGATAGGATAATGCCAGTTACTCTGCAACGCTATATTGCCAACAAACTTCCATGGATTCAATACCATGAGGTACCAGGTGCTGGTCATCTCTTTCCAATTGGTGCTGGAATGAGTGAAGTCATCATAAGGGCACTTGTGTCTGGGGACAAGTAGCCCACTTTTGATTGTATTGGGTAAATAAAAAAGAGCACCATATATATATATATATATATATATATATATATATATGTTTGGGTGTTAATAAGTCCAATTACTGATCAGGTGGGGGGCTCACCCAAGGTTTTTTTTATTTATTTTTTAATTTTTTTGTGATGTGACAAAAGAGCTGACGCGGCACTAATAGACGGTGCAAAATTGGCAGAAAACTCATGGAATGACCCATTTCAAATTTGCAGTAAATTTGTATAGTGAAACTTGACAAAATAAAATACGGAGGGTGATGTGGCCTTTTTATATGCAAAACTATCAATAATAAAAATATCACTTGCAATAGAATGAATCATTGTAGAATAGAGTTATATTGAGAGTGTCGAACCTCAAAAACTATGCATGTGTTGTTATTAAGCTTGTCAAGATCAAATATAACTTTAATTAAAGGGATAACTTCACTGAAGACTCATAAACTTTCACCTGATTTGACAAACCCCTCAAAACTTTAAAATCTCTCAATTTAGTCTTCCGAACTTTCAATTGCAATCAATTTGGACCCCTACGTCAGATTTTAAACGTTAAATGACATTTATACCCTTGATTTTTTTTATAAAATTCCCACTTTACCCTTAATTCCAAAATGTTTTTTTATTTAGAAAAAACGAAAATCAGAGATATTTGTCTTTTTTGGTATTTCTAACGGCTAAATTTGACTGAGATGTTTAAATTGAGAGTAATTGAAAGTTCAGGAGACTAAATTGAGAAATTTTGAAGTTTAGGGGGATTTGTCAAATCGAGTGAAAGTTCACGTGTCTTCAGTGAAGTTACCCCTTAATTAAAAGAAGTTTGTTTGATTGTTTTTGTTTTCTAAAAATAAATGCATAAAAGTAAAGATAGATAGTAATGAGAGAAAGAATATGAGGTTGATTTCATCGTTAACCACAAAGTAATGTTCAATTATAAATTAACAAGAGAAATTCATACTATGCATGATATATGGCCCGTCTTACTCAAGTAGTCAAGAAGATACTATAATTAAGAAATAAGTATAAGGGGAAAATGCAGTTTACCCCTCTGAAGTTTCAGAGGTTTTTCAATTTTAACCCCAAAGTTCAAAAATTGGCAATTTACACCTTCCGTTTAATTTTTCCGTTAAATTGGACGGAAATTAAAAAAAAAAAAAAAAAAAAAAGCCTAAGGGCAATGATGTAATTTCATAGATTTTCATCAATTTTGACAGAAAAATTGAACGGAGGGTTTAAATTGCCAATTTTTGAAACTTCAGGCGGGTAGATTGCCAATTTTTGAACTTTGAGGTTAAAATTGAAAAACTCTTGAAACTTCAGGGAGGTAAACTGCATTTTTCCCTAAGTATAATCTATCTTCGAATAGCATGGACCGTTTGTCTAATCTCTAGATGCGGTACGATCCGTCTTCCCTAGGTATGGACTATCAAATCGTTTAATCAGTTACACGCAATCAATGGATAAGCATAACTCATCTTCAGGTCGTACAAATTGTCTACCTAAATTATACTAAGTTAAGGTGTAGAGTAATTCGTCTTCCCTAAACATGGCTTATCAAACTCTCTTGATCATGTGTCAATTAAAACCGTTATATAACGATCATTAATATAATCACAGAAAATATGATTGCATGAAGTTGTTATCCATCGTTTGGGATGCACGACGAACAGTCAAAGGTGGAAATTGATTTCTCTTTTTATTTTTTCAAATTAATATGGAAAGAAAACTCAAAGAAAATGCATCAATTAGCAACCCAACATCAAGGGAGGGCTCTACGCCTCTACTTGTCCCCAAACAAAAGTGCCTTTACGATGACTTCACTCATTCCAAGTATTCAAATCATATATTCTCAAATCATATATTTATGATTTGAAGCATTCAAAATCATAAATATATGAATTGATTTTCTGTTTGCTATGATATTCAATGGGTCATGGATCTCGAGGTAAGCGTAGGAATCATAACTATATGACTTAATCTGCTGTTTACTTTGAATTCTATTATCAAAATTCGCAAGGTGCTGCGATCGTGGGCCATATGAGCACGTGCTCAATTTAATTCCACTCTTTTTTTAAAATGCTAGGAGGACTTTCCTAGCTTTCTCGAAAACCGTTCAAAGAGCTCCGCGAGAGAGATAGAATAACAAAAAGATCATGGGAGATTTAAACAGATTTAAGGAAAACCCTTTCTCAATATAAAAATAGAATAAAATACAGTCAGTAAGACATAAACCTTATAAAATCTAAGCATAAAGAGAAAATAACAAAGGAACTAAACCATAAACTTTATAAGTTCATAATCTTTTAATGTTTGCGATCATTAATGAAAACTGACAATTCTATTTGTTAAGACTACAACACATCAACCATGATGAGTTATCTTGATTGAAAGACGTAGAGACTTTATCTTGTAGTGTTGGTGCAAAAGTATAGGGATGCAATGCACTAAAGAGATTGTGGGAGTTGTCATTCTTTATAAACACCGTAAAAAAGAAATTATTGTAATCCTATATATTTTTTATGATATTGATTATAAATCCTGAGAAGATTGTGAACTCATATGTAAAATATAAACTACTTTAATGCATTTAGATGTGAGACCTTTATTGTGGCCAAAATTCTCTGGGTGATCACATGTGGGAATCCCTTTTTCAAGAAGGAATCTTAGCCCTTTATTTAAAAATGACAAGAAATTTTTCATTGAGATAGATTTAATAGAGTAATTATTCTTAGTTTCTTACCAATGCATTTTGGTAAAAAATTACTAAAATATTTATACATAGTGAAAAAAGTGTTACATGTTTGGAAATAATTATGTGATCTTTACATAAACAAGCTCCATAATAATTTATTTACTAAGTGGTGGACATACTAGTTACTTTTCCAACTATGGAACACCTCGGCATTTTGCAGATTAGCAAATTGCCTAGATATAGAGTAAAATTCGATGGGATGAAGATGTCGAGCGAATGGCTCACATTGTCAGTTTGCTTAGATCGATAGATGTTAGTTGTTAATGTTATATTAATGACTATTTGGAAGATGATACATAATATTGTTTAAAGATATTTTTAGAAAAAAAAAATGTTTGGATAGATCGAACTTTCGAGGACGATCATTCGAATTCAACTTTGAACATTTGAAGGTCGCAAGTTTTTTAAATAAATAAATAATAAAGAGAGGTTATTTAAAAAAAAAAAAAAAAAAAAATTATTTGAAAGGCGTTTTATTTACTAATGACTTATAACATGCAAGAGGTTAACTAGGTTTAATCTGTCATTGTCCCATTTTACTTTTATTAAAATATGACATTAATTATGCAAGGCATTACATATTACTTTAAGTAGGTGCGCATTCTAGAAGGCTGATGTTTCTAAACATAATTGCATGAAGTGGTTATTGATCATTTAGGATGCACTTCGAACTATTGTGGAGCCGTGATCTAGGATGAAATTTGCAACCCACGAGTTTTACTAAAAATGTTATATCTAAATTTTTAGACATCACATTTTTCAATATTATTAGAAAGATAACTCAAAGATTTACAAAAACAAGAATCCAATAAGGAAAGACTTGATTGCTCTTTTGAGACTTTAATCAAGATTTTATTCCAGCAATCGAAAATATTATATTTTATTATTTACGTTATTTAAATTATGATTTTATTTAATTGTAATTTTTTCTTTATTATTCTAGAAATTTCCATAATAGGTTTATGTTTACTTTCGCTTCAAGTTTGCTTGCTGTTTTAAAAATTATATTTCAAGAGTTTTCCATATATAAATTATTCAATAAATTAAGTACTATTAATGTCCGAATCAAATAATATAAATCAAACTATTAGTCAATTTAATATGTATATTAATATGTTTAGGATTCTAAAAAAAAACAGAATTCATATATTATATTTCAATATAATCTACATGTCTTTAATTAGCGTCATTAATTGTATTAACTATATTATAATCCATGTATTTTTCTTGCTATTTTTTTTCTTTATACTATTCATTTTAAATCACATATATTTATAGGAACGAATATTTACTTTCTTTATTTAAAGAGGTGAGATACGTCTTTTTTACTTATAATGAAAAATGATGTGTTTAAATTTTAAAATTAAATTATAATGAAGAATTTCACGCATAGCGCGGGCTAGAGTATCTCTAACAGCATAGCTAAAAGGGAGATATTAGCTACATTTAACTATTTTTGCCCATTATTTTTGATCCAACAGAAGAGTTTCATATTAGCTATTCTACCTTAACTTCTACCTTCACTATTCTCTCTCCCTTTCTCTCTCTATCCCTCTTTCGGCTGAAACCCACATCTCTCTTCCATGAGAAATGCAATGGAGAAATGTGAGAGATGAGGAGAGAAATGAGAGAGAGGAAAAGTGTTTAAGAAAAGAATAAAAAATTGTATAGAAAATAATATTTTAATAAAATAGAGAATTTGTTGAAATGTGTATACAAAAATCAATAGTTAAAGTAGAATTGTACTTTTTCATTAGTTAGTTTACCTAATATTGCTGGAGATGCTCCTTATTGTTTTAAATACAGCAGACCTAATATGTAATAAGGGAGTGGATTTTTATTATGATGAATTTTATTAATAAGAAATACTCAAAGGTTGAGTTTTCTTTTATGTTTTCCTTGAATCTTTGATAGATTCAAGATTTTTAAGAAGAATAGTTTCTTTCTTGTTGTTTATTTTTGAGACCCACGACATCACCCTTCATCACTAGGTTGCATCGAAAGTCCGCAACTTCAAATGTTCTCTAACCCGTTATCACACTTCGAACAATAGGTCCTAGCAAGAAATTCTAAAAACTCCAAAATTCCAACTTAAATCCAACCTTAACATCCTTGATTTTTAAAAAGGCATACTAAGTCTAATTTAGTATTTTGGGGTGTACTTGCAAAGGTGCGCTTTGAGAATATGGAGCATGAGATTAGAGATCTGCTGGAGCATCGGGATTGATTATCTTTGTTTTTTTTTTTGTTTTTTTTTTTTAATTTTTTTTTTAATTTTTTTTTATTATTGTCTTGATGATA
>NC_081541.1:49539565-49550645 GCF_901000735.1 Corylus avellana
ATTCGGCAATTTTCCATCAATCTTTCCACCTCTTTCCTCATGCTCGGCCAATAGAACTGGTCCGCCATCAGTTGTAATGTTTTATCTTGCCCCATGTGCCCCTCATTGTGGCGTTCTTAGATAATCTTCAATCGTAGGCTACCCTCAGGAATGCACAATTGAGTACCTTTGAAAAGGAACCCATTGTACAAACCAAAGTCGTCTCTTACCCCTGAGGAGACCTCTCCAACAATAGGACCAAAAAACGGATCAATAGACAAAAAATCTTTCAATAAGTCAAAGCCTATTACCTCCGAACTCATGGTGGTCAACAGAGATGATTTCCAGTTGAGGGCATCGGCCACTTTGTTCAAAATTTCCGACTTGTGCTTGATTGTAAATGAGAATTGTTGGACAAAGGCAGCCCATTTAGCATGTCGGGATGACAACTTATCTTGACTATGAAGGTGTTTGAGGGCCTCATACAGCTAATGATGTATGTCTTGCAGTGACCCACCAATCAAACATGGTTGAGCCAATCACCAATAACCATTGGACCCAATGCCCATATAAACACACACATTTTGACCATCGAATCTAGCCCATATAGTAAGCACATGGTCATTATACTGCACGTACCGGTGTACCATGTCATACAATGCATTTTATTAATCAATTATTAAGTCGTTTACCCAGTTAAATAAGAAATATAATGCTCATAACATACACATACTCAATTAGCTGACATATCACATGTTTTTATTGGTTGAGCCGATCATGAATAACCATTGGACCCAATGCCCATATAAACACACACATTTTGACCATAGAATCTAGCCTATATAGTAAGCACATGGTCATTATACTGCACGTACCGGTGTACCATGTCATACAATGCATTTTATTAATCAATTATTAAGTTGTTTACCCAGTTAAATAAGAAATATAATGCTCATAACATACACATACTCAATTAGCTAATATATCACATGTTTTTATAGAAAGCAGTCGTAAATATTTACTTACCTCGTACGTTCGCTCAAATCCTTCAACATCTTGAATTCTTGCTATAATGAAACACATTCTAGCATTATAAGAGAGTGTATTGAAAATACATAGAGTTCTAACTAAGGGGCAAACTAGATAGGTCACAAAATCATAATTTCTCATTATGGATATTGTTCAAACGTTCGAGCTCTTAGTCAAATATTTGGACTCAAGGCCGAATGTTCGGTCAGAATGCATGCAAGGTTCTTGTTTCTAAATCAGTACATAGTAACTCTCATCCTAGGCTCCTAGCATATACATAAGAACATAATAAATCATAACAACATGAAAACCTAAGAACAAAAGAGGTATTTTAAAACATTTGAAAACCTTTTGGCTTTTCAAGGAGAATAATAGCACATACTCATCATTGCACTCTAAAACTTTATAAGAAGCATGCAAATCCTAAAACAACATGAAAACCAACTTAGTACATAAGGGTTTACCTTGAAGATGACAAACAATTTTAAAATGTCCTCATTCTCTATCTAAAATCTATTTCTCACTCGAGGATTAGGGTTGCTAGAGTGTAGGGTGTGGTCTAAGGTGTGAGGGTTGAAGGGAGGGTCTTATTTATAGGGAGAAGCGTGCAAAAAGTTGAAAAGGTGGATGGATTAAAATTGCTTTTCAGATTGACATCAAATGTTCGATGCTATGGTTCAAACGTTTGGAGTACTATTACCCAACAGTTCTAATGTTGCAAGTTGAACGTTTGATATGGTCCATAGTCAAACGTTCATGTTAGGTGATGTGGTATTTTTGTGACAAAAAATATCAATTATAAAATTACCACTCACAATAGAACAAATCCCGTAAGATAGGGCTACATTGAGGGTGTCGAACCTCAAGGACTGCAAGGGTTTAATTATCCAAATTTGAAATATTAAAATTAACTTAATTCAAAAGAGAATGATTTGTTTGTGTAAATTCAAAGTGCATGAAAATAAAGAGAGTACATATATGAGAGAGAGAGAGAGAGAGAGAGAGAGAGAGAGAGTAGGGTATTGACTTCACCACTATCCGCACATCAATGGTTAACCATATTTAATTCTAGCAATTCATTCTATGCATGTTATAATTTAAACAAGAAAATACATGAAAATAATTTTATACAATCAATGGAATAGCATAACCCATCTTTGGTTGGCACGGATCGTCTACCTAAATTAACTAAATTAGAGTGTAGTACTATCCGTTTTTCCTAGGTATGGTCTATCTAACCCTATTGATTGCATGTCGATTAAGAACCATTGTATAACCATCATTCTTATAATCACAGAAAATAAGAATGATTTGAGTTCAATACAATAAAATACTTTCTAAGACAAGATAAGAATTTTACTAATATTGAGTTGGAATTTAAGAACAATTGCATTTAATATGAAGAACATAAATTAACTGTAGCAATCCTCAGAATTATACAATCAACATGCATAAAATTGCAAAACTAGAAATTAAATACAATCAAACTATTGTGCTTGGAAAGGGTTACATCAATACCCCACAATTGGTTTAACCGCTCATGATCTTCTAAGCTCCACAGACAATTTGTGGAATTTTTACTCTAGAAAGCGGTATGTCTTTTTTCTCAATGCCTAGAGGCCTATTTACCCTAGAAGCCATAAGAATTCCAGAAAAATCGTAATTCAATCTCCTAGTCGGATTGGGAGACCTAAAAAAACTTTCCTTCTCAATTTCGGACTCCTTTTTGTCTCTGCCGCACGTGTGCGCTCGAACGCACTGTAGCTACAGTAACCCGCTATAGCAATTGCTACAGTACACGCTACAGTGCTGCTACAGTATCCAATACAGTAAACTGCTACAGTGCCCTGCTACAATAAATTTCATTTTAAGCCAAAAATCAATGGTTTTGTTGTATTTGTCATTTAAATCTCTGAAACATAAAAACAAAACAAAATCAAACAAATAACAACGCTAAAAAACTAACATATGTAAATTAAGGGGCTTGAATGTGCAACATTCGGCGCTTATCATTAGGGTTAAGGTCGAACGTTCGTGTGATCTAACCTTGAACATTTGGCCAAAAACTATAAGTTGAATTTTTTTTTTTTTCAAAAAATTTTAAATCAATTGCAAGTAACGGTTGCATTATGAAAGTGGTTAATGCAAACGGTTGTTTTTCAAATTATTGTAGTTCTTTTAGGATTTTAAAATTTTTGGGCATCCCACTGAGTCACCTTGAGGTGGACCCCTAAGGTACTCCAGGGGTGGTGAGACCACCCGAGGTCCTGCAATTCAAATGTTTTCTTTAAAAAAAAAAATTAATTAATTTTAATTTGAATTTAGGAAAAAAAATGTGGGATTTTTATAATTTTGGTTCTACTCCAATTAGAACACATATATTGTTACCAAACTAAAAAATGTGAATAACTATTTCATTTCACACTCATCTATTCCTAGTAATAACAATTCTTTTTTCTAACGAAATACACATTCTGCGAACCAAACTTCCTTCCATTCTTAATAAAGGCTATTCTTTTTATTCCAATGAAATACTCATTCCATATACTAAACATAATATACCATCAAGGTTGTAATATTTAAATGACCACTGCATTTAAAAATTAAAAAATAAAGAAATAAAAAGCATTAAGTGAGTTCTTGTAAATTCATCTCAAGCAGAGAGTATTTTTACAATTATTCCATATTTTTTATTACACTTGAAAGTAATGATTACGCAAATTTCGCAGAAGAATCACATCATTTGTTGGCACCAAATATTGGCCTCCAAAAATTCTACAAAAATATTCATAAAAACTTGAGAAAAAAAAAAAAAAGGTTAAAAGAAACATTACAGTACTTGAAACTGAAATAGCTCTTGTATGACAACCTAAATCTTAAATATATCTGGTTAAAATAAACACCTGGAAAACCACCACAACGCAATACACGGGCTTTTTGTGAAAGAAGAAGATAGTCACCCTCTTTTATTCATAATTTTACAAAACAAATGCAGGCAGTACAATCTATACAAGGTTGTGTAGCACGATGGCTGCACTGTAAAAAGAACCTCTCTAGAACTGAACCAAGACTATCCACAGAGGGAGGGAGACATGTAGCAACACACCAAAGGCCAATGGTCAACCATATCATCTTCATTATCACATAGAGAGAGAGAGAGTAGTTCAAATCTATCGTCTGGGTTCGTTCAAGTTCTTTCCCTCGAAAAATTCACCCAACATTCGTTCAAGATCCTCCGCCGTGTACCGGATGTACTTCTGAGGGTTCTTTCCACTCTCAACCATAGGCCTGTAACACAAAAAACCACATGTGAGGAAGAAAATATGCCAATCTATCAAGGTTTAATTAGATGACACCAAACAAAATCCAATCCATACACATTTGGCATAGTTTTGGGACCAGTAACTTATATCAACTGTATCTCTATAAAGAGCATGCACATGTATTGTTATCAATTACTGATCAGTGAAATTTTCAGCATAGACCTCATTGTGATTTTGAGATAAACACGTCACGAAAGGTGCATCTTTTATACACATGCATACGGTGCATCTTTTATACACATGCATACACAAAATCATATGCTTGCAAACACGCATGCATGTATGTGTGTTTGTGTACATATATATCATAAGTTGGTTTAAAACTGAGAAAACACACCCAAAACGTTTTACAAAAGATCTGTAGGCAGGCAATAAGACTTCGGCAACCGCAAGCCTCAGAGATTCTCGCAACTCCGAGTCAGGAACCGTCCACTGAGATTGTTTTTGATGAAGTTCCTCAAATTGCATATTGAATGTCCTGAACCTGATAACATAACACATTTTTCCCACCAAGTCAAAACAATTATGACGAAAATACTGTACTGAAAAAACTTCCATAAAATATAACTTCTCATCAACCTCTCTTTGATCAATGCTCTTGAAGCTCCGCTACTATTTCCTCCATCACCACCCATCGAACTCCCACCCCCGGATGAGGCTAGGCCTTGGATAGAGAGGCACTGAAGAATCTGTGAAGGAAAAATCACCCACAGTCAGCAACAAAAACCAGTTCCTTTCCAGATCAAAATCTTAAAGGGGCATAAGTAATTTGAAGGCATTAAATATGGTTAGCAGGTTATAGGACTACACAAGATACCAAATTTCAGAATAAAGAACTCAAATTAAATGTGATAAAAATACAAGAAAAAAAGGCAGTTATAAACAGATTTTTGGTGCATATGATGAAACTAAATCAAAGAGTTGGAATATGCCAAATTAAAACATGTACTTCGAATTCACTTCTGGCAACTCCTACTAGTTATCTCCTGGATCATCCAAAGAAATTTTCCCCGAATCTCCCCCAGCAAACCATAAATATTACTGTACTTAATAAAACTGGGAAAGAGATACAACCCTAACCTATGTTATGTGAACTTGGATATGGGTTTGGCAACACTGATGCAAGGAGAGAGTTGGCTCTTATACCAACTGATGCAGGAAAACGCGTAGGAAAAATTAGATCTTGTAAAAGAAAAGATATACAATCTTGAATGTGTTAATTTAGGCACAAATACCGGGAGAAAAATCCTTCTTCAGACCTGTTAATTCACTTAAATTTCTAGGAATAAAGGTATCAACAATTGGTTGATTCAAAAGAATACCCAAAAATTGAAACAAGAAGAGAAACTGATACAAATTGCACCAACAGCACAGCACCAACGACAGTCTTGACAGTTCTGTTACTTCAAAGCACATGCTATTAACTAGTAATATGGATTCACACGCTAATGTTATCTACGTATTACCGAAGAACTATATCGCTGTGTCAGGCAAGGTCAAAGTTTGATTTGTGTCCAATCAGCAATGTCAAAGTTTGATTGGTGTCAAATCATCTAAAATCACAGCATAGACGATGTGCAAACCATTTAGAAATGTATAAGTAGCAAAGTTTCGAAGAAAAAAAAGGTGGAAAACTTTCTTCTCTGTCAAAGAATAGGTTCTCTCCGTATATGGGATGACAAGAGGAAAAGTGTCCATAATTTTGGCTATAGGTTGGACGCATCCCATAAACACACGTGCTGTGTATTGTTGACACAGGTATGACAGAAAAATTACGAGTGAGCAACATAGCTTCACATCAAAATGTGAAAGGAGGTTAGTTGAATCTATGTTAAGGTTGAACTTGTGAAAAGCATTAGTTGTCAAATCTCTATCCCATACTTAAATTTATTGAAACCCAAAAATAGTTATAGATCTTCAAATTTTGACTTCAATCTTTTAACTCATTTATCCATAGCTACTAGATAGTCAACTTATACCTTAAATTATATATATACATGCATAAAGTATAAAAAATTAAGTTTTGAAGTATGATTTAGATCTTGATACTGGCATAAATTGAAGTTCTTAGCATTTTCTCTTTTTGGTTTGATTATGACACCTAACTGAACTTGTTAATTTTAGTTATTTTAATTCAGTGACATTTGAAGAAAATTCCAGGTGTTTGACTGTCTTAAGTTATGTGTGGATTCAGGGTTGCCCTTCATAATTGCTTTCACTTTTGAGTCATCAATCTTGATTAATACAGGAATTTAAGTGTCTTGGTTAATAATTTGGGTGTTGAATATAGGAGCTAAACTGATAACAGAATTACAGTTAATTTTCCCTATGAGCGCAACTGTTAATTCAAACAGTTAACCAAAGGAATATGGTAAAAGAATCATTAAATATATATTTTTTTAAAGTAATCGAGGTATTATTAAAAGCGTAAGGCATCCCCGAGTACACAAGAAGTATACATGAGAAAGCACCAAGTTAGAAGAAAAAAAAGAACAAGAAAATCATAATAACTAATCACTACACGAAAAACAAAAGTTGTTGTCCAAAGATACAGAGTAAAGAAAAATAAAGACTTAATCTCCTCCAAAGACTTCCTAGTCCTCAAAACTTGTCATTTCTTTCATTCCATAGACACCACAACAGACACAAAGGCACCTTCTTCTACATAGCAACACTTGGAGCACTACCAGCAATCCACCAACACGAATATAACTCAACTACTCGTCTAGGCATAACCCAAGATAGCCCAAATCAACTAAAGAAAACATCCCATAAAGTCTCGGCAACCTCACAATGGAGAAGAAAATGGTCCACAAACTCTCCATTCATTTTACACATGCAACATTTATCAACCATGATGACATGCCATTTCTTCATATAATCCATGGTAAGGATCTTACCTAGGGCCACTGACCAAGCAAAAAGGCCACTCTCAAAGAAACCTTAGTCCCCTAAATACTCTACTAAGGGAAATGAGAGCCATTGATGCGAACCAAGACACTGTAAAAGGATCTAATAACGAACAAACCTCTTTTGGAAAGAACCACCAAAACTTGTCTTCACATTCCCGTCTCACTCTAACTGAATACAACATCCTGAAGAACGAGAGTGGATCTCTCTAACTCGCTTACTACTTGTACCTTCTTCATTCTCACATTGCTTACAAAGGGATTTATTTTGGAGTTTGTATCATATTGAGAAAATAGACGTAAAGTTCAGGTTGTCCACATCCAGCAAAGAAGGCAACAAAGATAAAAACCATGATACCATGCTCACAGATATAATGTATCCAAGACATCATTGATAAGAATAGATAGATTAATAAGTAGCACAATGTGAGCTTGTGTGCTTCTATAAGTGTATTAAATAAAGAAGAAAAACAAAACTCTAAACTATTGTTTAGAGTTCAGATGGTGAATCAAGAGGCCAAGAGGAAAAAGTGTAAACCTGTAAATGATCACAAACCCCAAGTACGCCGCATGTTTTTGCATATGTATTATATAATTATGTTTCAAAAAACAAATCCAAGCAACATCAGCCAAAGCTACAAATCAATAAATGATTCAGATCATTCAATAGTGTGAGTAGAAGAGCACTACCTTTGACCAAGCACTCCTTTTGTAACTATTTGCATTCTGCTGCACAATCCTCCTGTGTCTTTGCACCCAATCATCCCCTAACAAATCCTTGGCTTCTGACCTGAAAAAAAAAATTATAAAAAAATAAACTACCAGTATTCACATACACGAAGCTTGTAAAGCTCTAAAAGAACTATGACCAGATATAAATATATACATGACGTACCTACGAACAGATCTGACCATGTAATGAATATTATTCATGAGAAATAAGTGGGTCAAAGCAATATCTTTATACTGCTTAGATTTTCCATCCAGATTGGTTTGAAGAGCCTGCATTATTCTCGTCGTTACGGAAGCCAACTGTGAACTTGTTCCATCTTTGTTATCAAACTCTTGGAAAAGTTGCTTCAAGGTTGATTGGTAGCTGTAAAAATTTAGTGCAAAAGCTTCAAGTCAATCATGTGAACAAAGTGTTAAATCATTCTTAAAAAGAAACCGCAAGGCATACTTACTAAAAGATAAACAAATCTCCAGAAGCTAAAACATTTATTTATTTAACTTAACATACACTCATATGCAATGAAAACTAATAATTGCAAAACAAACATATGGTTCCAAGAGATGGGTAAATAAGTCATGCATGAATTTAGTTAATTAACTATGACATGCTTTTTGTCTAAGATTATCCGGAGTCAAAAACTTCCCAATTGCTAAAACTGTGCAAACAAAGAAAGCTATTCTTGAAGGGGCCTTGTTGCTCCAAATACTCTTCCAAGGGAAAGAAAACTCAACAAGGGGCTAAGCCCATGAAAAAACAAAAAAAAAAAATTGACCTTGAACGTCTGCCTTTTGGAAGGGATACAACAAATTCTATCGTCACCACCTCGACTCAACCTGATTGAATACAAAAGATTAAAGAACGAAGTAACCATATCCACCTCCCAATCATGCACTAATATGATGAAAGATATTCCACTGAAAAGTGTCATTAGAAAACAACATATGGTCTGTCACCGAGGCCTCCTCATAACGAGAAATATTAAACAACACTAGAAAAAATGCCTTCAAGGTCTAATCACCAAATCAGACATTATGCCAAAACCTAATTTTAGACCCATCTCCCACCTCAAATCTCACAAATCTAGAGAAATCCCACGCCCCTCCTAAGGTTTTTCCAAACATAGATCCCAAAAGCTGCATTGTAACACCACCTTCTCCTTGTCTTGTCATATTTAACTTCCACCGTCGATCCCCATAAAGCCTCCCCATTAGTGGTGTAACGCCAAAACCATTTTCCCAAGAGAGCTCGGTTAAACAAAATCAGGCTTCTAATCCCCAAATCGTCCAAGTAAAACAGAGTAAAAGTCTTTGAGCAACTGACTAGATGGAATTTAAACTCATTACCAACTCTGCCACACAAGAAATCCTACCGAAGTTTCTCAATACAATTAGCAACTTCAACTAGAATTGGATAAAGGGACAAAAAATAAGTAGAAAAATTGGAAATGGTTCTTTTAATCAAAGTGATCCTACCACCCTTTGACAGATAAAGCCATTCCAACCTGTCAATCGTCTTGTTCTACTACTAAATAATCTTAAAGTGTCATTTTTTTAATAAGAGTCCTGGTGTATTTGTCTCTCTTTTTCCTTCCCCCTTATTGTTACGGTTCACGACCCCTAGATAGATTTCAAGTTTCAACTTTTTTCCTCACCTCTTTGCAACCCCAAATCAAATCCTTTCTCCTACCAAATCTAACCCTAAACGCCTTGTACTTTTCCTACCCACTAGCCACCAGACAGCCCTTCAAAACATACCTTAGAACCCTTTCTAAACCATATTTTTCCATTACTTGTCAAAAAAAAAGAAGGAATTTTGCACCTTTCATCAACCTACATTCTTTTGAACCCATTAACAACCTGTGAACCTCAATCTTTTTCTTCTAAAACCCTAACCCTAAAACAAGCTTCAAACCATAAAGCCCTTGAAAAAGCAATTATAAGAAGGTATCCGATTCTGTTCTATAGCAGGCATGCAAATATTTTGTTTTTCAAGAGGTTAGGACATCTCTTGTGATACCACAACTCTTTCCCATGTAAAAATGTTACTAGCAATCCAAGAGTTTTCCTCTCCACATATTTCTCAACGACTACCAGAACTTCCCTTCAGATCTCGTTTCTGAGATTTTCTAAAACTCTGCCTCACAAGGCTTTGTGTTAAATAGTTGTGTATGTAAGAAATAAGTTCTCAACCTTTTTTAGCTTAAGGTGAAAATTTTCTCTCATTGCAGCATGACCAAACAAAGTAGGACATCCCAAATTACAGGCCATATTTGAGTGTTTGTAATTTTGTATAGAGCCTTAAAACTTTTAGTTAAAATAGTATATAATTGAATCTTTAAGTCAAATCATATACACAGAAATTTCAAGTAACATAATGTACCACAAATATCTTGAAGCAAAATCACAGACTACTAAGAAACTAAAAGAGAAAGAAAAAAAAATGAAAAAATATGAAAGAAATAAATGAAAGATTTCAATATAGATATAGCCTTACAGGGTGAGTTACTATGGCTTTAATAGCTCAATCATCAACAACTAGATAAAAGTAGTATGTATGGAACTATATCTTATCCAGCCCCAAAGAATGGGACATAAGAATAAAAAGCAAGATTAGCTGAACTTACTCAAACAAAAACTTCACGTAATTAATGACATAGCTTGTCAAAGGATGGACAGTTCCATCAGATACAGCGGTTTTAGTTGCATCCTTTTCAACAGCTTCTTCAAAATCTCCAAAAGTCTCCTGAGCAGTCTGAGCAAGCCGTTTTGTCAAACCAAACGCAGATTCTCTTATTTCACTGCAAGCTTTACCTTTGAATTTCATTTCAATCTGCAAACAGATTCAGTTCTTTAGTTAATAAATGGATATGTAGCAACATAGAAATATGACCTTCAAAGGGTAAAGATTACAGATGTAAGTACAAAATGAGAAAATCATATATCGCTGAAATGCCTTCATCAAATATTATCACAAACACAGAAACAGAGTAAAACATCATTTATGTTCTTCTCCTTCCCATCAAAAACTGTCCAATTTATTTCTTCAATTGCAAAAAATCCATTTGCATACGTTCATCATATAGTAGATCAACAAGTTGGAGAAGAATC